>NC_092518.1:102673536-102991036 GCF_047511675.1 Marmota flaviventris
CCATATCCCCAGCCCTGGGTTGCTGTTTTGTTGTATGTATTTTTATTACTGTTTTGTTTCTAACTTTGCTTTTCTGCTTAAAGGGTCTACTTCATACTAATCTTATGAATAATTATTCACTTATATGTTGACTTTTTGGTGTTTGGTTTTTAGTACTGGGGATTGAACCCAGGGGCACTTTACCACTGAGCTACATCCCCAGCTGTTTTTTTTGTTTGGTTGTTTTTTGTTTTTTTTTGTTTTTGTTTTTGAGGCAGGGTCTTGCTGAGTTGCTTAGGGCCTTGCTATGTTGCTGAGGTTGACCTCAAACTTGCAATCTTCTTGCCTCAGCCTCCAGAGCTGCTGAGATTACAGGCGTGAGACACTGAGCTTGGCTTTATATGTTCTTTAAATATGTTTTGTCATAGTTTTCACACTTAACATTTGAATGCATTTAGAATTTACCTGGGGCATGATATGAGGCAGTCATCTAACTCTTAGTTCACCTTTTTGTGTGTGTGTGGCGATGGGGATTGAACCCAGGGCCTTGTGCATGTGAGGCAAGCACTATAACAGCTAAGCTATATCCTCAGCCCCATAAGCACTATTTTTTAATAACTTTTACTTTGTAATTTGACTTTTGCCACATGCTAAATGTTTAGAAATATTCTAGGGTCTCTATCTCTGGGCTGTATATTCTGTTCCGTTAATCTGTCAGTCTGTTCTTGTGCCAGTACCATGCTATTTCAATTACTATAGCTTTAAAATGGCTTTTATCTTCGTTGCACTTTTTAAAACACTTCCTTGATTACTCTCAGTGATTTGCTCTTCCTGATAAACTTTAGAATTACCTTGTGCTTAGAACTTTATTTATATTAAACTATAAACATGGAATAAATTATGTCAAACTTTCTATCTTCTTCAGGAATATAATATATCCTTTAGCTTTCTTTTTTTAGGTTGAACCAAATGAAATTGCCAGCATCCCACATTTTGACATATTCAAATGGCAATTTCATATGTTTCAACCCTTGAAAAGGTATTTTCTTCAGATGGTATTTATGCTCTTTCTAAAAAAGATACCTTCTTTAAAAAGAAAAAAAATGTTGCCAGGCATGCTGGTATACACCCATAATCTCAGTGACTTGAAGGCTGAGGCAGGAGGATTCCAAGTTCAAGGCCAGCCTCAGCAACTTCACAAGGTCCTAAGCAACACAGCGAAACCCCATCTCAAAATAAAAATAAAGAAAAAGAACTGGTGATGTCACTCAGTGATGAAGTTACCCTGGGTTCAATCCCTGTAGGAAGGAAGGAAGGAAGGAAGGAAGGGAGGGAGGGAGGGAGGGAGGGAGGGAGGAAGGAAGGAAGGAAGGAAGGAAGGAAGGAAGGAAGGAAGGAAGGGAAGGAAACATAAAATGAGCAGCGATAAGTTGGGAAGGAGGTATGATATACTACAAGCATTTACTCATTTTTTTAAAAATCCTGGCCCTGCCAGGAGTGGTGTTGCATACCTATACTCCCAACTACTCTGAAAGCTGAGGTAGAGGGATCACAAGTTCAAGGCCAACCTCAACAAGTTAGTGAGAACCTGTCTCAAAATAAAATTTTAAAAAAGGACTGGTGCTGTAACTCAGAGATAGTACATTCCTGGATTCAGTCCCCAGTACCACAAAATCCTGGCCCTAAGAATTTCTTTCACTGCCAAGGGCAGTGAAATAATAAGGGCACTTTCTGCCACCTCTTATAATTTAGTATTCCTTATGCATAGTTAAAAGTTGGTGAGCTCAGCTTCCTTCCCCTAGCAGTCCTGTCCAAAAACAAGGCCTTGAGACTGGGGGAGTGGTGGGGATTAGGACTTGTTGTGAGAAAGGTTTCAGATGAAGTTCACTGACATCTAAATGTGGAGCTGAGGGGTTTCAGTATTCTCCATAAACCTTTAGCTTTCCTTTCTCTTACTGGGAGCTAGAATAGTGACTTCCTCTGGGAGAATGTAGCCAAGGATGTGTTCTATACTAGGATACATACTGACCACAACAATCTGCCAAGAACTGGGGTAAGATACACTAGAAGTAGATTATTTGAGGGCAATCCTGATTATCTTTTCCCTTTTATGGGAACCTTCTAGATAATGCATACAAAGAGCTTCAATAAAAGCTTTCTAATAAATTCAAAATCATGATAGTTGTAAAAATTAAAAATCCAAAGAGACAATTGTGTTGCTTCACAAAATAGGATCAGCAGCTAATTATGAATATCATGTCATGTAAGGTTATAGAAATAAAATTCTCAGTGTTGCAGTCAAACTGTTACTTTTCTTTTTTTAAGAAAGAGAGAGAGAGAGGAGAGAGAGAGACAGAATTTTTTAATATTTATTTTTCAGTTTTTGGTGGACACAACATCTTTATTTTATTTTTATGTGGTGCTGAGGATCAAACCCAGCACCCTGCGCATGCCAGGCAAGCACGTTACTGCTTGAGCCACATCCCCAGCCCACTTTATTTTTTTTTTTAATTTTATTTTGTTGTTGTTATTGTTGTTGTTGTAGATGAACACACAGTATCTTTATTTATTTCTATGTGGTGCTGAGGATCGAACCCAGTGCCTCACACATGCAAAGCAGGCACTTTATTACCGAGCTACAGCCCAAGCCCCTCAAACTGTTACTTTTCATGAGTTAATAAATATAATAATACCTTGTCCATACTATATTTTAAAAAATTAACACCCCAAATAAAATCACAGGCTGCTTTTAAATGCAAACATGGCATTACTTTCTCTGGCCATTAGGTGTCGCTGCAGTAAATGGAAATTATCTGAGCACCATCTGAGGGTACTAGAGCCAGTATCTCAGGGATCTCTGTCCAATTATTATCCTTATCCTCATAATGACAACAGACAAACCACAAAATCCAAATTCACCAAGAAGAGAGAACTTTAAGAACTATCTGCCTCACTGGAGCAGGCAGTGTTTGCCAGCAGAATTTGTAATAAGTGACCTTTGCAGGACAACCAGGCTGCTGTGACCTGAAACCATGTTAATGGTAACATTTGCATTCCAGTGGCCTTCCCCATTGCACTGCCTGGCACCAAGCAAATCAGTAGCAGGTGTCTGGTGGACCAGCAACTGGACAGGGAATTTTTCTCATCCCCCACGATGACTAGCCCCTTTGTCTGAATGTCTCATTCTCCTAATATGCTTTTATCCAGATACACACATATACACACAATCTACCCATTTAATGCCACATCAGGTTGGAACTCTTTTGAACATTAATGACAGTAATCAGAAGTCTTGTTTAACCACCTGAGCCCTTCCTTCACCATGCTTACACTCATTTTTTTTCCTTTTTTCCCCCTTTTTCTTACCTTGGCTCCTGTCTGGCATGCTAGAGAATGGAGAGGTAAATAAATTATGCATGTGCATGTTTTGATAGAATGTTTTTGATGGGAGGGGGTGGGTCAACCCTGTGCACAAATGAATTGAGATGCCTCCACCTAGTGTACCACCCTGCCTGAAATCCCCTTCTCCAAATTTCTGTACATTATAGTCCAAGCTCTTCAAGGTACATCCCTTTTGTCTGTATCTCCCACAGCTGGCCCAGATGTGGGCCAGAAGAGACTGGCAGCACTTAGTGTATTGAGAAAACAAGTATGGAGGGGGAAATACTGTCAAAGATTAATTTATGTAATTAATCTATGGGCTCCTAAAAAGGACCAGGGAGTCACCAGAATATGGTTCTGGGGACAGGTGCATATGAAGAAGTAGACAGGTGGAGAAACACTGTCCTGAACCTCCAGGAAGCAGCTGAGAAAGCAGGAACCTTAGAGCCTAATAGGCCTTCTGAGAGAATCAGGAAGGAGGCAGCAGGCCCAAGCGTGGTCCACGCACAACTCTGCTCAGTACCCTCCCCTGTTGCCGGTATTAGGTGTCTCCATTTCATCAAACATAAAACCAAGTGTCAGCCTGTTGCTTTATACCCCAGTGGACTTTGACCCCATCACCACAGCTCACAAGGTAAGCAGCATTGGGCCAGGTCAGCATTTGAACTAAAAGCACATAAGATGAAGGACAAAGGTAGTATCCGAGTGGCACAGCTGACTGAGCAGAACACACATGGTCAGTGAATAAACAGAGGCCCCAGCCTGCTCAAATAGAGCTTCCATATCTAGGTGAGGTGGTTTCCACCTTGAGCTGCCCTTGCTGGATTGGACATGGTTGCTTCTCATGCTCCAGTCTCTATCTTCAGCCTGACCTCCCTCCTGAGCCCCAATACCATAGTTCTCACACTGTGCCAGACATTAGCATTTAGCCATCATGTCACCACCATCATCTCTAATTTAACATGTATCAAACTGACCTCTCTGTCCCCAAAAACTTTCCTCCCAGAGTTTTCCATTTCTTTTTTTTTTTTTTTTCAGAGTTTTCCATTTCAATACGATCATTGTCCCAGTTAGGCAGGCTGGAAATCCAGAAGTTAGGTTTGACCATCTTTCTGCCAACCCAGTCATCCTTAAGCCCAGTTACTCCTTCATTCCTAACTCTCCCATACAGGTCTCTTATTGTTCTTGCCCCCTGCCCCAATCTAGAATCTTATCAGCTCACATCTACACTATTACAGCAATCTTCTAATTGGTCTCCAGGATTCATTCTAAAAATGATCATAAACATCAAACACTATGATATAGAAGGCAGTGTCCTAAGTGCTTTATGCTCATTATCTCATTTAATCCTTACAGTTTTATGAGGTGGGCACTGTTGTTATTGAGCCCATTTTATGAATGAGAAGACTGAGGCACTGAAAGGTTCTGCAGCCTGCTGGTATACCAGCCAGTAACTGAACTGGATATAAGCCCAGGTAGCTTGTCTCCAAGGTCAATATTCATTTCATTCCCCTCCAGCCTGGCCCATGGGCTTCTGCCAGACAAATTTTCTTAAGATCTGCCTGTGTTGGTCCTTCTTTATTGCCCTTAAATAAAGTCTGAGCCCCTTGGCCTGGCATGTTCCCTTACCAACTTTGCCATCTTCATCACACAGAGGCCCTTTGTATCAGGAGTTGCAAAATCAAATGTCTGTAGGAACTTAGAAGTAACATGGAAAAGAGAATGTGGAGTAACCCAGAGAACACACACTCAGCCCTAAAGAATAATCCTGTGCTTCAAGCCATCATGGCGTTTGAAAGCATTTTGGAGAGCTCAATTTCACTGGGCTCACAAAATGTGATTAGCATTTAAATATGTTTAGCAGAAAGGAATGAAATGAGCCAGTGGAGGCTGCAGGCAAGCTACAAGCCCCTCCTATCCAAAGGATGGCTGCCATTTCAAAATGCAGGCCTAGTTTTCAAGGGTGCTGAAAATCCAGATTTTTATGTAAGTCTCTCAGTTTTTCAGTGTTACAAATAACAATTAAGTACTGACTGGGCTAAACAAAACATGCCTTTTAATGACCTCTGTTCTACTCAAGCCTCCATTTTCACCCAAGTGATCTTTTTAGTCCCCCTCACCCAATCCCTGAAGACTAAGTGTGTTCTACATTTCAATCACCCTGCCTTTGTTCACATGGCTCCTTGTGCTTCAGCATCTCTACTGTCTACTTAAAGGCTCTTCTGAGTTTGCCTCAGTGAGGGCTGTCTCTCCTGACCTACTGTCGCAGGATCTAACGCGTTTGTTTGATAAATATATTGACTTTCCTAAAACAGCTATCTAATTTTGATGGAAGTAGAATCACAGGGCAGCTGCTCCAGACTACGAGGGTAGGGATTCTGGGGCAAGAGGCTGAGTTAACAAACAGCGTGCTCCATCTATAACTATGGATTCCGGGTTTTCATGGACTCCCCCACACCACACACAAGAGCACAGTTATTTGGTTCCAAAAGATTTATGGTTGAATAACTCCTTTTAGTTGATGCTGTGAGCCTGTATGTGACCTCTAATGCAGCCAGTTTCTTTTCCCTAGCATTTCTCTCCATGCCCCCACTTTTTCCCATCTCAGCACCATTGCTCTGCTGTCTCTTCACTGTCACAGCCACCTCCTGATGTCATCACTCACTTCCCCAGCAGAAGTAGTCTCCCTCTTCTCAATGGCCTTAGCTCATTCCTGCTACAAGTTGAGCATCCCTAATCTGAAATCAGAATACTTCAAAATCCGAAACTTTTTAAGCACAGACAGGACATCCCCGTGGAAATTTCCACACCTGATCTTATATAAAGGGCTGCAGCAAAAATGCAGGCACACTAAAAATATTGCATAAAATTACTTTCATATTGTGCAAATAAGATATACATGAAACATAAATGAATTTCATGTTTATACTTGAATCTCATCCCCAAGATATCATTACATGTAATGATATTCCAGAATCCAAAGCCTGAAACACTTCTAGTCCCAAGCATTACAGAGAAGGGATAGTCAACCTGTAAAGCTCCCTTATGGCCCAGGTCACATGCTTCCTTATATTACATTCTTTTGTGTTCCTTATTTTCTCTAAATTGCAAGCTCTTTGTCTATGGGATGTATGTCTTACACATTTATATATCCCCACAATACATAGTTTCACATGGCAGGCACTTCATACTTGTTAAAAAAAAAATTAAATTTAAGTCAGGCATGGTAGTGCAAACCTGTAATCCCAGTGGCTTGGGAGGCTGAGACAGGAAGATTGCAAGTTCAAAGCCAGCCTCAGCAACTTATTGAGGCCCTAAGCAACTCAGTGACGCCCTGTCTCTAAATTTAGAAATATAAAAAAAGGGTTGGGGATGTGGCTCAGTGGTTAAATGCCCCTGGGTTCAATCCTTGGTACCAAAAAAATAAATAAAAATAAAAAATAAGTTTAGGGTGGGCTTAGAATATCTTGCTGCAAGTATAAAATTCAACCTTAGCTGTTGCTGACTAAGCCCCATGTCCACATGGTTGTACCTACCCTAGTTGAAGGCATCCAAGCCTGCCTCCTCCTCAGCCCAAGGAAACCTCTGCTTATCCCCTGCCTGAGACTGCCTATGTGCTTCATTATGACAATGCACATCTTCCATCTCCTACCTTAGCAGTCAGGTTCTGTGCAGCCTAGAGCAAACAGCTGATAACAATTCAAGGCAGGCAAATTTTCTGAAAGGACAGAAGACAAAAAACTTCACACCATTTTGATTTATATTCTCTCTCCATCTAGCCTCTCACTGTTATGTGTGGTACCTGGAATTTCTTGGAAAATTATAGCATCATCAAATTTATATTTGTTAGTTGATTGCTTTCAGTAAATGTGACCAGATCTAAATGAATGTATGGAAATCTGTGCTCTTCTTTGGTGGAGAAGCTTTTGTCAGGGGTATAAGCATGGGGACAAGTTATGTCAGGGGAGATAATGACAGGAGTGCCTCCCCTGAGATTAAGAAATTGTAGTGATATAATATTAACTACCATATTTGTCATTTAATTTGTACAAGATGTTTCTTAATGCATTTGATCTTCTGTAACCCCTAAAAAATAAGTGCCATTATCATTCCTATTTTATAGATGAGGAAGTGAGGCAAGAAAGGGTAAGTCACTTGCCCAAAAATCACATGGCTGGTAAGTGGTGGAGCTGGAATTTGAACCTGGGTCTCTCCTTCCTTAGGTCCTTCCTTTGTCGACCAGGAATCCAGGGACTTGTTCCTACACGTTAGGTAATTGATTAATTTTTACTTTAGTTCCCTTGCCCTTAGTGTGGGAGTAAGGGATGAGAGAGAGGGAAGACACACCTTGAGAACTGGGAGCTGAAATCCTCCATGCAAAAGAAGCTGAGAAAAATAATACCATGCAAGCTCAGAAGCTGACAGGCAGGGGCCTTGTTTTAATCCCTTCAGGCTGCTATGTTAAAAATACCACAAGCTAGGTAGCTTATAAACAACAGAAATCTACTTCTCACAATTCTGGAGGCTGGGAAGTCCAAGGTCAAGGCAGATTTGGTGTCTGGTGAGGGTTTGCTTCCTTGTTCTGGCGGGGGAGGTGGCAGGGGGTATACTTCTCTCTGTGTCCTCACATGATGGAAGGGGCAAAGCCACCCCTTGGAGCCTCTTTTGTAAGGGTACTAATCCCATTCAGAAGGGTGGAGCCCTGATACCTTACTCATCTCCCAGCAACCCCACCTCCTAATATCATCACATGGGGGGGGGGGGGGGGTCAGGATTTCAACATAGAATTTGGAGGAAACACAAACCTTCAGACCATAACATTGGCCTGACTTTGGCCAGGAAATGGTTAACTCAAGTGAAAGAAAAAAAATCTTAGGAAAATGGGGCTGTCCTAGGGCTTGCTTTAGTCCCTGGCAGCCTGGCAACAGAATGCTGGCCAAATTGGCAGCTTTGACTTGAAGCCATCAGATCAGATCATAATGAGGAACAATGAGCCACAGGCATAGATCATTCAACAGCCACAGACCCTTTGGCCAGTCATAAACTGACCATGGTTGTTCTGAAGGGTTGGGAAGAGAGCCCCACTGGCTCTCTGAGCCATTGGGGGAGCAAGGACAAAGCCCCAAGAGAAGAGAGAAAATTGTTATCATCACCCTTGGTAAGACATGTTAACAGATTTTCAGGGTTTCTGCCTCCTGCAACCTCTCTTGGTTGGCATAGTACCTATTCTCAGTAGGATCAGACCTCTGTTTTCCTAACAGAGCCGACTTACCTGTGTGGAAGTAGAAACACTGCTGAGGGCTGATCTCTAAGGGTAGTGAGAGACGATGGGAACCTTACCTTTGTTGCATTTTCAATTAATCCCTCGCTGTCATCTTGCTTTGAGGTCTGTTCCCTTTGAGGACTAACTTCTGCCTAAGTGAGTGGCACTGCCTTCGCTATTGTAGAAAAAGGATGCTTTTCCAATCCAGGTGGATACCTGGATATTCCTTAGGCAAGGTAGCTTTTTTAAACCTCATTGTTAAAGTGAAGGAAAAGGAAAACTCTCCCCCTTTGTTTTTCCAAAAGGTATACAGTGCCCTAAATACTTCAGGGATGGTAGTTGTTGATCATGGAAACAAGACTGTCCCTAGGGAGCTGGCAAGGAGGGAGTAAGGAGGAGCCTTCCTAATTCCACTAAATATAAAATCATTCTGCCCTTTTTCCCTGGTCCTAGCTGACTTACTACTTTGAAGGGATAAAGGCCTGGAAATCAAAATGACCACCTGTGCTAGGCAGGCTTCCTCGTGCTCTACCTAAACAGTAACAGCAGCTAAGATAGGAGCTTCGGCCCACCTCCCTCCACCCAGAGTGGAAGTGAAGACAGTGGTAGGGGAAAGTGAAAGAAAGGGTCCAGCTGGGTGCAGTGGTGCATGCCTGTAATCCCAGTGGCTCAGAAAGCTGAGACAGGAGAATCATGAGTTCAAAGCCAGCCTCAGCAATAGTGAAGTGCTAAGCAACTCGGTGAGACTCTGTCTCTAAATAAAATATAAAATAGGGCTGGGAATGTGGCTCAGTGGTTGAATGCCTCTGAGTTTAATCCCTGGTAGCCCCCCCCCAAAAGAAAAAGGGTCCAAAAAAATGCCTGTTGTCAACCAGCTAAGCCCCGCTTCTAGCCATGAGCATGCATAGAAAGCCCCTGCTCTGAGGAGGATAGGGAGACTGAAGTTTGCTGACTTTTGCACTGGCTTCCAGCCAGCTTTGGAAATGAAGCACCAATTTCATGTCCTTTTTTCCACATAGCTGCCAATTATTTGTTTTTAGTGTCTGTGTTCACAATAAGGCTCTAATGGACACACAAGCTCAATGGGTCACAGTGTGGACTCTGGATCCCAGCCTGCCCCTTACTCTTGCAGGTGAGCCACACAATTTCTCTTAGCCTAATCTTTCTCATTTGTAAAACATGGGAGTGAGAAGTGTGCCTACCTCATATACATACAGAAAAGATTGAATTTGGTTATTGCAGATCCAGAGCCAGGCACATAATCAATGGTATTTTTATGAGCTTGCAGCATCTCTTCAGAATCTATGCATAGCATGGAAGGCCTGATTTGAACTATAAAAGCCAGTCCAGGTGTGTTTATTTCCTGTGTTTACTCTAAACCCACACACGAGCCAAGATCATAAAACCTCAGTTTCTATAGCTAATGATGAGCAGGGATGGTAAGAGAATTCGTTTTCTTTTGTTTGGTTAGTTTAATAGGCATTTACTGAGAGGCCACCATAAACAAGTCCTGAGTATATCTGGATATTCCCAGCCTTCTAAAAACTGTCATCTTCCAAATCTTTTTCTTTGCTGGTCCTACACATTCTCGCCCTCAGTCAAGATGACACTCTCAAAGTTGGATCTTCTAAAAGTTGGCCATGGCTGTTCTGCATGGGGCTGCCTCATCCTGGGCCTCAGCTGCAGCATGTTCTGTTCATCTGCATCTAACTTGCTTTCTCCGAGCAGGCCTGGGTGGGCCCTTTAGACTTCCCCAACCTCTACCCCAGTGGCCACACAGGAACCTACTGTTTCTTTTCTCTGCCCAAGCAGAATACTAACCTGCCGTCATTTGCCCACTCCCCCCATGGTGATGGCAGGCTTAGTGATCAGCTAATCATCACTCTGGCCTGCTGCTGAAATGGAAGACATTCACTCTGGAGGGACTGGAAATAATCTTGTAAGCATGCTGTGCTGGAAGGGCAGCAGCCTAAAGCCACTTGTGTGAATATCCCCACTGCAGACTAGGGACTTTCCAGCAGTAGAATGACATCTAGTTGGGTCATGGCTATGCCAAGAGAAATATGGGTCATGTGGCTCACAGGATAGAAGGGTCTGTTTGCTCCAATTCAATTGGCTTTTTTTGTTTGATTATTGGGGATTTGCCAAGAGATTCAAGCCTATCACAACTGCCTTCCACATATATACATCTCAGATGGTTTTGAAAGTAGACAGCTTTGTCTTCATGTTGAATCTTGCACATCTACAGAAGATAAAGATCACTTCCAAATGACAAATTGAAAGGTTCTGACCTCCTCTTTGCTCGAGCTAGCAGACTCTTAATTTTGTTTTTCCTTTCTTTTGTCTATCTCTGCCTGCCTGCCTCTCCCCACATCCCCCTCAGAATAGGGTCTTGCTATATTGCCCAGGCTCACCTCATACTCCTGTATTCAAGTGATCCTTTTGCTTCAGCCTCCCAAATAGCTGGGGCTACAGGTATACACTACTGTGCCTGACTTTATTTCTACTTCTTAAAGTTCTTTTTTTCTTATCTGTTCTATTTAGGTATACATGACAGCAGAATATTCTTTTTAAAAATAATAATTGGGGCTGGGAATTTAGCTCAGTTGGTAGACTGCTTGCCTCGCATGCACGAGGCCCTGGGTTCAATCCCCAACACCACCACCAAAAGAAATTAAAAATAATAATTGTATTATTTAATGTAAGCATTTTTCAAAAAAACATATTCTTTACTCCTGAAGCAAAACATTTCAACCATCAAAGTAGGTTATTGTGGCTTTGATGTTTACAAACTGACATGACTCTGGAGAAAAGTTTTGAATAAAACTCAATGTGTATAGAAGCCTTTAAAAGTGAATCCTAGGGGCTGTGGTTGTGGCTCAGTGGTAGAGTGCTTACCTAGAATGTATGAGAACCTGGGTTTGATCCTCAGTACCACATAAAAATAAAGATATTATGTCCACCTAAAATTTAAAAATAGATTTAAAAAAAAATAAATAAAAATAAAAGTGAATCTTAGCACTGGGCATGGCAGCACATGCCTGTAATCCCAGGAGGCTGAGGCAGGAGGACCCTGAGTTCAAAGCCAGTCTCAGCAATTTAGCAAGGCTCTGAGCAACTTAGCAAGACCCTGTCTCAAAATTCTAAAAAAATAAAAATAAATAAAAAGCACTGGGGATGTGGCTCAATGGAGAATCCCTGGGTTCAATCCCCAGTACCAAAAGAAAAAAAAAAATCACACATATGGTGTTTAAAGCCAAGAGACAGAGTAGGGCCTCAGCCCAAGTATACGCCAACATTTAGATGTCAGAGGAAGAGGAAAACTAGCAAAGAAGACTGAGAAAGAGCAGTAAGGTAGAAAGAAAACCAGGAAAGTGTGGTGTCCAGGAAGCTAAGTGAAGGCAATGTATCAAGAAGGAGGGAGTGGTCAGCAGTTGATGGCCAGATAAGATGAGGACTGGGAATTGGTTGTTGGATTTAGAGACATGAAGGTTATACTGGTTATCATAAGAAGAGAATTTTCTATTGAGTGGTGTGGGGCAAAAGCCTAACTGGAATATATTCAAGAGAGAATGGGCTGGATGCAGTAGCACTCGCCTATAATCCCAGCAGCTAGGCAGGTTGAGGCAGGGGGATCACGAATTCAAAGCCAGCTTCAAAATAGGGCTGGGGATGTGGTTCAGTGGTCAAGTGCCCCTGAGTTCAATCCCTGGTACCCACCCCGCCCCTAATAAAAGAGAGAATGAGAATAGAAAGATTAGACACAGTGAATATGGACAACTCTTTCGCAGGTGTATTTTAATCATGTCTGACTTACATGGCTGTTTGTCCCAGTAGGCTGTTGCTATAGTTTGGATCTGGAATATCTCTGAAGGACCATGTGTTGATGGCTTGGTCCCTCAGCATAGTGCTACTGGGAAATGATGGAACCATTAGGAGGTGGATCCTGGTGGGAGGTATTCAGGTCACTGGGGGTATGCTCTTGAAAAGGACTGTGGGATCCCAGTCTTTTCCTCTATCTTTTGCTTCTTGGGTATAAGGTGAATGGCTTTGTTCTGCTGTGCACTCCCCACCATGATGTGACCTTGATTCAGGCTCCAAAGCAATAGGGCCAAACAGCCATGACCAAAACTTCCAAAACTCCGATGTGAAATACAACTTTTTCCTCTTTCTAAGTTGATTAGCTCAAGTATTTTGTTATAGCAACAGAAAGCTAACTAACATGGCTGAGTACTCTAAGTACTAGGTCTTATTAATTTCTGTCTATGTCTCTCTTTCCTAAGGAGGAAAATTTTATTTTGGCTCATGGTTTTAGAGGTTCAGTCCATGGTTGGCTGACTCCATAGCTCTGGGCATGAGGTAAGGCAGAGCATCATAGCAGAAGGGTATGGTGGAGAAAACCAGCTCAGAGATGGCAACCAGGAAACAGAGATTATTTCTGTATCTCTAGTGCCTTAACCAAAAGCTGACACATTTCCAGTACTCATTGAATGGTTTGCTGAATGAATGAATAAAATGCTCAGGATAGGAACAGACTGGAATTTTCAAAGCATTTAACATAATTTTATGCATGAATTATAAAAATGATAGACAAAGGGGCTGGTTTTAGAGCACTTGCCTAGCATGTGTGAGGGACTGGGTTCAATCCCCAGCACCACATAAAACTAAATAAACAAAGCATTGTGTCCATCTACAACTAAAAATATTTTTTAAAAAATGACAGATCTATACAATGTAATGCAGAATCCTTAGAAAATAAATTTTAAAATTTGTTTTTTTTTTCTTCACAACACTTTGTAGATAGTTCTGTTTTACTAAGATGCAACAACATAATACAAAATATTACATATGTAGTCCATAATAATGCTACTGCCATTAATAATAGCTACCAACCTTTATTGACTTCTAATGTGCCTATTACAGTTGAAGAAACTGAGGCTTAAGAACAGGCTAAGCAATTTGACCAAGATCCACATAGCTAGTTACTAGCACATTTTATTCTGTTTTGTATTATAGTAAGTTGCTTCATGTCCCATTTTCCTAGGATACTGTGAGATCAGTGATGGCTAGGACCATATTTTACTTAGCCTCTCTCTCCTCTCTCTTCCATAAAAATCTCTAGACTGGAGGAAAAATTATAATTACATTCAGAGTAGTGCTAAAACTCAGTTGTAATGATTCAAACCAAACCTTTTGGCTTTTTGATTTTTGTTGCCTGTGATCACCGAAATCTGACTCTTTCTTGCTCTCTTTCTGAGTCCTAGATCTTCAAAGCAGTGATTACTGTAAGGTCTATAAGCCCAGAATCCCCAAATCACAGTTTCAAATTGAAAAAGACCTTAAGATCTTCCAGGCTAATTATTTCATTTTACAGATGAAAACCTAAAACCTTGAGAGGAAGAGTAATTTAACTCAAAACTCGATTTATTGTGCAGTAGGGGCCAGACTAGAAGCCAGATGCTCTGTCTCTTGGTCTACTCCAATCTGCTTTATAGAATCCTACTTCCAGTGGCTCTCTGACCTTGGCTTCCAGGCTCTAAGGCTTAAAACCACAACTTGGGCTACACCTGACAGCTACCTATCTCGTGCCCTTGTAGGACACCCCACCCCAGTTCCTGTTGCTGCATAATCCCAGAAATGACAGCCATCATCTTGCCTAAGTTAAACATTAGCTCATGAGCCCCCGCTATAAGGACATTCAATAAACCATACAGTAAACTACCACTAATTCCAACTAGTGCATATGTGTAAAGGGGAGTGAGTATAAATTATAAAAATTTGGGAAAATGTTCTATTTTATTATTTATGACTAGAACTAGATTAATGAAGAGTAACCTAGTGGAGAAACTTTTCAGGCCCTACTTTCATAGGTAGTTGAGTGGTTTGTGGAAGCCTAAGTAGAGCACCAGCCTTCTACCTGTGGGCTTTAGCATCACACGGACCTGTTTGAACCACTGTCTCTTCCATTCCACTCACTAGCTATTTGATCTTTTTTTTCTTTAGTTGTTGATAGACATTTATTTTATTTATTTATATGTGGTGCTGAGAATCGAACCCAGTGCCTCACACATGCCAGGCAAGTGTATTACTGCTGCGCCACAGCCCCAGCCCTAGCTATTTGATCTTAGTAAGTTCCTTAATATCTCTGAGCTTCACTGTCCTCATTTCAAATGTGCAAATTAAATGAGACAATGAAGAAGAGTTCCAGTAACATTATGAGTGTTCAATGATAATTAGCCATTACTAATATTAAATAGTATTTCAATAGGCTTTATAAGCAGTTTCTTTTGGGAGAGTTTAATATTCTGGTAATTATGCTGTTTATATGATTCACTTGCTTAAAATGCCCTGGGTTATTAAAATTTTTAGGTTAGTGGCATGCAAGTTAATGAGATTTCCCAGTTCTTTATCTTCTATTAAATGACTATCATATCTTTCCTCATTAATCTAGCTTAAAGGATCAACATTCTGTACTTTAAAAATACAGAGCTTTCCATCAAGGTGAAGGGTGACAATTCTGAATTTGGCCTTTCCTTTAAGGTACAATGACAACCAATCACAGGCCAGATTATGAGAACTAGAACATGAAATGGACAAGTTGAGTCTCCTGGTCTGAAGTTTCAGTAGCCAAAATGGTCAGGGGTCTTTGGTAAATGTCATACAGTGTTTCCCTTAACACTGTTCAGATTTGGCCTCCATCCCATCATCTTCTATCAGTAGACAGCTATTGTCAAATAGATATTAAGCCTCTTTTTCCCTTAGAAAGAATCACAAGACTTCGAGTCCCTCCTGCTACCATGTGACTGAAATACTGAAAAGAGGAAATGATGTTTGTGTAGAAAAGTAACCTGACTTCCTAGGAAATAATATTTGTCTTCTGCTAGTTTCTAGTAAGAACTGCAAAAGGTCCAACTCTTGAGGCAAAGTAATTATTTTGTAACCTGTTACCCCACCACCACAACTAAAAGATGCTAAGCTACATGAATTATTTATTTTTAAATACCTTTATTCTATTTATTCATTTGTATGTGGTGCTGAGGATTGAACCCAGGGCCTCACATGTGCTAGGCAAGCACTCTACCACTGAGCTATAGCCCCAGCCCCTACATGAATTATATAATGGGTCAATTATAATCAATTTGTGATAAATCCAGGGCCATCTATATTCAGGATAAGACTTTAACACTCCTCTAAATGTCTTTATTTTACTCCCCCTCCACTTCCAAGCTAACATCCTTATTCACTTGGGCCACCACTTCAACTTCCTTAGTGGTCTCCTTGCCTTCCAACTCTCTAGACCATTCTCTGTGATGATTTAAAAAATCAGATCCTTTGACTCATCTGCTTCAAATATTTTAATGACTTATACCCAACTTTGAAGGAAATCTATATTTCTTATTGCCTTCAAGCTATAGTGGCAACATGGTGGTAAATGTTTACCAACTGGGTCTCTTAGAGGGAATAAAATCTCTTGAGTTGAAGCGTAAATATTTCTACCATGGCTGATTTCAGAGTACTGAATGTTAGGTCAACCAGCTCCCAAATTTCCTGAAGTTAAGTATTAGCTCCCTTAAGCCAGCAGGAGCTGGCTTTAGCACCCTGCTTGTAGGCTACTAGGCCTTACATGATGTGCCCTGCCCATCTTTGCAACTTTATCATTCTTTTGTTCATGTACTAACATTTGCACTGCACTGGCCTGCTTTCTATTCTCTGCCTTATGATTTCCAGATTTCTACCCTGCTGTTCCTATCTCTCTGAGCCACAGGATCATGCAACTATCTTCTTGACACCTGCATTCAGAAGTCTAATAAATATCTCCAACACTTTTTGTCCCAATCAGAACTCTTTTTTTAATTGTTTTTAGGGAAGAGTATATATTTGTTACATATATCAGAGATTTTTACAATAAAACATCCTCAAATGCCTACTTCATGATTTTGTGCTGCTAAAAATAAAATTTAATTATTTAAATTTCATTTATTAGAAGTACATTAGGTAATTTTAAAAACTAATGAATTATATCCTCTTTAATGCATAACTTTCAATAAATCTTAATGAGGTTTAAATATATAAGCTAATTTCTTAACATGAAGTCTCTATTTTCTCATAAAATGCAACAAAAAGAATCCTGCAATTTATGACACCTAAAAAAGAAGTTAGGGATCTGGGCACAGTGGTGCACTACTACAATTCCACCAAATCAGGAGCCTGAGGAAAGAGGATGAAAGTTCAAGGTCAGCCTAGGCAACTTAGACCCTGTCTCAAAATAAAAAATAAAAAGGCCTGTAAATGTAATTCAGTAGTAGAGTGCTCCTGAATTCAATCCCCAGCACACATACATATATACAAAAAATTAAAAATAAAAAGAAAGTTTGTAGCTTGTTCCTGTTTTCATGCTTATCTTCTTCCCTGGTTCTTTTCTCACCAATGCTGCAAACAGACATTAATTTTGGGGTGCATTACAATTATACATAATAGTGGGATTCATTATGCCATGTTTGTACAAACACATAACACAATTTGATCAAATTATATCATGTAATAATATAATATGACGAATCAGAACTCTATTTTACTCTACTCCAATCTTGTCAGTTCTTCAGGTTTTTTTCCTTTGTTGTTGTTTGTTTGTTATTTTGGTTGTTTTTTTTTTTTTTTTTTTTTTGGTACCACAGATTGAACTCAAGGGCATTCAACCACTGAGCCACTCCCCAGCCCTATTTTGTATTTTTTTTTTAAATGTGGGGGGCTGGGGTTGTGGCTCAGCGGTAGAGCGCTTGCCTAGCACAGGTGAGGCACTGGGTTCAATCCTCAGCACCACATAAAAAATAAATAAATAAAATAAAGGCTAAGTTCTTTATTTAAAAAAATATTTTTTAGTTGTAGACAGACACAATACCTTTATTGATTGATTGATTTTTATGTGGTGCTGAGGATCAAACCCAGTGCCTCCCATGTGCTAGGCAAATGCCCTACCACTGAGCCACAACTCCAGCCCCCCCATTTTGTTTTTTATTTAGAGTCAGGGTCTCACTGAGTTGCTTACGGTCTTGATAAATTGCTGAGGCTGGTTTTGAACTTGGGATCCTCCTGCCTCAGCTTCATGAGCCACTGAGATTACAGGCACACACCATCATGCCTGGCTCCAAAGGAGTTTTCTAAAGAGAAATTTAACAGAATTCAAAACCCTTCATAATATGGCCCCCTCCTGTTTTTCCAGCATCACTTCCCACTACAACCCTGTAACGACTAATCTTCTGTGTCAACTTGTTAGGACATAGTGCCCAGATATTTGGTTAAACACCAGTCTGGATAATATTGCTGTGAAGGTGTTTTTTATTTAGGTGAGTAAAATTTAAATCAGTAGACTTAGAATAAAACAAATGATCCTCCATAATGTGAGTGGGCCTTATCCAATCAATTGAATGACTTAAAAGAAAAAAGCCTAAAGTCCCTTCAGGAAGAAGGTATTCAGCCAGCCAACTGCTTTTGGCTTTGAACTACAAAATAAGTCTTCCCTGGGTCTCCAGCCTGTCAGTCCATCCAGGAGATTTCCAGCATTCCATTCCCTACAATCATGTGGGCCAATTCCTTAAAATAAAAATCTCTACACTTGCCCAGCATGTGTGAGGCACTGGGTTTGATTCACAGCACCACATACAAATAAATAAAATAAGGGTCCATCAACAACTAAAAAAAAAAAAAAAATTAAATCTTTTTCTTTACATACATATCTCATGGGTTCTGTTTTTCTGGAGAACCCCAATACATATTCATACCCCAGGAACCTTATATCCATGCACACTTTTCACACATCTCCTGAACAGTATGAATACTTTTTTCAGATGGGCAAAATACTAGTCACCCAACCTGTACTGTGGAAAATTCAAACATATACAAAAGTAGGCTAATGAAATGAATACAAAGTTCCAATGCCTAGCTTTAGCAATTAGCAATACATGGCCAATCTGTTTTCATCTCTACTCCCACAGATAGCATTTCAATTTGACTGTGAATATGTAGTTATGTTTCTTTAAGTTATAATGGCTCCTTAGAGGGAATATATCTATCTACCTACCTATCTATATACAATATATATAACATACATATATATATGTATATATATATATGTGTGTGTGTGTGTGTGTGTGTGTGTGTGTATATATATATATATATATATATATATATATATATATATTCTGTATAGATTACCATTATCACACCTAAAAATTTATAATTCCTTCCCAGTGGCTTGGGAGGCTGAGGCAGGTGGATTGCGAGTTCAAAGCCAGCTTTAGCAACTGAGCAAAGCCCTAAATAAAATATAAGCCTCACTTAAGACCCTGTCTATAAATAAAATATTTAAAAAGGGCTGAATATATGGCTCAGTGCTTAAGCACCCCTGGGTTCAATGTGTGGTACCAAAAAAAAATTATAACTCCTCAATATCATCATTGTATCCAGTTAGTGGTCACATTTCTTCAATTATTTTATAATTGCTTTCTTTTTCTTCCTTTTGTCCTTTTTGTTTTTGTTTTTGCAGTGCTGGGAATAGAACCCAGGGTTTTGCACATGATAGGTAAGCATTCTATCCCTGAACTATACCCCCAGGCCCTTAGAATTGTTTTCTAGCTTTGAGTTGGGTTTCTCTCCCTACCTTGTGCTCCCCGCCCCTTTTTTGTGGTACTGAGGATTGAACCCAGGGGTGCTCAACTACTGAGCCACATCTCAGCTCTTTTTAAAAATGTTTTATTTAGAGACAGGGTCTTGCTGAGTTGCTAAATATATCACTGAGTTGCTATGCCTGGCTTTGAACTCCCAATTCTCCTGCCTCCCAAGTTGCTGGGATTACAGATGTATGTCATCATGCCTTGTTGAATGGATTCTTTATTCGAAGACTGGAGCTTTTGGCATGGTATGGATAAGTGCCTCTACAAGTGTTATATTAATGGGTATCCAGAACATAAAGGCAAGCATATATTACTGGTCACCCCCAAAGGATGAAGGGATGATTAGGCTAAATACCAATGCTTTTCTTTTTTCTTTTTTTAAACAGTTTTTTAATGTTACTGTATTTTTTATGCCTTTATTTTATTTATTTATTTTTATATGGTGCTGAGGATCAAACCCAGTGCCTCACATGCACTAGGCAAGAGCTCTACCACTGAGCTACAATCGCAGTCCAATACCAGTGCTTTTCAACCCTTAGGTTCATGTTAAGCCTAACCAGGGCTGAAGTTTTATAAATCATCAATGGCTGGGATCCACCCCCTAGTGATTGCCATATAACTGACTTAGGGTGAGTCTTGGACATTAGCATTTTTACAAGCTCTCCAGGTGATTCTGATATGTATCCAAGTTGACACCCATTGGTGTGGGCCTTCCACAGCACATGCAGCTCAGGGCTCAGACCATTGGCCTGCTAAAATCACTAAGAGTACTTGGGGAAAGCTAGACATCCTGGAGTGACTTACTAGCTTTGGGGCCTTTAGCGAATACCTTGGCCTTTCTGAACCCTAATTTCCTCATCTGTAAAGTGGGGTAATAATAACACCTACCTTGTCAGATTGTTGTCCATATTAAATTATTTAATACATGCAAAGTCTTTAGAACTGTATTTGACATATAGCAAGCACTAAATAAGTAAACACTCTTATTAAGGTCATTATTATAATTAGCTAAACTTGGAGAAGAGACAAGTATGCTAAAGACCAAACCAACCTGCTAGACTGGAATGCTAGATCTCCATTTGCCCAAACCGTATCTTGCTAGTAAAAAGAAACAGCACATCAGGCTGCTTGTCACAAGGACCTGTACTTAATTCCTCCTTCTATACAAACCCAGGCAACTATCCAGGCTAATAAAATGTAGCTGTCTAGTTCAGATCCATAGCTCTCAGGAGAATACTGGATTCTGCAGGCTGAAAAAAATTAAGGGAGCCAGGCCTGGCTCTGTCACTGTTTGTGTAACCTTGGCCAAGTCTTTTACCTCTTTAAACCTTTGTAGCCTCATTTGTCAAGAGAGGAGATTAAAATGAAATTATCTTGAAGACCCTTTCAGCTCATACTCTTTACTGTTAGTCTGATTCCATGTTCCTTCCTGCCTCTAAGACTTCAGCTCTGCCATTTCCTCTGCCTTGCTAATCTGTCTTTTTTTTGTTTTGGGGTATGGGGGATTGAACTCAACCACTGAGCCACATCTCTAGCCCTATTTTGTATTTTATTTAGAGACAGGGTCTCACTGAGTTGCTTAGCACCTCACTTTTGCTGAGGTTGGCTTTGAACATGCGATCTTCCTGCCTTGGCCTCCCTAGCCACTGGGATTACAGGTATGCACCACCACACCCAGCAGCTAATCAGTTTTATTGATCAGAATAAATAGCCCTTTCTCTGGAAAGTAGTCTCAGATCCCCAGACTAAGTCAGGAGCCTCTTGAACACTTTTGGTCACCCTGTATTTCTTCGTCAGGACACTTAACACAGTTTGTAATGATCTATTGTGCAATTATTCCTTTCATGTGTCTCTACCCCCGTTGCCCCACCTCTAACTACAAATACCATGAGGGCAGTGATGAGCTTCTGTCTTGTCCATGGTTTTATCCCTAAAGCCTACTAACATGCCTGGCACATAGTATGTGCTTAATATATATAGAAGGAAAGAAGGAACAAACTTATAGGAGATGAAAATGAAGAACAAATACTTCAAATCACTTGAACATTTCTGTGATAAACTTCATAAAGGCCTTCCAACAGAGGTAACATTTTGGTTACCATTCTTTCCATGAATACTGAAATAATTTAATTAATAATTTGTTAATTTAGTTTTTGGTTCTGGGGATTGAACTCAGAGGTGCTTTACCACTGAGCCATATTCCTACTCCTTTTGATTTTTCATCTTGAGACAGAGTCTCATTCAGTTGCCCAGGCTGGTCTGGAACTTGCCATCCTCCTACCTCAGCCTCCCAAGTTTCTGGGATTACAAGTATGAGCCACCATGCCAAGCTTAAACAATATGTATAAAGGTATAAAACACATATACCCTTTGATCAAAGTAATCCTACTTAGAAGAATTTATTCTATAGATATACTGCATATGTGGGAAATGATGTATATTACAAGCATATTTCTTATAGCATGTTTAGTAATAATAAAAGATTGGACATAATCTAATGTCCACAAATGGGAGTAAAGAAACAGGGTATTATATTAGGGATTACTATGTCACAATTTAAAAATATGTGGGAACAGGCTGGGGTTGTGGCTCAACAGTAAAGCGCTCACCTAGTTAGTGTGAGGCCCTGGGTTTGACCCTCAGTACCACATAAAAATAAATAAATAAAACAAAGCTATTGTGTCCAACTACAACTAAAAAAATAAATATTTTTTTTTTTAAATATGAGAGACGGCTGGGGCTCAGTGGTAGAGCACTTGCCTGGCATGTGTGAGGCACTGCGTTCGATTCTCAGCACCACATATAAATAAATAAATAAAGGTATATAACCAAGTTAAAAAAAATATGTGAGAGATCCATCTGGACTGATATGGTGTCATCTCCAAGATACAGTTTTAGGTTAAAAAAACAGGTGCATAAATGTATATGTAGTATGCTGCTGATTACCGCCCCCCAAAAGAACATAAATGTGCATGTTTATGCAGATCTTTGCATGGACTAAGTTTGGAAAGATACAGATCAGAAACTGGTAACAACAATGTTGTCTCTGGGAAGAACTGGGTGGCTAAGGAACAAAGGGTGGGGAGTATTAGTTTTTAATGTACACTTATGGCAACTTTTGGATTTTGTATTGTGTACTCACAAACAATATTTAATTGGGGCTGAGGTAGTGGCTTAGAGGTAGAGAGCTTGCCTAGCATGCATGAGGCACTAGGTTTCAGCCTCAGAACCACATAAAAATAAAATAAACAAAATAAAGATATTGTGTCCAACTACAACTAAAACACAATTTTTAAGAAAAAGAATATTTAATTGTAAAAGATCTTTAAACACATATGACCTACCAACAGGATATAAAAAACCTAAATAGACCGATAATAAGCAATGAGATTGAAGCAGTAATGAAAAGCCTTCCAACAAAGAAGAGCTCAGGGCTGGGGATATGGCTTAGTTGGTAGGGTGCTTATCTCGCATGCACAAGGTCCTGGGTTCAATCTCCAGCACCAAAAAATAAATAAATAAATAAATAAATAAAGAATGAGGAAACAAAGAAGACCCAAGACCAGATGGATTCTCAGTTGAATTTTACCATCTTTAAAGGATATCTAACATCAATGTTCCTCAAGTTATTCCATGAAATAAAAGGCAAGGAACACTTCTAAACTCATTCCACAAAGCCAGTATCACCCTGATACACAAACCAGAAAAGGACACATCAAGTAGAGAAAATTACAGAGCAATATCCTTGATAAACATAGATGCACAAATCTTTAATAAAAATACTTACAAATTGAATTCAACAACATATTAAAAAGATCTTACATCATGATCCAGTAAATTTCATCCCAGGATGCAAGGATGTTTTAACTTTTGCAAAATCAATAAATGTAATATATCACATAAATAGAATCAAGGTAAAAAAAATCACATGGTCATCTCAATAGATGCAGAAAAACCCTTTGACAAAATCTCATCATGATTAAAAATGCTGAAGAAACTAGGGGTAGAAGGAACTTGCCTCAATTTAATAAAGGCTATATATGACAAGCCAGCATCATATTGAATGGAAAAAAACTGGAAAGAATTTACTATAAAATTAGGAATATGACAAGGATGTCTATTTTTACCACTCCTATTCAATATAATACTTGAAATTTTAGCCAGAGAAATTAGGCAAAAGGAAGAAATAAAAGGGAAGCAAATAGTAAGGGAAAAAGTCAAATTTCCCTGCAGATGATATGATCCTATCCTTAGAAGATCCCAAAGGCTTTACCCAAAGACTTCTGATAAATAAATTCAGCAAAGTAGTAGGATACAAAATCAACATAAAAATCAATAGCTTATGGATGTATGTGATGGTGAGATTCACTGTGGCATATTCATATATGCATATAAGAAAGTTAAGTGCACAAGACACTAATTTAAAAACTTAAGTATAGGGGCTGGGGATGTGGCTCAAGCGGTAGCGCGCTTGCCTGGCATGCATGCGTCCCGGGTTCAATCCTCAGCACCACATACAAACAAAGATGTTGTGTCCGCTGAAAACTAAAAAATAAATATTAAAAAAACCCATAAGTATATAGCAGAAAGATCAGTAAAGTAGAGGGAAGGGTATGTTATGCCAGATTCGTGGACCCCAATAGACCTCCAGGAGCCGAATCCAATGCAATCACACAAGAGTCTTTATTGCAAGCTCAAGCCTGGACTCACAAACATTTCAGACGCAGCAGTCCCAGGGAGTGAGTCCCGTTCCTTTGTTCAGTGAGATTTTATAGGTTTCTTGGGGATACTCTATGCGTCACAACATCACACAGCAAATCATTCCATACCTCGGGAAAGTCAAACAACAACTCTTAACATTGATTAGCACATTCACTTGTGGGAACAAGTTGGGTAGGGGTGATTGGTTAGTACAAGAGGGGGATTGTTTGAACTGATTGGTTTAGGCCACGAGGGGGTATACGTGCTAAACTACATGGTTTCCCAACATGTTATCAACCACCATAAACTACTGGGGGGGGGGGGTCATCTGGCATCCCAGGTATTTTCCCTGTCTCATGCTGATTGGTGGTTGCTAGGGGGTTGCTATGGGTCCTCACCTAGCCTAACTGAGTCAGGGACACCTGGTGCTGTAGATCTCTCCTGTTATTTGCAGACAAACAACTCAGCAGGGTGGGTATGTGCTTAGGAGTGCTCTGTGGGTTTTTCCCAGGACAAGGGTCACACCCCCTTCCTTAGGATAGGCCTTGAGGTAGAAGCTGGTTTCTCAAAAATGGAGTCACATCAGTTTCTCAGGTACAGGGGAGGAAGGAGAGGAGGGAAAGGGGAAGTACAGGGGACTGAGTTAGAACAAATTATTTTCCATACTTTATAATTATACCAAAATGAATACTCATGTGTAAATAAAAAGAACCAATTAAAGGAAAAAAATCAATAGCTTTTCTATATACCAATAATGAACCCATTGAGAAACTCAGGAAAATAATTCCATTCACAACAGCTTCAAAAAAATAAAATACCTAGAAATAAATCTAACCAAGGAGGTGAAAAACCTCTACAAGCAAAATGTTCAAAAAAGTAATTTGAAGAAGACACTAGAAGATGGAAAGAGCTCCTGTGTTCATAGATAGGCAGAATTAATATCCTTAAATGGCCATATGGCCAAAAGTGATCTACAGAATCAATACAATTCCCATCAAAATACCAGTGACATTTTGGGTATGGAATACAAGGGATTGAACTCCAGGGCACTAGACCACTGAGCCACATCCCCAGCCCTATTTTGTTGTGCTGGGGATGGAACCTAGGGCCTCCTGCAAGCTATGCATGTGCTTTGCCTCTGAGCTGTGCCCCTAGCCCTTCAATAAATATTGTAATAACAAAGCCTTCAGAGGAGAGAATGGGAGTGCAAAAAAAAAGAGCTAAGAAACACAATTAGTATGGTTGTGGTGAAGAATGCTTTTAATACTGGAAAAGTTGTCCTTAAGGACTTTGTATGTCATTCTAAGAAGCTTGAGTTGCATCCTTTAGGTGGCAGAAAGTCAGGGACGGAGTCAGTGATACAAATTGAAATGATAGAAGCACATTCTGGCTACAGTGTTAAGATCGGATCACAGTAATGTGTGCATGAGGTGTAGGTAGCACGAACTAAGGAAGGTGTGAGGATGTAGAGGAAGAGATGGATCTGAAAAATACTAGATTTAGAAGAAAAAAATGCTAGGATTTAATGATTGACTGGAGAGGGCAGTAAGAGTGAATGAAATAAAGGACTCTCAGGTTTCTGCCTCAGGGCAGCTGGTTGAATGGTGAGGCTATTTACTGAAATAAGAATTACAAAAGGGTGTGGGGGTGTATCTCAATGCCAAGTGCTTGCTTTGCTTAATATGCACAAGGATCTGGGATCCATCTCTAAACACCACCAGAAAGAAAAAAAAAAAAAAAGAAAAGAAATAAAGTTGACCCCAGGAAGAAGACAGCCAATAATAGTTCTTGGTGTGTCAAGGCTTTGAGTGCTGTCCAGGTGGAGAGGTCCAGTAGGCAGTTGAGTGCTTGGTTTTGGAGCTCAGGGGCAGAAATCAATGCTGAAAATAAAGAATTGGGAGTCATGTCCCTGTAGATGGTGTTTAAAGCCATAGCTGATGCCAGTAGTGCACTCGCCTAGCATGCGTGAGGCACTGCGTTCGATTCTCAGCACCACATAAATGTAAAATAAAGATATTGTGTCTACCTAAAACTAAACTAAATAAATAAATATTTTTAAAGTAAAATACTTGGGAGTCAACTTAATGAAAGAGGTGAAAGACCCTACAATGAAAACAACAGAACACTAAAGAAAGAAATTAAAGAAGACCTTAGAAGATGAAAAGATCTCCCTTGTTCTTGGATAGGCAGAATTAATATTGTCAAAATGATCATACTACCAATAGCACTATACAGATTTAATGCAATTCTAATCAAAATTCCAATGACATTCCTCATAGAAATAGAAAAAAAAAAACAGTCATGAAATTCGTCTGGAAAAATAAGAGAACCAGAATAGCTAAAGCAATCCTTAGCTAGAAGAGTGAAGCAGGTGGCTTCACAATACCTGAAGTTAAACTATACTACAGAGCAATAGTAACAAAAACAGCATGGTGTTGACACCAAAATAGACATGTAGACAATTGTACAGAATAGAGGACACAGAGACTAACCCTCATAATTATAGTTATCTTATATTTGACAAAGGTATCAAAAATGTACATTGGAGAAAAGATAGCCTTTCAACAAATGGTGCTGGGAAAATTAGAAATCCATATGCATCAAAATGAAATTAAACCCCTATCTCTCACCATGCACAAAACTTAACATGGATCAAGGTCCTAGGAATTAAACCAGAGACACTGAGTCTTTTAGAAGAGAAAGTAGGCCCAAATCTCCATCCTGTCGGATTAGGCCCCAACTTCATTAATAAGACTCCTATAGCATAAGAATTAATATCAAGAATCAATAAATGGGATGGATTCAAACTAAAAATCTTCTTGTCAGGAAAAGAAACAATCAGTGAGGTGAATAGAGAGCCGACTAATTGGGAACAAATTCTTACCACACACACATCACATAGAGCACTAATCTCTAGAATATATAAAGAACTCAAAAATCTTAACACCAAAAAACCTAATAACTCAATCAATAAATGGGCCAAGGAACTGAACAGACACCTCTCAGAAGAAGATATACAATCAATCAACAAATATGTGAAAAAGTGTTCAACATCTCTAGCAATTAGAGAAATGCAAATCAAAACAAAGGTCTTTAAGATTTCATCTCATTCCAGTCAGAATGGCAGCTATTAAGAATACAAACAACAATAAGTGTTGGCAAGGATGTGGGGGGAAAAGGCACACTCACACATTGCTGGTGGGATTGCAAATTGGTGCAGCCGATATGGAAAGCAGTATGGAGATTCCTTGAAAAACTGGAAATGGAACTACCACTTGATCCAGCTATCCCACTCCTCGGACTATACCCAAAGGACTTAAAAACAGCATAGTAATAGGGACACAGCCACATCAATGTTTATAGCAGCACAGTTCACAGTAGCTAAACTGTGGAACCAACCTAGATGCCCTTCAGTAGATGAATGGATAAAAAAATGTGGCATATATACACAATGGAACATTACTCAGCAATAAAAGAGAATAAAATCATGGCATTTGCAGGTAAATGGATGACGTTGGAGAAGATAATGCTAAGGGAGGTTAGCCAATCCCAAAAAACCAATGCCAGATTATTTCTCTGATTTAAGAATGCCAATCCATAATATGCTGTGTGTGGGGGCAGATTAAATGAACTCTAGATAGGGCGAAGGGGAAAAGGGGAGGGAGGGGAAGGCAGGGGGTATAGGGGTAGGAAAGATGGTGGAATGCAATAGTCATCATTACCCTAAGTACATGTATGAAGACACAAAGGCTGTGACTCTAGTGTGTGTACAACCAGAAATACAAAAATTGTGCTCTGTATGTGTAATATGAATTGTAATGCATTCTGTTGTCATATATAACAAATATTTTTTTTAAAAAAAGTTATCTAAGTTGATGGTGAGGCTAGGTGAGGGTGAGCCATCAGGTGTCATACAGTCTTCAGTGAATGTGGAAAAGTAGCCAGGAGGTCAGTAGATGATAGCAGGACAACAAATGCAGTTAAGAAACATGAGCCCCAGATGAACACTTTGGCGTGAGAATGAAGGAGTAAGAGTCTACGAACAGCAACAGGGAGCTACAAAAACACCACTATCACTCTGTTCCCCACCTTGTGACAACTGTGATATAGGGAAATAAGTAAGCAGCCCCCACTTTATAGATTCCCAGGAGACAGGTTAGTTATGACAAAGTTTCAGGAAGGCACTAAAAAGGTTAAGTGTCAGTTTACCCTGATCTGTCTTCATTACAGATGCATTGATGTTTTAAGAGTTTAACATAACTTTCATTTTCTGTTTTAACATCTACTTCCATATTTTGAGTTATGTTTAGCACCTTTGAGTTCTATAGGAGAATCTGCCTTTATCAAAATGGTTACATTTTGTCTCCCCTGAGCTATAAATTGAACCCAGGGTTGAACCAGATTTTGAAGGCCCAACAATTAATGAAAATTAAAGAAGTTCTTCAAAACCAGAAAAATAAACTCTAAAATGCTATCATATCCAAGCTGGGTGCAGTGGCACATGCCTGTAATCCCAGCAGCTTGGGAGGCTGAGACAGGAGGATCTTGAGTTCAAAGCCAGCCTCAGCAAAAGTGAGGCACTAAGCAACTCAGTGAGACCCTGTCTCTAAGTGAAATACAAAATAGGGCTGGGAAAGTGACTCAATTGCCGAGTGCCTCTGAGTTTAATCCCCAGTACACCCCATCCCCACTAAAATTGTTATCATTTCCAGAGGGCATAGGCTGAGAGGGAATGTAAGCATAAAATCAATTCTGTCCCAAATGCCAGCTTCCTTCCAAGTGAAATAAACCATAAGCATATGAACAGAGCATCATGGTTTTATTCCATGTTAATATTCATTCTAAGTCTATGGAGCAAGTCCCTGTGGTAGCCATTCTTTGCCGTCATCTTGGCCAGGAGCATACATTCAGAGTCCAGCGACCCTGGCTTCTTTGACTAGGACATTTATTTCCTGGCATTTAAATAATTTCATCCCACCTTCTATTTCTTGCCAGGCTCAGAGCCCCTATCTTCCCTACTATGGAGGTGTAGATGTCCATTTCTCAGGAGCAGTGGACTGCTTCCGGCAGATAGTGAAGGCCCAAGGGGTACTGGGGCTCTGGAATGGATTGACAGCCAACTTATTGAAGGTGAGAAGGGTGACCAGTCCATTGCCTCTCTGCCTCTTCCAGTTCTACCCCCTTTCTTTGTCACCTTGCCCACCCATACAGTATACATGGAAACACACCAACTAGCACTGATGGTAGCATAAGGCCCATAGATGCAGGCTGGTTGTCAACCCTAAAGAGAGGAGACCCTGTGCAGTGGTGGATCATCTTCTCTCCCACCCTAGATGAGAAGAGCATTTAGTCTACAGGTTCCTAATATTGGGGTTCATGGACCACTTAGGGGAACCTAATCTCATCCTAAAATTGTCTGCAAAACTGTGTTTTGTGTGTGTGTGCATGTGTGTATCATATTCCCAAAGAACTCCATGATCCAGAAGTTAAGGTTAAGAACTCTGAATTAACTTTGCACTAGCTGATATATAAATGATTCCAATCAAGGCCAGCATACATATTGACAGGCAGTGTCAGGTGTCTACATAACGTATTAATCCAGGCCCACTGTTTGCTCAGAGCATGCCCTTCAATTGCTGTCATCCCTCTCCCCCCATCCATACTGTGCCAGCCTTCTTTCTGCCCTTTCCCCAATTTCAAAAACAATTACCATGTTGTATTGCCCACAGCTATTGTCAATTTGTCCTGATTTGTCTTGATGCAGATACATTGATATTTGAAGACTTTAACACAATTTTCATTTTCTGTTTTAACAGGTAGTTCCATATTTTGGAGTTATGTTTAGCACTTTTGAGTTCTGCAAGAGAATCTGTCTTTATCAAAACGGTTACATCGTGTCTCCTTTGAGCTATAAATTGACCCCAGGAGTGGACCAGAGTTTGAAGCCCCAAGAATTAAGGGAATTAAGGAAGTTCTTCAAAACTGGAAAACTGAAGTCTAAAAAACCAACACTGTAGAACTGAATGGAACTAGAAGTGCACTAGCAAAACACATGTTGAAATTGGAGATAAATGTAGTCTCATAATTATCCTCTTGAAGAGTAATAAGAGGGTATTTCTGGTTGCCATTTTTGGAAATTACACAATTTGGCCACATATGTCCTTAGAGCCCCATACTAATGTCCCTGTGAACACATGTGCCATGAAGTTTCTCAACACTACTATGTCTTGACAGCCTCCTACCAGATTTTATAACCAACACATAGCAGTGACAAAATGTGCAATTTACCTTCTGAATAGAAACACAACACGAAAGGGCATTGCCACGACAGCTCAAGTAACAAGTAGATGAAATGATCAAGTAGAATCTATGTCACAAACTCAGCCACAGGGTTACTCACAGTTGATGCAAAGCTCACACAAACTGCTGGCCTAGTTTTGGTCATTTCACCTGAACCCATACCAGTTGTACTTGAATTCATAACTTTTGCTAACTTCTGAGAGCACACTCTATAATATAGATTAGACCTTAACAGAAACCAAATGAAAACATTTAACTTTTTTAAAGTTAGCCACACCATAGTAGAACCAACCTCTATTGAAATATGAAGCATCCTAGGCTTAGAATCTGTGCTTCAGGAAGGCAGTTTTTACCATGACTGCATAATTATGCCCCACAGATCTTCTGACTAAAATCATGTATAGTTCAAATGGCCTGAATTCTCTGCCTTTTTCACTTGCTTTGCAAGCCTACCCTGAAAATAAATTATTTAATCATGTTATTCTCACAAGATGTCCTAGTTGCCTAGGAAGAATCAAAAGGAACATTTGACACAGTCCCCCTAAAAATGTAACAGAATAAAAGCACTTTAGGCTAATAATCTGTACTGAATTTTTAAAAGTCAAATTGCATGATTGTTCCACATTGAAGATTTCATGTAAAATTCATATAACTATACCCTTTCAAATAGTGCCTGTCTACTCATTTAAAATACATTAATATCTAACATTAAGTTGTTAATTCATGCACACACGCACACTAAGGTTTTTCAGTATGTTAAAAGTATTTTTGCTATTAAATTTATTTTCCAAAGGAAAAAAATGTTGTGTTGGTCATTTGTTACTAATCAGAGTTTTAAAACTATGGTTAAACACTTAAATAATATTTTGCTAAGTTGCTGAGGCTGGCCTTGAACTTATATTAAAAATATTAAACTCTTAGAATGTTGTCCTATATAGATACATGAAAATAACTCATTTTCCAACTGCTAGAGCACACAAACTGCTGGCCTAGTTTTATTCATTTCACCTGAACCTATACCAGTTGTTCCTGAATTCATAACCTTTGCTAACTTCTGAGAGCACACACTACAGTATATAGATTAGACCTTAACAGTTTTACAAGGAATGGTGGTTAACAATTTTATCTGTAGCCCAATCTGTTAAAGAGTTTGGAGGGTGGCAAATTCCTAACCCAGTGAATAGTTCATATTTGTCATTCTTTCTTTCCCTTGAAGCAAACAACCTTTCAAAAAGCTCTAAAAGCCTCAAAAACAGTTTTGTACAAAATCTAAAAATCCTAACCTCAGGTTATATACTTGATAGTATATCTGCTATTGAGATACTGATGTGACTCCATTTTTGAGAAACCAGCTTCTACCTCAAGGCCTATCCTAAGGAAGGGGGCGTGACCCTTGTCCTGGGAAAAACCCACAGAGCACTCCTAAGCACATACCCACCCTGCTGAGTTGTTTGTCTGCAAATAACAGGAGAGATCTACAGCACCAGGTGTCCCTGACTCAGTTAGGCTAGGTGAGGACCCATAGCAACCCCCTAGCAACCACCAATCAGCATGAGACAGGGAAAATACCTGGGATGCCAGATGACCCCCCCCCCCAGTAGTTTATGGTGGTTGATAACATGTTGGGAAACCATGTAGTTTAGCACGTATACCCCCTCGTGGCCTAAACCAATCAGTTCAAACAATCCCCCTCTTGTACTAACCAATCACCCCTACCCAACTTGTTCCCACAAGTGAATGTGCTAATCAATGTTAAGAGTTGTTGTTTGACTTTCCCGCAGTATGGAATGATTTGCTGTGTGATGTTGTGACACATAGAGTATCCCTCCAAAACCTATAAAATCTCACTGAACAAAGGACCAGGGCTCACTCCCTGGGACAGCTGTGTCTGAAATGGTTGTGAGTCCAGGCTTGAGCTTGCAATAAAGACTTTTGTGTGATTGTATCGGATTCAGCTCCTGGAGGTCTATTGGGGTCCCACGAATCTGTCATTACACTATAGATGCCTTTTTTTTTGTAGTTGTAGATGAACAGCATGCCTTTCCTTTATTTTATTTATTTTTATGTGGTGCTGAGGATCAAACTCGGCAAGCACTCTTACTACTGAGCTAGAGCCCCAGGCCCTGCTATATATTCTTCTACAACTATAAAATAGCTAAACTCTTACTACTTATCACAGAAATGTTTCCTAAACTGCAGTTTTGATTTTTTTCAATAAATTTAAATGAGGAAAAAGAATGTGCCTCGTTTTTCTCATTTCCGAACAGCTCTTTTTTTAAATTTTTTTTGAGTTGTAGATGAACACACCTTTCTATTTATTTATTTATTTATTTATTTATTTATTTTTTATGTGATGCTGAGGATCAAACCCAGTGCCTCACACATGCTAGACAAGCACTCCACCTCTGAGGTACAACCCCAGCCCTACCCCCTAACAACTCTTTGGTGACTGCATGCTTGCATTCCCAGTAATTCAGGAGACTGAGTCAGGAGGATCACAAGTTCAAGGCCAGCCTCAGCAACTTAGCAAGACCCTGTCAAAAAACAAAAAAAGGACTGGGGATGTAGCTCTCAAAGGTATGAGGAAGTGTTCTGTCTTCCTGCTCTATTTTATCATTTCCAGTGTGCACCACACAAGATTAAGTACTTCATGAGGATTATAAAGAGGTGTGATGAAATATTGACCCAGGAGTAACTTACAGTCTTCAGAAATAAAACATACATACATGCATGACATGACCATGATTATAAAGCAAATACAAGAAAAGTCTTGATGATGTAGTTTCAACTGTTGGCAAGACTGCCAAGGAGCTCAATATATACTAACTGAATAAATTATTAAAGGGATCATTACAGGGGGGTGGGCTAATAAAGAACGAGGGCTCTTGGAGGTATTGAGTCTTGAACTAAGCCCTGAAATACTAATTGGTCAAGAATAGAAAGCCATTGCAGCTTGAAGGCTGGGTGTAAGCAATGTCATAGCAAGGAAGGAGTGTTTGGGATAGAGTGAGAAGACATTTCATGCACGCAATAACTGCTAGGTAGTATGGACACAATGGTATGAAAGACACATAAGGTTCTTGCCCCCATGAGCTTTACACTCATTGGGTGCAGTCAATAAACATGTAAGCTAATAGATAAGTTAGGTAATTATACATTGTAATGCTATGCTATTGTAACAGTGGTCCATTTGATCTTTTGAATATAGTTCTGAGGCTTATTTTTAAAAAGGACACGTTTTCCTTTTCCTTTTCTCCCTCTCCCCCTCCTAACCTGAGGGCAGGGAATAAGATTACCTTGAATTATCTGTGCTCCATAGGGAGGAGTTGTCGGGCAGAGAATCTAGGAAGTGTTTATCTCCCAAATTAACAAGTAAATCCTAACACACCAGGAGGGCGCCCTAGGACCCCCCTTGCAGAGCACACCTGGAATGTGGCTTTTGAATAGCTCCTTTAAAAGCCCTCCATTTTCCCGGATGGGTAGAATCACAGCCTCTGGGACAGGAGTCCCTAGTGTTTCTCCTTTGCTAGTATAGCAATAAAAGTTTTTTCCTGTGTCCTCCTTATTGAATTGGCATCAGGGACAAGAACTGAGCTTTTGGTTACACTATGAGGGTAATAAACAGTTCTTTATTAAAGGATTATGAGGTAAAGAAGGAACCGGTTTAAATCAAGGAGCCAATGAAGCCCACTCCGAGGGAAACATTTGAGATAAAACCCAAAGGATAAGAATGAGCCAACCATAGAAAGAAATAAGAAGAAACTTCTGGCAGAGGGAAGAACAGTATAAAAATCTGGTTGTGAGAAAAGGTTTGGGGAGTGTAGCCAGAGTGCAGTGAGCAAGTGGGAAAGTACTGTGAGATGAGGTTGAATTAAAGAACCAGATCTGTTTCATTTGTTTATGGCACTGGGGATTGAATCCAGGACTTTGCCCAAGCTAGGCACATGCTCTAGCCCTGAACGACAGCTCCAGATCCTAAGAGCCAGATCTTATGTGGCCACATAGGCCAGAGATAGAAGTTTGATTTTATCCTAAATATAGTGGGAAGTATTGAAGGTGTTTAAGCAGAAAAGCAATATGATTTTCATTTTTTAAAGATCATTCTGGTTGCTATGTAGAGAATGGAGTGGAGGCAAGCAAGTCTGGCAGTGGGAAAACCAATTAAGAGGTGATTTCAGAAGTCCAAGCAAGAAATGAAGGCTTGAAGTACAATGGTGTCAATAAAGGTAGATCTATTTTGGAATTGGACTCAGCAGGATTTGCTGAACAATTGAATGTAGGGAGTAAAAGGAAAGAATTAAACATAGCACCTAGGTTTTTGGCTCTATTTAAAAATTTTTTTTTGTATTGCAGATGGACAGAATGCTTTTATTTTATTTGTTAACTTTTATGTGGTGCTGAGGATCGAACCCAGTGCCTCACACATGCTAGGCAAGTGCTTTGCCACTGAGCTACAGCCCCAGCCCAGTTTTTAGGTTTTTATTTGAGTTAACAAGGTAGATGATATTGCTATTTGCTGATGTGGGAAAGATTAGGGGGCAGAGTTTTGATAGGTAAAGAATTAAATGTTGTATGTTGGACATGTAAAATTCAAAATGCCCAGGACACATAGAAATCAAGAAGTCAGGCATGGTGATGCACACTTGTAATCCCAGAGACCGGGAAGCTGAGGCAGGAAGATCATAAATTCAAAACCAGCCTCGGCAATAGTGAGGCACTAAGCAACTCAGTGAGCCCCTGTCTCTAAATAAAATACAAAATAGGGCTGGGGATGTGGCTCAGTGGTAGAGTGCCCCTGAGTTCAATCCCCATACCAATAAAAAAAAAGAAAAGAGAGAGAGATCTGGCAGAGGAAATTACACTTAGACACTGAGACAGAGAGATTATTCTGGATTGTTAATATGGGCCCAGTCTAATCACAGGAGTCCTTAAAAGTGGTGTAGGAAGGCAGAAGAGTGAGTCAGAGATGCAGTAAAGATGAGAGAAATGAGGCATGACCAGGACTCAACTCACTGCTGGCCTTGAAGACAAAGGTACCTGGGAACCAAAGAATGGAGAAGGACTCTAGAAGATGAGAATGAACCTCAGCTGACAGCCAGTAGGGAAAGGAGGACTTCAGTCCCATGACCACAAAGAACTGAATCCAGTCAATAAGCCGAATGAGGTAGGAAATGGATTTTCATGTGGATCTTCCAGAAAGGAAAGGAACACAGCCCAGCCAAAACCTTGATTCTGACCCAGTGAGACCCATGTCAGACTTATGACTTACAAAATGATAAAATAGCAAATCTGTGTTGTTTAAGCCATGGAGTTAGTGATAATTTTGTTAAAGAAGCAATAGGAAACTAATATACCAGAACATTGTTGATAATTATTTCAAAATAGGAGAAGTCTGTAGTTCAGGTAAAAGTGATGGTTGGAAATAGAAATTTGGGTGTCATCAGCAGATAGATGGCATTTAAAGTGGAGGGACTGAATGAAACCATCAAAGGAATAGATGGGAAGAAACTCAAAGAAAGAAACAAGAAATGACATGGAAGGGATGGCAGCTAAAGAAAGGCCTCCAGATGTGGAAGAAATAGAACAATTGTACCCTACTGTTGGGAATGTAAAATGATACAATCACTCTGGAAAAAATGGAAAGTTCCTCAACTGGTTCAATATAGAGTTACCATATGACCTAGCAATTCCACTCTTAGGTTTGTAGCCCAGAAATGAAAACCTATGTTCACACAAAAACTTACATAGGAATGTTTATAGCAGCATCACTCATGATAGGCAAAAAGTAGAAATAACCCAATGTCCATCAACTGATGAACAGATAAAATATGGTATATCCCTATAATGCAATACTGCTTAGCAAAAGGAAAGAACTGTTAATACATACAATGACATGGATGAATTTTAAAATAAAAATAATAATTTTAAAATAATAACAAGAGAAGTGAGACCACAAAAACTGTATGATTAATATAAAATGAAACCGTATGATTCCATTTATATGAAATTCTAGAAAATGCAAACTAATCTAGAATGACAGAAAGCTGAACAATGGTTGTGTTGGGGTAGAGGGATTACCAAGGGGCATGTTCAATTTGTAGGGGTTGATGGACAGGTTCACTATGTTCACTGCTATGATAATTTTGCAGGTATACACATATGTAAAAACATTATCAAAGTGTATACTTCAAATATGTACAATTCTTTTGCATGACAATTATTTAGGAGGGGCAGTTCTGGGGATTGAACTCAAGGGTGCTTAACCACTGAGTCACATCCCCAGCCCTTTTTAATTTTTTTTATTTTGAGACAGGGTCCCACTAAGTTGCTTAGGGCCTCACTAAGTTTCTGAGGCTGGCTTTGAACTTGCAGTCCTCCTGCCTCAGCCCCTGGGATTATATGCATGCACCAGGGCCCCAGCTACTTGCATGACAATTATACCTCAGTAAGATTTATTTTGTTTCTTCTAAACCTTTACCCCAGGGCTGAAATCTGTAAATGCTTTCTAAGCCTGCCAGAAATAAAGTCCCTCTAAGCACTGAGGGGAAAAGAAAAACGTGCTTCCAAGACTATGCTGAGGAGTTTAGGTTTGATCCAGTAAGCAAAAGGGAGCCATTAGGTTCTTGAGTAACAGTTGATGTGATAAAAAGTGGGCATGGCAGGAACATTCCAGAAGCTGAAGCAGTGAGAGACTAGACACAAAAAGAATGATCCACAAATTATATACATGGATTTTTCCCCAGTAATTACATTATGAATTAATCTTCCACACTGGAAGCATAAGCCAGGTCTGAAAGAACTGAGAGCACTTTTTCTGAGCGCCTCTTAGAAATTCAAATCCTTTGGCCTCTGATAGGGTTGCCAAAGTACACGTAGGCCTTTGGGCTACAATGAAGAACTGAGTTACCACCCTACTTAAGCAGGGTTGAGTGAACTGTTCACTAAAATTTAGAGTTGGTCAACCTAAGTAAGGTAGCACTTTTCTTAATAGTAATAAAATCAAACATGTATTGAATGCATACTGTGTATCAGGCTCTGTTCTATATATACATTATTGCTTATTATTGTTACTTGTTCAAGCAGTCCTTTGAGGTGTAGATACTATTATCATTCTTATTTAATACCTGAAAAAACTGAAGTTTAAAGAGGAAAAGCAACAGAGCTCAAGGCCTGACAGCTAGGAACATGGCAGAGACCAAATTTGAATTCAAGTAGTTTGGCTCCGGAGTCTACCCTCTTAACCACTGGGATAACTTTTCTTATTTTGCCCCATATGCTGGGACCCAGATGTTTGAACCCATTCAATCTTATAATATATTTATATTTTTATTTTGAGACAGGGTCCCACTAAGTTGCTTAGGGCCTCCCTAAGGTGCAGTGGCCTGTAATCCCAAGTGGCTCGAAGGCTGAGGCAGGAGGATCATGAATTCAAAGCCAGTCTCTGCAAAAGCAAGGCACTAAGCAATTTAGTGAGACCCTGTTTCTAAATAAAATACAAAATAGTTGAATTGTAATGCATTCTGCTGTCATATATAACAAATTAGAATAAAAAATTTTAAAAAAGAAAAAGGATGTACTACTAACTGCCTTCTGAAAATCAGCTTACATTTTTAGGAAGACAAAGAAGAGGTTATTGCATTTGTTCCTTTTGCTTTTTCTTTTTACTATGAATAAGGAAGGAAAACAAAAAGGCAGGCAGGTGCTTCAACCGCAACATCTGAGATCTGGATTTAATTCTGAAAGGATTTTTTAGACCTATCAGTTAAATATCAAGATGTTTTACTGGGTGAAATTGTTATCATCTCAAATGGCAGCATTTTAAGAAAAGCCTGAGTAAATCATTAGAAAACAACTATTAACTTTTAATTTACAAATGCATATTTTTTAAAAAAAATTATGGATCTAGCTCTGTATGGGTACTATGAATTGAAATATATTCTGCTGTCATGTATAACAAATTAGAATAAATAAATAAATTTAAAGTTTAAAAAAAGAACATATATAATACAATTCTTCAAAAGAATGCAGTAACCTTTATGTTGCCTACTGGTTCAATAACCTTTCAGTGCCTCTGCAAATGCAAAATACTTCTTTGATAAAATGCAACAGATTCAGAAAAAAAATTCAAAACAGGGCTGGGGATGTGGCTCAGTGGTCAAGTGCCCCTGAGTTCAATCCCCAGTACCCACCCTACCCTCCCCATCAAAAAAACTATAGAGCCATATAATCATAGAACTGGAAGGCCTGTAGACCTCCCTTCCCAACCAACACAGCAATCCCCTCCACAATGTCCATATTAAGTGGCTAGTCTACCTCAAATTTTAGCATTTCCAGGAATGGGAAGTGCACCACATCACACAGCAACATATTTGACCTTGAAATACCTCATATTTTAGAAAGTAATTTCTTGTCAAGCTGAAATCTACCTTCATGAAGCTTCTACCATTTAGTCCCCCTGAGCTGTCCAGCCCAACATTCAGCCCTTTGGGGCATTACCAATTCACAGACAAGATCCCTCCCCCCAGTTCTTTATCACACACACCACAATTAAGTTCTACTTCTTTATCCTTAAATGTCTTGCACTAAATATAGCATTAGAACACTTTATTGCAGTTCTTCCCATTTTATGAGCCTGGGTATATTCTGGACTTTTGTCCTTATGATTCAGTTCCTGGAGATTTGTGATACTCTGGTCTTTGTACTAGGAAGCCTAGTCCTCCTTCTGTCATCTTTACATGTACTTATAAAATGTGAGCTCATCAGAGAATAATCTATACGGATCCTGTAGTTTATTAGATATCTCTCCTGTTTAATTTCTCACTGGAATTTCGCTAAATTGTGCAGATCTATATTTTGTTTTTGGATCCCCCTCCCTCTTGAATTTTCCTTTTTGGTATCTGAACAGGATATCACACTTACTTTTTCTCTGAGCTCTACACATACACACACACACACACACACACACACGCCAATTAACCTATGTGACCAATTCTTTTGCTTAACAGATCCAGATGGCATGGTCACTTTCCCCAAGATTCCTGTCACTTTCACTTTGCTAACCAGATCTTTCTTATTGGTTGTTTTAAGCCCAGCTTAGCAATGTATTCATTATTTCTCATTTGTGTGCAAACTGTAATTATCAGGAAGAGAGTCACAAACTTGCCAGATGTGCTGCCATCAGAATAATGAAACTGGGCTGGGGGTATAGCTCAGTTGGTAGAGTGCTTGTCTTGTATGCATAAGGCCCTGGGTTCAATCCCCAGCACCACGAAACAAAAAACAAACAAACAAAAAAAAAAACTGAAACTTCCAGCAGATATTCAGATGGTCTATGTTTGTGATCATTTCTTGCTTCTATAATAGTTTTATAAATTCTTCATATCTCTTTTATCTACCTAAGATATACGCTCTTATATACCTTCACAACTAAAATCACTTTCATTTCTCCTTTTCATTCTTTTTTTTTAAATAAATGACTGCTTTTTTAAATATTTTTTTAAGAGAGAGAGAGAATTTTTTTTAATATTTATTTTTTTAGTTCTTGGTGGACACAACATCTTTGTTGGTATGTGGTGCTGAGGATCAAACCCGGGCCCACGCACGCCAGGCGAGCGCGCTACCGCTTGAGCCACATCCCCAGCCCCTCCTTTTCATTCTTGATGAACACATTTACCCTGCAGCCAATGAATTACTATCTATTCCTTCTTGTGTGTGCGTGCGTGCGTGCGTGTGTTGCTAGGGAATGAACCCAGGGCCTTGTGCATGCAAGGCAAGCACTCTACCAACTGAGCTATATCCCCAGCCCTGGCTATACCTTCTTGATAAATTATTGCTCTCCTCTCCTTCTACATGGAATCTCTCTGAACCAGGTTTATTCTTCCTTTTCCAGATGTCGGCCATAAGTCCCATTCTATGGAAACTGAACAATACCTTTAAAATTGTGTTTTTCTGCTTGTATTAAAATTTTACATTCACTTTATTACCCATATTCTGGGTGTTAGTACATGTATATCTAAGGCCTTAGTCTTGCTTCTGAGCCTCTTCCTTGTTTTTTTTCATGAGAATTACTAGGCACTGCCTTAGCTTTAGTTCTTCTTATTCTTTTTTTTTTATTATTATTATTCGTCTTGTATTCTATATAGCTCCAAGAAACAAAATAGTTACTAACACAGTCCCTACCATGTCTCACTGGAGAAATGAGATTTTAATGAATTGGTCAGCTATATATAAACAACATTATTATTATCATCAATATTATTTTCTATTCCGCTGAGTTCTCTTAGTTTGTTTGTTTCAACTTTCAGACTTACAATAATGTTGCAAAAAATTGTGCAAAGATACATCTGACAAGAGGTTGATATTCAGAATATATAAGAAACTCCACTGTAGGGTGACTATATGTAACAATGTACATTTCAAAAAACTAGAAGAAAAGATTTTGAAAGCTTTCGTTATAAAGAAAAGGTAAATGGCCAGCTATTCAGGAGGTTGAGGCAGGAGGATTGCAAATTTGAAGCCACCTTTCACAACTTAGTGAGACTCTGTGTCAAAATAAAAAAACAAAAAAGGTAGGGATGTAGCTCAATGGTAAAAACACCCCAGAGTTCAATCCCTAGTAACAGAAAAAAGAAAAAAAAATTATGAAGTTTTCAGAAAAAAAATTATGAAGTTTTCAGATGTATTTAACTCTTTAAATGTTACACAATGTAGCCAGGCCTAGTGGCGATTGCCTGTAATCCCAGCATTTTGGGAGGCTGAGGCAGGACGATTGCAACTTCAATGTCAGCCTCAGCAAAAAGTGAGGTGCTAAGCAACTCAGTGAGACTCTGTTTCTAAATAAAATACAAAATAGGGCTGGGGATGTGGTTTAGTGGTCGAGTGCCCCTGAGTTCAATCCCTGATACCCGCCCCCCCCAAAAAAGTTATACAATATATGCATGTATCAAAACATTACATAGTAACCCATTAATATGTAGTATTTTTCTTTTTTTTTCAAGCCAACAAACTTTATTTATTTATTTTTTTTTTAATTTTTTATTGTTGGCTGTTCAAAACATTACATAGTTCTTGATATATCATATTTCATAATTTGATTCAAGTGGGTTATGAGCTCCCATTTTTACCCCATATACAGATTGCAGAATCACATCAGTTACACATCCATTGATTTACATATTGCCATACTAGTGTCTGTTGTATTCTGCTGCCTTTCCTATCCTCTACTATCACCCCTCCCCTCCCCTCCCCTCCCCTCTTCTCTCTCTGCCCCCTCTACTGACATTCGTTTGTCCCCCTTGTATTATTTTTCCCCTTCCCCTCACTTCCTCTTGTATGTACTTTTGTATAACTCTGAGGGTCTAGGGACACTGCTACATCGATGTTCATAGCAGCACAATTCACAATAGCTAGACTGTGGAACCAACCTAGATGCCCTTCAATGGATGAATGGATAAAAAAAATGTGGCATTTATACACAATGGAGTATTACTCTGCATTAAAAAATGACAAAATCATAGAATTTACAGGGAAATGGATGGCATTAGAGCAGATTATGCTAAGTGAAGCTAGCCAATCCCTAAAAAACAAATGCCAAATGTCTTCTTTGATATAAGGAGAGTAACTAAGAACAGAGTAGGGTCGAAGAGCATGAGAAGAAGATTAACATTAAACAGGGATGAGAGGTGGGAGGGAAAGGGAGAGAGAAGGGAAAATGTATTTTTCTTTTTATGTATCAGTTAAAAGTAAAGTTTAATTTTAAAAATTACAAAGAGCCTGGAGGTCTTTTCTCTGGGCACAGCCGACACTACCTCCAATGCTACCTCTGAGGTCACTGCTGCTGATGCCAGGAGGTGTCTTCTCCAATCAGCTGCAGCCTGCACCACTACAGCCTTCACAGCTGCCTCTGATACTGCTGCTGCCACCCCGAGGTCGCCTGGAGGTCTTCTTTCTGGGTACTGCTGCCCATGCAGTTGCAGCCACCTGCTGCATCCCCCGGAGATCATCTGGGTGATGCTGCCTCCACAGCTGCAGTTGCAGCCACCACTGCAGACACCATTGCAGTACCGCTGCTGCTGACCTGCTGCCACCAACCACCAGCACTACCACTGCTAACATTGCCTAGAGGACTGCTGCGGGGGAGACTCCAGGATTGGTTGCCAGTGGCTTCACCCATCTTGGGGGACTAACCAGGGCATGGGGCCAGAGTGCCAGCAGGTTTACCACCACAACAGCATCTGTCTGGGGACTCCAGTCAGGACCTGCAGGCCCAGTGTGGGGGTGCCTGTGGGTTTGGAGACACCTAGGGTCTTCCTGCTAGGAGTGCTGGAGGCCTCTGTCTTGCTGCTGCATCTCAGGGTTGCTCCTTTGCATGAGTGTATCCCTGGTGGTCTCTCTGCAAGAAGGAGCAGCATTGAGATCTTGGGATTGCAGTGTGGCCGGGTTTGAGGTATCTGAAGCCCATATTGGTGGGATAGTTACTGGGTCTTTGAGGGCAGTTCTGGGCCTGGTGCTCCCATGAGATCTCAGAGACAGGGCTGAGAAACTTTTGAATGCTGATGGATACAGTTCAACATTCCATCGAGATGTATTTTTATTTTATTTTTCCATTCTCTAACATCACTACCATATTTGGATTAGAGTGTTTTTTATGCATCAGTGTATGGAGGACAATGATATATGAATGGTGTTTTGCATTTTTGTTATATTTGTATATTTTTAATTTTTTTCTTTGTTCATATTTTTCTTATCACTTGTCTGTTTTCTTGGATTATCTTTCCAACTTTTCTCCAACCCACAGCCAATCTCTGTTGGCTCCTCTTCCACTCTTCCTGTGAATCTTTGCTTCTAGCTTCTTTCTTCCTCCCTTGTGAAAACTGCATACTATCCTACTTCTGTTTTCTTGTCCACCATTCGAAATTGTAAATCATTTTAGCAAATTTTCTGTTTATACTATAATTATTGAACTCATCATTTTGGTTTAATGCAAGAAAGTAGTAGATGCCTTAGTGGGAGCTATTAGGTTTAAGGCTATATATTGTTTATACTGGGTGCTGTTGATATTGGTCTCACCACTAAAGGTGAGGAGCTGGAAACCTTCAGGGACACTACAGGTCTACAGGATAGAATTTGTGCTGTCTTAGATCCATACTGCTAGATGGCAAAACACACAAGCAACATAAAAAAAAAAAGGAATAAGACACCCCAAACAAACCAAGATGTTCTAACTGCAGAAGCCACTGATCACACAGTAGAAGAAATGTCCAAGGAGGAGTTCAGAATGTACATAGTTAAATTGATCTGCAAATTAAAGGATAGTATAAGGAGTGAAATCAAAGAAAAAATATAGGAAGTGAAAGATCGCCTCAATAAAGAGTTAGAGATTGTGAAAAAAAAAAAAAACCAGAAATCCTCAAAATGAAGGAATCAATAAACCAGATTATAAATTCAATAGAAAGCATCACCAACAGACTAGACCACTTGGAAGACAGAACCTCAGACAATGAAGACAAAATATATAATCCTGAAAGAAGAGTCGAACATGCAGAGAAGATAATAAGAAACCATGAACAGAACATCCAAGTATTATGGGTTAACATAAAAAGACCAAATGTAAGAGTTATCAGAACAGATGAAGGGGCAGCGATATAAACCAAAGGAATACACAATCTTTTCAATGATATAATAGCAGAAAATTTCCCAAACCTAAAGAATGGAATGGAAAATCAAATACAAGAGGCTTGCAGGACCCCAAATGTACAAAATTACAGAAGACCAACACCAAGACATGTTATAATGAGAATGACTTAACACAGAGAATAAAGATATACTCTTTTTTAATATTTTTTTAAAGAGAGAGAGAGAATTTTTTAATATTTATTTTTTAGGTTTCAGTGGACACAACATCTTTATTTTATTTTTATGTGGTGCTGAGGATCGAACCCAGTGCCCCATGCATGCCAGGCGAGTGCGCTACCACTTGAGCCACATCCCCAGCCCAAGATATACTCTTTTTTAAAAAATATTTATTTATTTATTTTTCGGTGGACACAACATCTTTGTTTGTATGTGGTGCTGAGGATCGAACCCGGGCCACACGCATGCCAGGCGAGCGCGCTACCGCTTGAGCCACATCCCCAGCCCCCCAAGATATACTCTTAAAAAGGCCGTGATAGAAAAAAATAAAATTACGTATGGGGGAAACCAATTAACATTTCAACAGATTTCTCAACCCAGACCCTCAAAGCTAGGAGGTCCTGGAATAATATATTTCAAGCTCTGAAAGAAAATGGATGACAACCGAGAATTTTATATCCAGCGAAATTAAGTTTCAGATTTGAAGATGAAATTAAAACATTCCATGATAAACAAAAATTAAAAGAATTCACAACTAGAAAGCCCACACTACAGAACATTCTCAACAAAATATTCCATGAGAATAAAGAGGGAAAAAAAGTAAAAACCAGCAAAGGGAGCATCCACACTAAAGAAACATTTAACCAAAGGAGAAACTAAGTCAAATTAAAAGCCAGGAATAAATCACAATGACAGGGAATACAAATCATATCTCAATAATAACCTTGGATGTTAAGGGCCTAAACTCATCAATCAAAAGACACATGCTGGCAGATTGGATTAAAAAGCAAGGCCCAACAATATGCTGTCTTCAAGAGACTTACCTCATGGGCAAAGACATCCACAGGCTGAAAGTGAAAGGATGAGAAAAAAATTATCACATATATGGATCATGTAAACAAGCAGGAGTTTCCATTCTCATCTCAGATAAAGTAGATTTTAAACCAAAGTTAATCAGAAGAGACAAAGAAGGATATTTCATACTTCTTAAGGGAAGTATATATCAGCAGGACATAACAATTATAAATATTTATGTTTCAAACAATGGAGCATCTACATACATCAAACAAACCCTTCTCAATTTTTAGAATCAAATAGACCACAATACAATAACACTGGGTGACTTTAACACACATCTCTCACTACAGGACAGAGCTTCCAAACAAAAACTAAATGAAGAAAGTATAGAACTAAATAATACAATCAATAATTTAGACTTAACAGACATCTATAGAATATTTCATCCATCAGTAAGTGAATATACTTTCTTCTCAGAAGCACATGGCTCCTTCTCTAAAACAGACCATATCTAATGCCACAAAGCAACTCTTAGTAAATACAAAAAAAACAGAGATAATACCCTGCATTCTATCAGACCACAATGGAATGAAATTAGAAATCAACAATAAAGTAAAAAAATAGAAGTTACTCTAACAAATGTAAACTAAATAATAAACTATTGAATGATGAATGGATAGTAGAAGAAATCAAGGAAAAAAATTCTTAGAGATAAATGAGAACACTGATACAACATTTCAAAATCTCTGGAACACTATAAAGGCAGTACTAAGAGGAAAGTTTATTGCACTTAGCACATTCATTAAAATAATAAAAAGTCAACAAATAAATGACCTAACACTACATCTCAAAGCCCTAGAAAAAGAAAAACAAATCAACACCAAAAGCAGTAGAAGACGGGAAATAATTAAAATCAGAGCTAAAATTAAAAAAAAAAATTGACAAAACAAAAAGTTTGGTCTTTGAAAAACTAAATAAAATAGATAAACCCCTGGCCTTGCTAATGAAGAGAAAAGGAGACAAAACTCAAATTACTAAAATAGAAGACAAAGAAGAAAATATCACAACAGACATACTACCAAAAGTGTTATACAGATTTAATGCAATTCCTAATAAAATCCCAATGACATTCTTCATAGAAATAGAAAAAGCAATCATGAAATTTATTTGGAAAAATAAGAGACCCAGAATAGCCAAAGCAATCCTTAGCAAGAAAAGTGAAACAAGAAGTATCATAATACCAGACTTTAAACTATACAGATCTATAGTAACAAAAATGGCATGGTGTTAGTACCAAAATAGATATGTATACCAATGGTATAGAATAGAGGACACAGAGACAAACCCACATAGATACAGTTATCTCATACTAGACAGTGGTGCTAAAAACATTCACGGGAGAAAAGATAGTCTACTCAACAAGTGGTGGCAGCAAAACTGGAAATTCATATGTAGCAATATGAAATTAAACCTCTGTCTCTTACCCTGTACAAAAATCAACCCCAAGCAGATCAAAGACTTAGGCACTAGAACAGAGACCCTGTGCCTAATAAAAGAAAAAGTAGGCCCAAATCCTCACAATGTGGGCCTAGGATCTTCCTCACAACAAGACCCCTAAAGCATAAGAAGTAAAACCAAGGATCAATAAATGGGATGGATTCAAATTTAAAAGCTTCTTCTCAGCAAAAGAAAGAATCAATAATGTGAGAAGAGAGCCTACAGATTGGGAGAAAATTTTTACCACATGCACCTCCGATAAAACATTAATCTCTAGGATATATAAAGAACTAGGATATATAGAGAACTCAAAAAACTTAGCACCAAAAAAACAAATAACCCAATCAATAAATGGGCTAAGGAACTGAACAGACACTTCACAGAAGAAAAAAATAGTCAATCAACAAATATATGAAAAAGTATTCAACATCTCTGGCAATTAGAGAAATGCAAATCAAAACTACATTGAGATTTCATCTCACTCCAGTCAGAATAGTGATCATCAAGAATACAGGCAACAATAAATGTTGGCAAGGACGTGGGGGAAAATGTACACTCATACATTGCTTGTGGGACTTCAAATTGGTACAACCACTATGGAAAGCAGTATGGAGATTCCTCAGAAAACTTGGAATGGAACCACCATTTGACCCAGCTATCCCACTGCTCGGTTTATACCCAAAGGCCTTAAAAACAGCATACTACACTGATGCAGCCACATCAATGTTTATAGCAGCTCAATTCACAATAGCTAAACTATGGAACCAACCTAGGTGTCCTTCAATAGATGAGTGGATAAAGAAAATGTGGTGTATATATTCAATGGAATATTACTCAGCTTTAAAGAGGAATAAAATTATGGCATTTGCTACTAAATGGATGGGGTTGGAGAATATCAAGCTAAGTTAAATAAGCCCATCACCCCCAAAAACAAAGTCCAAATGTTTTCTCTATATGTGGATGCTAATTCACCATAAGAGGGCAGGGCACTAGAGAAGATTAGAGTTACTTTAGGTTAGATAGAGGGAAGTGAAGGGAGGGGAGGAGAGGGGATGTGGGATAGGAAAGATAGTAGAACCAAACAGACATTATTACTTTATATGTATATGTGACTGCATGACCAATGTGATTCTATAACACGTACACAAAGAAAAATGAGAAATTATATCCCATCTATGTATGATATATCAAAGGGCATAAATGCATTCTATTGTCATGTATAACTAATTAAAACAAATTTAAATTTTAAAAAAATCAGTACAAAGAGCTGGGCATGGTGGTGCATGCACACCTGTAATCCTAGCAACTTGGGAGGCTGAGGCAGGAGGATCACGAGTTCAAAGCCAGCCTCAGCAACTTAGCAAGGCCCTAAGCAACTGAGCAAAACCCTGTCTCAAAATATAAACTAAAAAGAACTGGCGATGTAACTCAGTGGTAAAGCACTCTTGAGTTCAATCCCCCAGTACCCCCCCCCAAAAAAAAAGCACAAAGAATTTCTATATATCCTTTTTTAAAAAGATAATTTTTTAGTTGTTGATGACCTTTAAATTTATATGCAGTGATGAGAATCAAACCCAGGGCCTCACACATGCTAGGCAAGTGCTCCACCACTGTGCTACAACCCCAGCCCCTCTATATATCCTTTATCTAGCTTTTCTAAATGTTAACATCTTATATAACTACCATAACTAAGAATAGTTGTATTACTATTCTGACCTACAGATATTCAAAATTCACCAACAGTATCACCAATTTCTTTTTTCGTGCCCAGTATCACACAACACATTAAGTTTTCAGGTCTCAGTCTCTTAATCCTTGACTGTTCCTAAGTCTTTGTCTTTTATGATCTTGACACTTTTAAGAACATCCTGAATCTTGAAGTATACATGGTAATAGGCAACTAGGAGAGCTCTAAATCACTGTGGACTTAGCAAAATTCCAGGTTGTGTCAGGAAGTGGTTTTTAAATGACCTAGATTGTATTTCATCTTCAGTAAAGCTACACTTAGTTACTCATGGACTGAGAAGGGACAAATTCCATGTAATTATTTTATCCTATTGTGTATGCCTGTGTGTGTGTGTGTGTGTGTGTGCATGTAGAGAGAAAGAGAAAGAGAAAGAGAAAGAAATCTGACAAAACAGTAAATGGGGAAGTGCTTGAAATGGTAAAAGAGCTCTGAAATAGAATAGAGTAGGGGCATGGTGCTGAAAGGGAATAGCAGATGTGGCCAATGAAAGTTCACACACAGAAAAGGGGTTTATTAGTATTAGTGGGGTATATCAAGTAGCAATTAACATTTGAATAAAATGCATTACTTCAGATGTCAGGGGTTCAAACTAGAAAGGTTTTGAATTTTATTTTGAAATGCATTATAAAACCATCTCCCTCCAAATAAAACTCTCTATAGGATTGTGCTTTAGCTGTTACTTCTCTTACCAGAAGTAAAAGTGACTGTGGCTTTCAGAGAATATACCCTATCATTTTATAACACTGTACATCCAGGTCATTTCTGTATCCTACTGTATTACTGTCATAATCAGCTAATGAAAAACACTCAGCCTCTCACTAACACAGGTCAAAGATTTCCCCTAGAATCACCAAGCTTTAATCAAAATCGCTCCTTTGAACACCTGCCGTTTGCATCCATCACTTTGGGTTGCTAGGGTTCTCGGGAAGACTAACAAATTACAGAGTATATTTGTAGAAGAGCCTGACAATCCTGGAGGAACTGTAGAATCTTGTCCTCTAGTGGGCAGATTTGGAGAAGGTGGGAGAGGGCAGGGGAGGAAAATGAAGGAATATGCTACTATGCCTTCAGTGAGCACAGGCCTGCTGGTGTTCTGCCCTTGAGAATTCTGAAAGTCTGGGTACCTAAGGTTCAGCTGCAGTTGCTGTTTTTAAAAGTTGTCCTCATCTCTATAAACACTGTTATGATTATTTAGATGTGGGATTTGCAATTACACTATCTGCTGCTGTTCTGAACCTGAGGGAGTGCACTCAAGCTTTTAAGGACATCTGTGGCAAATGCTTACCCAGTGCAGGGACTAAGGGGCTCTGTGAGCACTTCTCTATGAACACAATGGCTGTGGGTCTAAGTCTATTGAATCCTCCAAACCTTTGGGGACTTCAGAAATCTACTCAATCCAAGAGCACTTTACTTGGGGTCCAGGGAGTCAAATGTCAACCTAGTTCTTAACCTTCTTAAGCCTCTTAACCTTTCTGGTTACAATCTCTATATTAGGCTTCTGGCTAAAATCATTTCCTAACCCTCAGCCCAGTCCTCTGAACTCTCCTAGGCCAATTTCCTGAAAAATATTTGTTAAATTGTATTTGCAAACTGGGGTCTGGGGCATGGTGACAGTGTCCTAGCCCTACTATTCCCCCAATATTCTCTGGCTTCACTGGTGCAGCTTCAGGGCAGTGCCAGGTCTAGGGTGAAGTGAATAAGCTATGCACCTTGGTGAGGAACAACTCAGTAATCAAGACGAATTATTTTAATACACTATTGTTGTTTTTTTTAAGTCAAAAATAATGCTGCCGGGCATGCGGTGTGGTGCAGTGCGGTGTGGTGGCATAGGCCTGTATTCCCAGCGGATCAGGAGGCTGAGGCAGGAGGATCACGAGTTCAAAGCCAGCCTCAGCAACTTAGCAAGGCGCTAAGCAACTAACTCAGTGAGACCCTATCTCTAAATAAAATACAAAAATAGGGCTGGGGATGTGGCTCAGTGGTCGAGTGCCCCTGAGGTCAATTCCCCCCAAAAAAGTAATGCAAAAATTCATGATAAGCAAATGATGAAAACTTTAAATAAAGACAGGATCCCCAGGGTGGACTTGTGGCTCAGTGGTAGAACGCTTGCCTAGCATGTGTGAGGCACTGGACTCAATTCTCAGCCCTGCATATAAATAAATGAATAATAAAAGGTCCATCCGGCAACCAAAAAAAAAAAAAAAAAAAAAAATACAGGATCCCATCCTGCACTAGTATGACCTTGATTCACTTGTCTCACCGTGATCCCAGTCTGGGGTATCCAGTTAAACTTTATTTACAAAAACAAGTGACCAGCCTATAGGTCGTGGTTTGCCTATATGAAAATTTTTAAATATTGCATTCAATATTATTTATCTTGATTACTGAGTTTTCTTGGTGTCCCGGTAACTACTGTGCCTCTAGGTCTGGCCCCGCTCGCTACAAGGCTTTTTTTCTCCAAGCACACTGTTGACTTCGCCCTTCTTCCCCACTCCTAGGCCTGGCACAGGGTCTAGTGTCCAGGTGCTAGGTACTCCCTGAGGCGGCCCCTTCCTCTGGCCCGGTCAGGTGCCGCGGGCTACCCCCGGCGGCGCGGAGGGCGGCGCCTGGCCCGACCTCCAGGGCTCCTCCCCGGGCACGTCAAGCCACTCAGGGGCTCTGCTGCTCTGCGCGCCGGGGCTCGGCGCCCGCCCCTGCCCGCCCCTGACGCCGGCCGCAGGAGCGCCGGCTTCCCCTATATAAACCGGCCATTTGCTTCGCTCCGCCCCAGAGCCTGGAGTCAAAGCCGGTTCTTAATCTCGTCTGGTCCCTTAGTCGCCCGCCTCCTCTTCTTCCAACATGACAGATGCTGCTGTGTCCTTCGCCAAGGACTTCCTGGCTGGTGGAGTGGCCGCGGCCATCTCCAAGACCGCGGTTGCGCCCATCGAGCGGGTCAAGCTGCTGTTGCAGGTATGTCCTGGGATCTCGGGGCCCAACCAGGAAGTTGGGGGTCAGCGCAGAAAGAGGGTGTCCCCAAGGGTGGTGCTGCTAGTTATTTAGACTTGTGGGGAGGTGAGGGCAGGAGTGACCACAGAGCCGAACCAAAAGGGAAACTTGAGGGAGGTGCCTTTAGTGATCAGTAGTTGAGTCTGGGAAGGGGGTCGGGGACCAAGGGAAGTGAGACCTAAGGATCGGTATTGCCGAGGCAGCGAACTCGCAGGAGGCAGTCTGGGAGAGACTGTCACCCCAGGCATGAGGGTAAAGGGCAAAGCCTGAAAGCCGGAGGTAGAAGGAGGAACACCTGTCCTTACCGAAGACCTCAAGGTCACGGCAAGGAGATAACAGCCTTGCTAAGGCCATACAGACCGGTCCAGCGGCCGCCTAGCCGGCAACCACGCTCAAACCTCGCCAGCTTCCGGCCGGCGTCGGGCAGCGCATGTGCCTTGTACGTCCGCCCCCGCGCAGCCGCTGCGGTCCCTGGGCCTGCTCTACGGCGCTGCGCGCGGGTTGGCTCTAGCTCTAGAGGGCGCGCCGGGGCAAGCGGAGGGGTGATAACCCACCGGTCACCTATAGGAGAGGAGTAGGGGTGGAGCAGGAAGGAAACAGCGGTAGGCCACAGTCACAAGGTGACTGCGCCCTACGTGGGACTCACCCTAATGCCTCTGAACCTGAGACTAAGGTAATGACCTTTCTCCCGGGTCTAAAGGTCACGGTTCCACTTGAATGTGCCCCCTCCCCACCCCAAGGGGTGGAGGCTTAATGCCTCTGGTGATGCAGATCCCCTTTACCCTATGAGGGTGGCAGTCATTAAGTAGGGTCCAGCCTGTGTGATGTGGAACACTAGATTTGGAGAAAGGAAAGCCAACATCGAAGGGTGTTGAAAGAAATGATATATGTATGCTCTTCCCTTCTCCATGGTTATAACTGTCCCTGTTGGCCTCCTTCCTGTCCCTCAGGTACAACATGCCAGCAAGCAAATCACTGCAGATAAGCAATACAAGGGCATTATAGACTGTGTGGTTCGTATTCCCAAGGAGCAGGGAATCCTGTCCTTCTGGCGTGGTAACCTGGCCAATGTCATCAGATACTTCCCCACCCAGGCTCTCAACTTTGCCTTCAAAGATAAATACAAGCAGATCTTCCTGGGTGGTGTGGACAAGAGGACCCAGTTTTGGCGCTACTTTGCAGGGAACCTGGCATCAGGTGGTGCCGCAGGGGCCACATCCTTGTGTTTTGTGTATCCTCTTGATTTTGCCCGAACCCGCCTAGCAGCCGATGTGGGGAAAGCCGGAGCTGAAAGGGAATTCAAAGGCCTCGGTGACTGCCTGGTTAAGATCTACAAATCTGATGGGATTAAGGGCCTGTACCAGGGCTTTAATGTGTCTGTGCAGGGTATTATCATCTACCGAGCTGCCTACTTTGGTATCTATGACACTGCAAAGGGTAAGTTTGCTCTGTGTTTTGAAGCTGTGTTCTTATGGGACAGTTTAAAAGACCATTATGCCAACCTAATAGTCCAGGGGCCAGAGATTTGGTTTTTAATTGCTGAAGCAAGCCAAGCTCCTCCCTTTCAACACTCATGAACAGATTAAATGTTTGGAGGGTATGGAAAATAGGTCAGTAAAACCCTGCCTTTTGAGAAAAGTGCCTCTTTTCCCAGGAATGCTTCCGGATCCCAAGAATACTCACATCTTCATCAGCTGGATGATTGCACAGTCTGTCACTGCTGTTGCTGGGTTGACTTCCTATCCATTTGATACTGTTCGCCGACGCATGATGATGCAGTCAGGGCGCAAAGGAAGTAAGTTACACTTGAGCAGAAAATAAAGTCATGGGCATGGGAAAACTGTGGTCACAAACTAGTGATGCCTTCCTTTAAAAATGGCAGTGTGTTCAGGCCAAGGGGTGGGGCTGATAGCAGCTGTGTAGCATCTGGCTGCTACACAGCTGCCTGTGAGCAGGCCCTTTAGATGCCTATGAATGAGGGTGCTTAAATGGTATTAGAGGTTAAGACCGGTGAGTAGTCTACACATGCTTGTTGTTCTCCAATCACAGCATTAATATTTCAGTATTGCCTGTGCTCATGTGCAAATGTTGAGTTCTAAACTGACATTTGGGGCTGGGGTGTAGTAGCTCAGTGGTAGAGCACTTGATTGAGACCCTGGGTTATTAGCTCCCCAGCACTGCAAATAAGCAAAAAACTGGCATTAGTTCTTACAGCTGGGGCTCTGTTTTATTTAGTCTAGTGAATTTTAGGGCTTTGATTGGCTTGGGTCTCTAACTGTGTTTTTATTCTTTGCAGCTGACATCATGTATACAGGCACGATTGACTGCTGGAGGAAAATTGCCCGTGATGAAGGAGGCAAAGCTTTTTTCAAGGGTGCATGGTCCAATGTTCTCAGAGGCATGGGTGGTGCTTTTGTACTTGTCTTGTACGATGAAATCAAGAAGTTCACATAAGTTATTTCCTAAGTTTTTCCCTGCCTGTGAACAGGCATGTTGTATTATATAACATATCAAGCATTCTGGACAGACTCTTGGCTGTTTATCAATGGCAACTTTTGCTGGTTGAAAATGGGAAGCAATAATATTCATCTGACCAGTTTTCTCTTAAAGCCATTTCCATGATAATGATGACAATAATGATGGGACTCAATTATATTTTTTATTTCAGTCACTCCTGATAAATAACAAATTTGAAGAAATAAAAGTATCTAAAAACAGTCTGTTTTGTTTGCTGTTTCTTTTCATATTAAAAATATACTTTGCAGGCTGGAGTTGTGGCTAAGTGGAAGAGCACTTGCCTAGCATGTGCAAGGCCCTGGGTTCAATCCTCAGCAGTACATAAAAATATATTGTGTCCAAATACAACTAAAAAAATATTTAAAATATATATATATATACTTCACATTTGAGTAAGTACTACATTTAGGTAAATGCTGCAGTGTGTCCTGAGATGAACTTTAGTAAATCCTTGGCTAATAGTACAAAGAAGAACTTAGTTGTATGACCTGTCAACATTCCACGTACATTAGCAAAATGAAATCTGAGCCCAGTGTATCCAAAATACATTGGTCCATTTTCTATGGACTGATAACAGCTGAATGACTTCCAGAAAGGACCCTAGACTCACTTTGCCCAGTCCTTTGAATAGTAATCAAGAACTATAAGTTGAATTGTTCACTTTTAAATAGTTTGTTGTGTTTAAACAACAAACTTAAAAACTCATTTAAAAGAGATTTTAAAACATAAGGTAATGGTTGTTAACCAGTTTTCATCTAGTTGCCTGCCTTCATCCATCTTCACCTGGCTCAAACAATTTTTATTTAATCTCATTCAAAGCAGAGGATAAGAGCTGGCACAGTTAAGGTAGTGCTGAGATTGCAGTGCTGTTCAAGATTATGGAGAATGCTGTCTCCAACCTTAGAACTCCATTTTACCAAGGGGAAAGTAGCACCTACATTTTGCCTGACATACTAATAAGTCCATAAATGCAGGATATTCATGTTTCTTTTGGATAAACCCTTATTTGGGAGTCACATGAGAGTGTTACAATTTCTGTAGCTCCTGATTAGAGTACAGAAATCCAGCAGGTTTTGTATCATGAGATTTGCATGAAGAATAAACCACCTTGTCAACCCACAACATAAAAAATAGAAAATGAAAGTGGCACAGTACTGTAATCCCAGTAACTGGAGGAGGCAGAAGCAAGAGAATTGCAAGTTCAAGGCCAACCTCAGCAATTTAGTGAGATTCTGTTTCAAAATAAAAAATAGAAGGGCTGGGGAGATAGCTCAGTGATAAAGTACCCTGGGTTCAATCCCCAGTAAAAAAGAAAATGATAGAATAGGTGATTCACATACCGGGGAAAACTCATTCCTGAGGAACACATCCCACACACCGGTTTGTATAAGGGCTATTCACAGATGAATGATAGCACACAATGATGCCTGGGAGAACCTATGGTTTTTGTTGTGTGCCCCAGGCCAAGCATCTGAGTCATAGCTTAGCTTAGCTGTTAAGAACTCTGTTCTGACCACAAAGAGGAGGCTCAGCATTCTCTCCTTCCAGTGAAGATCCTCTTGGTATTTTGCAGCAATTGTCGTTTGTCAGATGATGTGTCTTCTCTTTCTTCAGGAAAATAGGAGAAAACTGCCATCTGAGTTGTTCCTAGAGAAAATAATTTTTTAAAATTATTCTGGTATCAGAGAAGCCTGGGCTAAAAATCTGAACTCTGAACTTTGCCACTTAATTATGCTGTTACACAAGTTACTTAATTTCTCTAAGCCTCAATTTTCCTTATCCATAAAATGAGGGTAATAATGTCTGCCTTAGAGGGTTGTTGAAAGATCAAATAGTTTATGCAAACCATCTACCAGAGAATATATGTAATAAGCACTCTATAAATAGGAACTATAATTAAGAGGCAGTTTAGATTTCAGGACTCTAGAGTTAGAAGTACCCAGATTTTATTATTATTTATTTTTTTATGGTACTGGGGATTGAACCCAGGGGTGCTATACCACTGAGTCACATCGCCATCCCTTTTCATTTTTTATTTTGAGACAAGTTCTCCCTAAGTTGCTGAGGTTGGTCTTGCTATCTCCTGCCTTGGCCTCCTGAGTCACTGGGATTACAGGTGTGTACCATAGTGCCGGGTGAGAAGTACCTGAATTTTAATACTAGCTCCACTGCTTACTTAACTGTATGACCTTGGGCAAGTCACTGATTCTCTTGGAGACTCAGTTTCCTCATCTGTGAAATGGGAATATAATAATGTTAGCCATATTTCTCAGAGATACTGTGAGTAAAGTTTGAGTTCAAGATAAAAGCATGTTGAGCAGTGTGTATGATGCCTAGTATCATCTAGAAAGTGCTCCAACAGGAGGTTTTCTTATAATTTGGCACTCATTTTTGTTGATCTATATTTGCTCTGAGTAAAATGGATTAAAAATTGGGCTGGATGGCACACATCTGTAATCCCAGCTACTTGGGAGGTTGAGGCAGGAGGATTGCAAGTTCAAGGCCAACCTGGACAAACTTAGCCAGCACCTATCTCATTCAAGCCCACCGTTCTTTTTCTTCCACAGCCTAGACATACTATATTGTGTAGTATTGATAGAAAATAAACTTCAGCTTAGGTCTTTTTCAGTTATAGATTTTGTTCCTGAAAGGGGATAAGAGGCTCTCCACTTAGGGCTGCATACACAATGGAAGAGGACCCAAGCCCCCTTTATGGTTATTACAATAGATGTGGGCGCACTGAGCTGGCAGCTATTAAAATAAACCTGGGACCGGGCATTAATGATCAGAAAGCAAGAAGTGGTGCCTCCTACAATTGGGTGGCTGACATAGATGAGGTAGGGGTTTTTGTTGTTGTTCTTGCTATTCTTGTTGTTCAATGATTTTTGAAATTTAATTTAAAGACAAAGTGGTTTTAATCTCTCCAAGCTGTGCAGGATAGTGCTATAGAATTCATTATGTCCATTATGCTCATGCAAACGTTGATGGTACACAATCTTAGCAACACCCTAATTTATGCCGTTGTTTTGTTACTATTCAATGCATAACAGGATCCGTGGAGCCTGATTCCAGGTGAGAGAGCCAGAATACAGGTCAGCTCGTGCACAGCGCTTCCTATTCCGGGGGGCCTCTCCACTCAGTAACTGGAGGCGGTTTGCTGCGGGTGCTCCGGACCGCTGCAGAAAGAAACAAGGGGTGTCTTCCCACAGGGGCAGTTTTCGTGGATGGTAAGTGATTTAATCCATTATTTTTGTATTAAAAGAGATGAAAATATGCTAGAGAGTCTATTAATTTAAAGGCATCTTAAAAACATAAACTGCGAAGAGAGTTCTTAAATACAAGGACCTTTTCTGGCACTGTCCCCAGACTCCTGGGGGAACCCATTCAATCTCTTCTGCTGTTGCGGATAGTTTGGTGGAAAAAAAAAATTGTAAGTATTGCTGTACTATATAATGGATTTTCAAGCATGGGTGTTACTGGGGTAAATTCTATTTCTCCTTTGAAGTTTGTGAACATGTATTTCTATTTGCCTTTTAGGTTTTTAATGCACAGTTAGTATCTATACATAGTAATAAAATATCAACCAGTAAAGATATCAAATGAAAAGTAAACAGTTCCCCATCCTGCCTTTCCCATCCCTAGTCCCCGTTGCCTTGTCAAAAGTCACCATTATTAGCAGTGTCTTGTCTATCCATCTCCCCTCCTCAAATTAATGCCTGTTGTTGCAAGATGCGGATTTATCAGAATCATATTCTGACCCATTGGATTCAAAATGGCATGATTCTTTGAGAAGAGTGTCAGACTGTTGGGGGACCCGGACTTAGAGATGCTGTCGGAGGCAGAACGACAGGGGAGGGGTAGCTTCTAGACTGGGAGCAAGGATTTCTAAGTGTGGTCCTTTATTAAAATCCTAAACCAGTACTTTCCTTTGGTCTCTGAGTGACCCGTGGGCAAGTCGCTTCTAACATGAGAGCCTTAGTTTCTGATCCGTGAAAGGAGGAATTTGGGGAGAAGGCAAACTCAAAGTCCCAGTTGAGATATCCTTCAGCTCCATCGTTTTAACATAAAACAGAAACAGTGAAAGGACCGGGATTAGGTGATTTAATCCTTCCAGAGAACATTTTAAAATACCTAACACAATCGTAACTGAATAGTCTCTGACTCAGAGCAGTCATTTACAGATGGCGTGGGTGGGTTGGTGTTGGCAAGTAAAATTACAAATGTAAAGATTTACATTAATTTCAGGACCAAGAAGCTGAGCAACAAAATTGCAGCTTGGGTTTGGGTCAAAGGTGATGTGATTTACCTCAAAATAATTAACATCTGTCTTCTCCCAGCCTCATCTTATTATGTGTAATGTGCACTTCTGTATGCAGGTTGAGCTTTATTTGAACAACAAATATTGGATGCTGCAATTTTGGGGCACAAAAATGCCTTGTGTTCCACTCAAAATGTTTGGAGGAGCTTTCCTATCATTTCGGCCATTATTTGCTAGATGTGCAGGTGAACAAGGTCAGACGCGTGGTGCTCTTCTTAGCCAAAGGCTTAAAAGAGCCTACGGTATCCCAGCAACAAATATAAACACTGTTCAAGTGACAGATTGGGCGGCTGCTTTCACTGGACCCTCTTCAGAGACAAAACTGAGTTAAATTAAAGTTTATTAATCCATGCTTTCTCCATGACTGTCAATGAAGGAGACAGTGGAAGTAGAATCTTATTTTGATAATCAACATCCATCTTGGGGTTTTACTTCTTTGGGCAACTTTTGTGTTGTGGCTTTTGTTGTTATTGTTGTTTGTTTGTTTTGATACAGGGTCTTATTATGTTGCCCAGGCTGGGGTTTTTTTAATACTTTATTAGTTATTCATGGATCTTTATTTATTTATTTGCTTATATGTGGTGCTGAGACTCAAACACAGTGCCTCACACATGCTAGGCAAGTGCTCTACCACTGAGCCACAACCCCAGCCCCTCTTTTTTTTAATATATATATTTTTTTTGGACGTTGATGGACCTTTATTTCTCTCATTTCTTTCTATGTGGTGCTGAGGATGGAACCCTGTGCCTCACACATGCTAGGCAAGTGCTTTACCCCTAAGCCACAACTCCAGCCCCAAGCAAATTCCTGGGATCAAGTGATGCTCCTGCCTCAGTTCCCCAGTAGCTGGGAATACAGGGATGAACCACCTTTGGGCAATTTTTGTAACCCAGGGAGGAAATTTAGCACTGTTGAGATTTAAGGGAACATGACAAATATAACATGACAAATTAGCAATGTTTCACCATCTCTAATGATTTCACTCCCAGAATGGAGATGGTTGTGGCTGCAAAGATATAATGACAGCAGAGTCTCTGCTAAAGAGCTGCCGAGAGACCAACTTCGAGGGTATTGTGTTTGTGGGTGAAAAGGAAACTCTTCTATCTGAATGAGCTACAATGCCAAGCACGTCTGGGGGAGAAGCAAAGACCTCATCTCCTGGGCATGGGCCCCTTCCAAGCTCTGAGAAGGGCCCCAGTGATGCATTCATTTGGTCACATGGTTTGATAAAAGTTTTCAAATGATTACTTGTGTGTTTTTAAAAAGGACACCGCTGGGCATGGTGGTGCACACACTTGAAATCCTAGCAACCTCGGGAGGCTGAAGCAGGAGATCCACCAGGCTGAGGCTAGTCTCAGCACTTTAGCTAGACCCTGTCTTAAAAAGTAAAGAGGCTTCAGCTGTAGCTAAGTGGTAGCGCACTTGCCTAGCATGTGTGAGGTACTGGGTTCGATTCTCAGCATCACATAAATAAATTAAAATAAAGCGTTTTTAAAAGAGTAGAAAGGGGGCTGGGTTTGTGGCTCAGTGGTAGAGTGCTCACCTAGCACATGTGAGGCACTGAGTTCAATCCTCAACATCACATTAAAATAAATAAAATAAAGATATGGAGTAAGAGAGAGAGAGAGGGAGAGGAGACTAGGGTTGCCCAGCATGGATTACATGCTTGTAATCCCAGAGGCTCAAGAGGCTGAGGTAGAAGGATGGAGAGTTCAAAGTCAGCCTCAGCACCTTAGTTGGGACCCTAAGCAACTTAGCAAGACCCTGACTCTAAATTAAAAATAAATAAATAAAAAAGGGCTGGGGATGTGGCTCAGTAGTTAAGTGCCCTTGGGTTCAATCCCTTTTACCAAAAAAAGAAGAAAAGAAAATTTAGAGAACAAAAAAGGGTTAGGATGTAGCTCAGTGGTAAAGTGTCCTGGGTTCAATCCCCAGTACCTAAAAAAAAAAAAAGTGGGGGGTGTCAAAATCTTACAGATTGATATCTCCACAAAATATGGATCCACTCCTGTTCGTGAAGCTGGAATAGAAAAAGGTATTTGGAGTCAGCTGTGTACATCAGGACAGAGGCAGACCAAGGTCTAGGGCTTCCCTATCTTTTGATCTTGCCCAGAATAGGGCACACTGCTCTTCATCTTTATGTACGGGACTGCATCCTGAGAAACTTTTGTTAAAAAAAAAAAAAAAAAAAGGTTTCATTTTACTTAACTGCCTCATGCCTCAGTTTCACCTATCTGGAATATGAAGAAAACTATAGTATCTACCTCATAGTATTACATACACGGCAGCACAATATCCTGCCCAGGGAGGAAAAGGTAAGGCTATAATATTTTCCACTCCAGAAATACTCAGAGTTAAATTGTAGGAAAATAGATTTTATTCAAAGCCAGCTTTGAAGCAAGATGGAAGAAACTTAATTGTTTAAAAAATTCCATCTTGGAAATCCCTGAAAATTGGCAGAACTTTTAAAGGAGAAGAGGCAGGGGAGAGGAGCTAGCAGCAGTTTAGTGAGACAAAAGGCCAGGAAACGTACATATGCAGATTTAGTTAGCCTGTAGTTAGACTGGCCTGAATGGGCAATCTTAGCTCCCAATTTCTTTGGTGCCTGTCAGGATTTGGAGTGGAAGCCCCTCCAGCTCCCACTCTCAGTGGGGGAACTTTTGTTCCCAATTATGAGGGAGGGAACCAATTCAGTCGGTTTCCATAGGAATCGGTGAAGATTAAAGGGATTTGGGGGGTACTGGGGATGGAACACCCCCCACCTTGTACATGCTAAGCAAGCACTCTACCACTGAGCCACACCCCCAAGGCCCCAAACTAAAGGCATTAGTATGTATACAGTGCTTGGAACAATACAGGGACCTACTTTAAACAACTTTCTTGTTTGGTTGTTTTTTTTGTTTGTTTTTTGGTGCTGGGGGTGAAGTCCAGGCTCTCTCTCGTGCATGCTAAGCCTGCTGTCGACCACTGAGCTACATCCCCAGTCCCCATCTGCAGATTTTCCAAAACAGTTTCAAGAAGCTCAGCACACACTTTAAAACCGAGTTACATTCCCAGCTCCAATCTGTAGATTTTCTAAAAGTTAAAAAATAAAAAGCCACATGTCTCATTGCAAGTGAATCTCAATCTCTCTCTCTTTCTCTCTCTCTCTCTCTCTCTCTCACACACACACACACACACACACACACACACATACACACACAGAGAGAGACAGAGAGACAGAGAGAGAGAGAGAGACAGAGAGACAGAGAAAGTAAAGGTTATAAAGAAAGAAAATGATAACTTTGAGAATGGCTTGAAAAGGAAACAGGAGTATGTGGTTACAGTGATAATCCGGAGCTCTAACTCAGAGCCCTTGTTTTACAATACTGATTATGAAAGGGAATAAAGGCCAAAAATATATCGGTCCTGTCTCAAGACCAGACTGCACTATGGGATCACTAGGCTTCTCCCAACTACCCTTTCCCTTGCAGTATTTCAAGGAATCCAGAAGGCCCCAGCTTGATTACCCAACCCTGTGACTTCAATCCCAAGGGAAAGAAGATGCTGGGTAGAAACAACAACAAACTAATGCATTTTAAAGGCAAAAGATCTTTCACTTTTGCAATTAAGCTCAGAGTTCAGGAGTCCATTTATTATACAAATTGAGCCTTACAATGGCTTTACCCTAGAAATAAAGGTGGGGGCTAAAGGTGCTTAGGGTTCTGGGTAAAAATATCCTGGTTGCCAATTAGGATAAAATGATGGACCACTGAAATTATAATTCCACCTCAACTCCACACTTCTCTTTCTTGGGTCACATCCCATGCATTCTTAGTTAGTAGTACCTCAGTTGGTCTACCAGGGAAATGGGAAATCAATATTCTGTTTGAGTCGCAATATTCTTTCTTTTTTTTTTTTAGCGTGGGGGAATGTACTGGGGAATGAACTCAGGGTCACTCTACCATTAAGCCACACCCCAACCCTTTTAATTTAATTTAATTTAATTTTTATTTTGAGACACGGTCTCACTAAGTTGCTGAGGCTGGCCTCAAATTTGCAATCCTCCTGCCTCAGTCTCCCAGGTACCTGGATTATAGTGTGGGCCACCACAACCAGCTGCAATATCATTTCTTAAATTTTCTACTGGGGCAGTAGTCCTTTTCAGGGTTTCTAGAGCTAGCCAGGTTGAATTAAGTGAAGTCTGCTTTTTCTGGTGAAGCAATCAATACAACCATCTACTAGTGATTTCTCAGAAACTACAGAGTCCAGATGGTATAGGGCTTGTTATTTTGACCTTTTCAGTGCCAGGCTTTGTGCTAGCCACTCTGTATGGTTTAACTCTCCTGATTCTCTCAACAGCCCTAAGGTGTGATATTGACTCCATTTCATAGCTGATGAAACTGAGGCTTAGTAAGATGAGATAGTGTGCTTTATACTCCACAGAAGATTTCAAAGAGAACTTTAAGATGATCCTGTGCAACATTTTTTAAAATTGGGGATTGAACTCAATACTCAACCACTGAGCCACATCCCCAGCCCTATTTTGTATTTTATTTAGAGACAGGGTCTCACTGACTTGTTTAGTGCCTCGCTTTTGCTGAGGCTGGCTTTGAACTGGTGATCCTCCTGCCTCAGCCTCCCGAGCCACTGGGATTGGATTACAGGCATGCGCCACCATGCTCAGCTGCAACTATTTATTTTGAGTCATGAAATATATTGAAATAGGAAAGCCAGCCAGTTTCACTAGCAACCGACAAAATCTATTTGACAAATATTAAATAGAAATTATAATAACCAAAGCACTGTTTACAGAGTCCATTTTTAGAGTGTGGGTGATTTTCTATTTTCAGCCAATTTAAGAATCATTTTTGGACAAACTACTTAAACCTAAAGCTGTAGATTTGAATTTGATTTTATTCAAGTTTCTTTAGCTTTTCCAACACAGATCTGCCTTTTAAATGAAGGTTCTTTCTGGGGATGTAGCTTAGTGTTTGGAATACTTGCCTAACATGCATGAAGCCCTGGGTTCAATCCCCAGAACCACAAAAAAAAAAAAAAAAAAAAAAAAAAGAGCCTCCCCCGCAAAAGAAATTAAGGTCCTTAGCAAGGAATGCTCAGAGGTTACAAACTGAAGCTGGGGTTATTGGGCTGTTGGCTGGGACCCCAACTGGCTACAATCACATGAACAGGCAGCATTGGGTGCCTCTTCACCTCTAGTCAGAAAAATTCTGAGTCCTGAGCTTTGGGCTATTTCTCTGTGCCTTCTATGGAGAGACAGTAACAGGTGCCCTTTGTTTCTCTCTCCTGCTGCACATGCTCACAGTCCTGATAGCCATTCCCCGACATTACCCCTCTCAGCTTTCCAAGTTTGTTGTGTGATTACTTTCCCCCAGCATACCCTTCTCTGCCTCTCTGTCAGGGGACAGTCCTTCAAGACTCAGTTCAGACCAGACCTTCTCCGTGATCCCTCCCCCAACACCAGCTGGTGGTATTCATCACTCTCTCCTATGAACCTCCAAAACAATCTATTCATGTCACCTCCATGAGGGCAGAGGATTTGTCTGTTTCATTCATGGTCGTATCCCCAGTGCCTAGGACAGTGCCTCTCACATAGTAAATGTTCGAGAAACATTTGTTTAATGAATTAATTATAGTGTTTATTTCATGGTATGGTACTTAAGTGTTTGTCTGTCTTTATTTGGGGCTATCACTCTTGCCTGTTTACATTCCCAACACCAAGAGTAGAAACTGACAAATGGTGGATGTGTGGCAAATGTTTATTGGGGGTAGGAATTACTGAGAGAATGAATGAATAACATGTTTTAGGATTTGTTTTGTTCCTTTGGGTTTTTTGTTTCTTTTTTTTTTTTTTTTTGGTACCTGGGATTGAACCTAGGGACACTCAACCACTGAGCCACATCCCCAGCCTTTTTTAATTTTTTTGTTTGTTTGTTTTTGTTTTGAGACAGGGTCTCACTAAGTTGCCTAGGGCCTCACTAAGTTGCCCAGGCTGGCCTCCAACTTTTGATCCCCCTACTTTAGCCTCTGAAGCCACTGGGATTACAGGCATGCACCACCACACCCACACCGTTCCTTTGGTTATTGATTAGCATCAATGAATTTTGCCTGAATCTAGCCCTTCAATACCTAGGGACAATTCTGCAGTGATAAATTATTCAGAGTCTTTCTGACTTGCATCTATTGTTTGGATATCCTGTAGTTCCTGTACTGCTGCTACATTGTCCATGCTAGAGAACTGGAGAGCCAAGGCCTTGGGATACCCCACTCCCCACATCTGTGTAAAAATCAGGTATGACTCCATATCAAGTTCTATCATCCTCTGAACATATGCTGGCCATATTCGATCATGGGCTCTTAACACAGAATCCTCCACATAGTAAGTACTTGATGGGTTTCTGGTTGTGATGGTGACAATAAGGAACAATGGCTATCACATAGGATGACTCAGGCCACTTCAAGGGGAGATGAACAGGCATGTTATTGGGGCACTTGAGGACTCTGCCATTACAGCTGTACCAACTGCACACCCATGTGAATGATTAGGGCTGATTAGACCAAATATGCTCTCAGACCTGGGCCTAATGTTCCCGACTCCTAAGACAATTCCAGCCACCAAAGCAGATGAGAACCCTAGAGTGGATGTGACCCTCTTTAACCTGCTCAAATGGGGTTTGTTCCTTCTCACAAAAAAAAAAAAAAAAAAAAAAAAAAAACATGCCTTATCATTTCTTGAGCTTTTACTGTAGGGCAGGCATTTCTCTAACTGTGCTTGGATTGTCATTTAATCCTCTCAGCAGCCTTATAATGCAGATGCTATGACCACCATTTTCCAGATGGGGAAACTGAGGCACGTGGCCAACCACATATAGTCCCTGTGAAGTGGAAGCCCTGAAGGAGGTTTTAAAAAATCACTTGAGAGAGGGCTGCAGGATGATTTGTTACCTGGAAAATGACTAGGGAGACCCAAAGGAAGGGAAGTGGTTCAAAATAGGAATCATTGCCCTATTTGGGGACTGATTCAATATCAGAAGGGTAAGAAGAGGCACTTGGTACAGTGGTTATGTCTCTGCCCCTCTCCAGCTGTGAGACCCTGGACAAGATACTAAGTTCTCAGTGCCTCAGTTTGTTCACTTATAAAATGGGTTCATGAATGGTACCTGCCTGGCCCCATGGTTAGGACTATGAGTTAGTATTTGCCAGACGCTTGGCACAAAAGTGCTTAAGAGTTTGTTAAATGACCACAGAGCTCCTTCAGACGTTGCCCTGGGGGCTTTAGGTGTCGGATTTTTCCATAAGAAACGCTGTAAGGGACGCCATCAGCTTGGTGGCTAAAACAGTCTTTGCTGGGATTGTGGCTAGTAACTGAGGGAAATGTCCCCACCCGCCACACTTGCAACTAAGAACAACCCGGAGAGTAGTGGGCTGGGCACGCAACGAGGGGAAAACGCGAGTGGGCTCTAGTGATGATTCCAAGTCGCCACGGCGTCACGCGGGATGAAAGATACAGGCTAGAAAGCCGCAGCTCAGAGCAGCTGCAGCCGCCGCAGCAGCCAAAGCCTGGCTCCTTCCGCCTTCCGGCCGCAGCGCACACAGGCGGGCTCTAGCCGCCTTCTCGCAGCTGCCTGCAGGGGGCGCGCTCCGCCTCGCCTCGGCCTGGACACGGAGGCCAGCTGGACAGGGAGGCCTGTCTGCCGCAATCTACAGCCCAGCTCCTCCAAGAAGCCTGTCCTCCACCACTCCAGCCACGCTTTTGCTCTTCTGATCCCCAAAGCATCATCAAAACCCTGCAGAATTTAGAACTTGAATATGTGTTAGCCCATGGGCTCAGTGTGTCTGTCTGATGTATTAGACAAATCTTGGCTCCACAAGGGTGTCATACCTTACATAGTTCCCCTGGCACAATGGTAACCACATGGCCTGTGCCCAGCCAATGCTTGATGTGCCTCTACTAGGCCTTGCTTTAGTGACTCCCAAAGGACACTCTCAGGGTCCCTGATTTCAGAATGTAAGGGCGGTAGAAGGGGCATCTACAAGGATGCCTGAGTAGCCTCACCTGAGCCTGCACTGACCCCCTGGGGTCAGAACAACCTACCGCAGAAGGCAATGCTTTGGGGCAAAGCAAAGCCATCTTCAGGGGAGTCCACTAATAGAAAACATTTGCTGAGCCCCAGCTTTGGTGCAGAGCCCAGTATAATCAGGAGCCTGGCCCTCTTGGGAAGCAGCTGGGAAAAGTAGGAACAGCAAGAGATTGAGTCAGAAAATCCTCTACACCACATGTCCCTTCTCCCTCCCCCTCTGCCTTTTTTTTTTTTTTTTTTTTGGTACTGGGGTTTGAACCCAGAATCACTCAACCACCGGGTCACATCCCCAGCTCTTTTTATTTATTTTATTTTTGAGACAGGGACTCACTAAGTTGCTTAATGCCTCACTAAATTACTGAGATTGGCCTTCAACTCACAATCCTCCTGCTTCAGTCACCCAAGCCACTGGGATTACAGGTGTGTGCCACTGTACCTGACACCATGTTCCTTCTTTGTGCCTCAGTTTCTTTTTTTGTATCTCTGAGGGAGTTTGGCATGGGGTGGCTGTACAGGTAGCCTGATCTATAATATGTTTTGTGTTTTTGTGGGGTTTTTTTTTTTGTGGTACTGGGGATTGAACCCAGGGCCTTGTGCATTTGAGGCAAGCACTCTACCAACTGAGCTATATCCCCAGCCCTATAATGTGTTCACTTTCATGATAAGAATATATTTATCTATAAAATAATTTAAGTTACATTTGTCAAGTTTAAAAATAAAATGGAAGTGGTAGTGTTTTGTGACAAATGATAAAATAGTCATGAAAGCTCTTTGCTAACTGAAAGAGGCTCTACAAATGTATGCCACTTTCCCCAATGCTAAATACAAAATAGGCACTCAGTAAATGTTTCTTGAGAATGAAAATGTTTCCTGGGTGACAAGGGGAATAGTCAAATCAAGGCAATAAGATTCATATATAAACACAAAACTTAAGGATGAAGAGCACGAGATATGTGCCAAATAAGTTGTCCTGATACTTGAGTTGTCCACATAGTAAGTGTTGAATAAATTCAAGAAGGGAACAAAGAATCCGGGGGCAGTGGCACTTACCTGTAATCCCAGTGGCTCAGGAGGCTGAGGCAGGAGGATTGTGAGTTCAAAGCCATCCTCAGCAATTTAATGAAGCTCTAAACAACTTAGTAAGACCCTGTCTCAAAATTTTAAAATAGGGCTGGGGATGTGGCTCAGTGGTTAAAGCACCTGTGGGTTCAATCCCTGATATAAAAAAAAGGAAGGAGGAGGAGGAGAAAAAGAAGACACAATGATTGTGGATGGGTGATCAGGGGAGGCTCCACCATGGAGGTGAGATTTGAGGTGTTTTGATGATTGGATTGAATTTTGATAAAGAGACCTGAGGAAGGCAATGCAGACTGGACTGACAGAATGGCATGAATAAAGGCACAAAGCAGGATGACATGAAGTACTGGGGGTTGCAAGTGCCAGAGGGCAGGGCTTCTGCTTCTTGTACTCTGTCCTGTGCCTAACACCATCCCTGACATATAATAGATTCTCAGCATATGTACATACAAGGAAGGAAAGAGCTGGCCAGCTGAAATCCAAGTGTCCCACAAATTGTAAGAGTCAAGACAAGCAGACCGACAGAAACTAGGAGGATACAGATGGGGTTTTTTTGTTTGTTTTTTGGTACTGGAGATTGAACCCAGGGGCACTTAACCACTGAGCCACATCCCAGCCCTATTTTGTATTTTGAGATGGAGTCTCAATGAGTTTCTTAGGGCCTTGCTAAGTTGCTGAGGCTGGCTTTGAACTGGCGATCCTCCTGCCTCAGCTTCCTGAGCTGCTGGGATTACAGGGGTGCACCATCATGCCTCACTGGATACAGATGCTTGAAGCAAAAACATTGTTTTTCCCATGAGATAAGAAACTCCAAGAAGGGGAGACCAGAGCCATGCCTGATTTGCACATCCCTGTATCCTTAGCGCCAAGAACAGTAACTGGCACACAGAAAAAGCTCTGTAAAGATTCGTTGTGGTCATTTGTGGAAAAGGGAATGACTGGGCAGTAAGAGGGCCCTGAGTTTGAGTCCTGGCTGTGCCAGTTATTATCTGAGTGAGCTCATGCAAGTTGCTTAACATCTCTGAGACTCATTTTCCTTTCTGAAAAATAATACCTATTGCACAGAGTTGTTTTGGAGATTGAATGACATAACATGTATAGAGTACCTTCTGTAGCCCTCAAGGACAGCGGGTAGCTGTTGTGATCACACAGAGATCACTTGGTATACGGTAGGTGCTCAGCTGGTATTAATCAACTGATAGGAAGGTTGGGATCTTGAACCTTCCTCCTACTTCTATATGTAAGAGGGAGCCTTGTATGGAAAGTGGGGTGCTGGGTGACTAACTTGGATGTGGGGTAAGGCATGGATTGAAGTGGAGGGCCAGGAGATGCTGGTGTGGAGGTTGTTGCAAGTGTGAAGGGTTAGGGACAGGCTAGGGGGATGGTAGTGGGGATGGAAAGTCATGGCAGGAAAGGGCTATCAATAGGACTTGTTACTTTTTTTATTTTTTGGTACTGGGGATTGAACCCAGGGGCACTTCACCACTGAGTCATATCCCAGCCCTTTTTATATTTTATTTAGAGACAAGGCCTCACTAAGTTGCTGAGGCTGACTTTGAACTCATAATCCTCCTGCCTAAGCCTTCCATCAGGCTAGGACTTGTTACTTTTTAAAGGAGACAGCTGGGAGACAACTGCAAGTTTTTTAAGGCGGCTAGTTATGTGTTCAGGAAGAGGCAGACACCTGACAAGTGTGTTTTAATGCCAAAGAGCAAAGTGTGGAGCACCCCTATGTTACAGAAAAAGGAACCAGAACACTTATAGGGGTCCCCTGTCAGTGAAAGTCAGAGTGGCCGCTGCCCAGACCCTGCAAGATCTTCAGGCAATGGTATTTGCCCAGGAATTTCAGAGACTGCAATTTTTTTTTTCTCCTCCTCCCTCAAAATGTCAGGAAAACACAGTCCACAAGGGGGCAGATGCTATCTGACAAAGCCCAATTTCAATGGAAGAGTGGTGATATTAAAACTCCACATAATGTACAACCACAAGAATGGGATCCTAATTAGAATAAGTTATACTCCATGTGTGTGGAGTGTGCCAAAATATATTGTCTTGTATATATAAAAAGAACACATTTTTTTAAAAGTGAAAATAAAGGCAATCTTCTATCATTGATTCTCCAGCTATCTGAACAAACACAAAGAAGATAATGATGTCATTAATTTTTATGCCCTATTAGTAGGAGCTGCAATGCCAGAGCCATGCAAATTGGGATGTGGCAACAAAGTGAGCATTGGGAAGTTGCAGAGCCCTTGCCCTAGGCAGGGGCACATTGGTTATGGGGCTCAAACTTGACACTTCCTCCTGCCTCTTGCTCTTGGCTGCCTCACCATTTCCATTTCCCTACAGATGCAGAGTCTGATTCTCAGTAGGCCTGATGGTGGTGGTAGCAAAGCTCCTGCAACCTGAGATTCACAGAGCCATGAGCAGAACCCAGGATGGGTGTTGGGAGGTAAAAACCCAGAATAAATCAGATTCCTTTAATCTGAGGGAAGAGAAACAGCAAACCTATGTTGATTCAGATAGTGGCTCTGGGATGGAAGAGACCTGGGTTCAGATCTCAGCTCCACTACTTCTTAGCTGTATGGCTTAGGGCAAACTGCTTAACCCCCTGAGCCTCAGTTTCCTCAACCATTGTAGGGAGAGTAATATCAGTACCCATGTCTCAAGATGGTTGTGAGGTTTCAATGAGATCATGCATAAGTGAGATTAGTGCCTGACACACAGCACTCAGTAAATGATGGCTGAAATCCTTGTTATTGTAAGTAATAATAAAACAGTAAGGTACCACTGAACATATTGAATACAGAAGAATTTAGAAGATATGAATGGGAGGTGAAAGGGTCTGAGTTGTTGAAGGTTAAGGAATAGGAATTGGGAGAGCAGAGTATGGAGGGCAATCCAGGAAGAAGGAAAGAGGGGATATCCAAGGTCAGCAAATGATTACACTGGGTTGGCCCCAGTGAGTCTACATTGACAAGGATGGAGGCTGCTGGGATGGGGCTGAGGGGCCCAGCCAGGAGGCGGCTTAGTTCCTCATGTCAGCATTAAGAAGCCAGGGAAAGCCGGGTGTGGTGAAGCTCACCTGTAATCCCAGCTACTCAGGAGGCTGAGGCAAGAAGATCATAAGCCAGATCATAAGTCAACCTCTGCAATTCAGCAAGACCCTGCCTCAAAATGAAAAGGATTGGGGATATAGATCAATGGTATGGGCCCCTGAATTCAATACCCAGTACCACAAAAAGAAGAAGGGGGGGAGGGGAAAGGGAGGTGGAAGTGGAAGGAGAGGCAGCAGCAGCCAAGAAGTGATATAAGGGAAAGAAAGAGTGTCTAGGGTGATTGCTAGAGAAGTCTCCTTGTTCCCAGCCCCAGTATTTTAGAAAAGGAAGGCAAATCCATGAGAGCAAGCTGAGGAAGGTGAGTCCTAGAGCTCCCTCTGCAGGTGCAGACCTTGGGGAAAGAAGAATATGGAACAAGACAGCCAGGAAGCTTCTTTGGTCTGTGTCCTGGATGTAAAGAATTGGTTCCTAGACACCCCCCACCAGGATACTAAAATCTATGGGTGCTCAAGTGCCTTATATAAAAACATCATAGGGCTAGGGATGTAGCTCAGTGGTAGAGAACTTGCTTAGCATGTGCAAGGTCCTGGGTTCCATCTCCAGTACTGGAAAGAAAAAAGCATAGTATTTGCATATAACCTGATGCACATCCTTCTGTATACTTAAATTATTTGTAGATTATAATAGCTAACACAATGTGAGTGGTATGTAAACAGTTGTTGCGCTGTGTTGTTTAGGGAATAATTACAAGAAAAAAGTCTTTACAAATTCAATACAGAGCAATATTTTTTTCAGTACTGGAAATTGAATCCAGGGCCTTGTACATGCTAAGCAAGCACTGTACCACTATCTATATCCTCAGCCCCAGATGCAATTTAAAAAATATCTATCTTTGATCCATAGTGAGTGGATATGGAACCTGCAGTGGCAGAGGGCCTGCTTGCACCTTGAATTCCAGGATGACCCAATGGGACCTGGACATCAGCCCACAATATTGCAGCTATCAGCGGAAAAATGCTCATCCCTAGACCTGTGCCCCCTCGACCAGGGGCAGTAAACTGGAAGGAGTTCTTGACATTTCTTAATCCCAGGACCTGGTCTAAGGTTTTCATTTCCATGCTGATTGCATAAGCTTAACTTTGCTTGTGAGCTGGGCTCTTTGCTGCATGCCCAAATGCTATGCTCTAAGTAACTCTTAGCTTCACAGGCCCTTGGAAGAAGCTTTGGCCTAAATAGCCCCAAGTAAGAGATAACAGAAAAGCCTTTTATATTTAGCTTTAGGGGATGATAAGTGATTTGTTGGCAACATCTTTCCCTTCCTAAATCAGGATGAATTAGGCTAATACTAAAATTAACTTTGTGGGAGGCAGTGTAGTAAAGTGGGTAAAAAACAGTGGTTATGGGTTCATGCCCACGCAGTCTGCTTTCCATTCCAGTCATTTCCACTTACTAGCTGCTTATCTCTTGGAGGCTCAGTTTCTTCATCTGGCTGAGTATTCTCCCATTGGGTGTTTGTAAGGCCTGCATAAAATCTAATGCATAGCCATGTGCAGTGGTGCATGCCTGTAATCCCTGCAACTCAGGAGGCTGAGGCAGGAGGATCACAAGTTTGAGGCCAGCTTCCTCAACTTAGCAAGACCCTGTCTCAAAGTTAAAAAATTAAAAGGGGGGCTGGGGATGTGGCTCACGCGGTAGCGCACTCGCCTGGCATGCGTGCGGCCCGGGTTCGATCCTCAGCACCACATACAAACAAAGATGTTGTGTCCGCTGATAACTAAAAAATAAAAAAAAATAAAAATTAAAAAATTAAAAGGGCCAAGGGTGTAGCTCAGTGGTAGAGTGGCCCTGAGTTCAATCCCCAGTATGCAAAACAAAATTTTAAAAATATAATGCATGTAGCCCTGTTAACCCAATGCCCAGTCTCTGGAAGCATTCAATGAAGGGTAGTGATCATAGTTATCATTATGTTATTATTTCCAAAGCAGACCATAGAAGAAAGGAAGCTGAAAGATACTTTGGGGCTAGGGATATGTGATGAAGTCAGGCCAGGATTAAAAACCCCATCAGCATGTAATCTAGAAAATACAATCCACACTAGAACAAGTTATGCACTTGTTATCCTGAAGCCACCAGAATCTGATTTCTTTTCTTTTTTCTTTTTCTTTTTTGCTTCTGGGGATTAACCCAGGGGTAGTTATTCACTGAGCCACATCCCCAACACTTTTATATTTTATTTAGAGATAGGGTCTCACTAAGTTGCATAGGACCTCACTAAGTTACTGAGGCTGGGTTTGAACTCTCATCCTCCTGCCTCAGCCTCCCAAACTGCTCCAATACAGGTTTGTGCCACCAGCCTGGCTCAGAATCCAATTTCTTGACTTTGTTCTCAGGGTTATGCTAGTTCCTGGGCAGGTTTAGGCTACAGTGAGCTGTACTGTTGGTTTGAGATGATCTAATGCAGAGCCTGTCAGGAAACACTTCTCTATGCCAGGGGGCAGGCCCAGCTAGCAATGGGTGTGTTTGCAAGGGGAATGGCTGTCACTTACACAGTCACCTTTGTCCATGGAGAGAGGAGGAAGAGAAGGCCAAAACCTATGAAAGGCCAACATCCTCTACCTTAGGCAGGTCTCACTTGCCTCTGCATTCTTATCAGGTTATAAATTCAGAAAAGACTAGAAGACATACTTCACACCCCCCACCAGCTAGGACATGGTTAAAAACAAAAACAAAAACCTCTTGGTAATAAATGTCACAGCTAAAGCTCAAACTCTGTCTCAAGCCAGAAAGAGGAATTGGTAAATTCAGTCTTTATGTCCTGGTTCCTCTATAGATGTCAACAAACCCCTGCACTTTAATCATGTCATTGTGACCCTTATGCAAGTATTCACTTCTGCATTTATACATTTACATAATTTGTCTCTCCTTCTTACCTTATCTTTTATGTGTGGGGGGCAGAGCTGATAATCTGTTATCCTTTGAATAGATGACATATGGATAAAATGTGCCTTGGACACCAAATTCCCAAGGCATAACTGGTTTACAGGGCAAGGTAGTTTCCTCTCCCTCCTCTGTGTCCTAATCACCCACAGATAATCTTTCTTTCCACATTCTGGTGTCCCCACCCAAAGATCACCCATGCCATTTTAGCACAAATGCCAGCATTCCTACACATATCTGTATTCAGATTGTCAAACTAAAGTGTGCCTTCAAACACCAATTTGTTGCTTTCATCCCAGCTACAGTCTCCAGTAGAAATTTCCACAAGTTCATCACATTTTACCTGTCTGAGCTTGCAGCTCTGGCTGGATTTTCTCAGGAGTCAGATTTATGAAGGCCACTGGGGCCTTGCTTGATATAAACAAGTCATTATTTTCCACTATAGAGCTCTAAAGAATACCCTGAATATTCCTGCTCTCAGTTCATTGTCAAGTAAAAGCTTAGCTTTGGCTCTTCTTTGTGGGATTGTTCCCTGAGGTGACTTAAAGAGGATTAGATGCTTTTGTCATCTACAGGGAGTATTTAAGCACACTCATCTCAGAATTCTGGCTCAGGAAATAAAACAGGAAATTTTTGTTTGTTTGTTTTTGGTACTGGGGATTGAACCCAGGGGCCCTTAGCCACTGAGCCACATCCCCAAATTTTATTTTTTCATTTAGAGATAGGGTCTCACTGAGTTGCTTAGGGCCATGCAAAAATTGCTGAGGCTGACATTGAACTCAAAATCCTCCTGTCTCAGCCTCCTGAGCCACTGGGATTATAGGTGTGCGCCTCTGTGCCCAGCAAAACAGGAGTTTTTGGACTACTGAAATATTCCAGTATTCCTCAGCCCCTACCAGAGTTGGCTTTTCTAGAAGCATCCAGACAGTGCCACTGCCTCTGTCTGTCCTTCCTCCCTCCCCTTCCCTAATGTGACTAGGAGATGGGTTGGACTTCTGCACTTGATCCATATAAAGAGCCTAAGGAAGAAAGGAAAAGGAAAGAGTAAGAGAGCCCTCCTTGCACTGCTCCGTTACAACAGCTTGCAAAGTCAGGGAAGCAGCAGGGAACAGAGCCTGCCTGGGCTAGAATCCTGCCACTTATCAGCTAGTTGACCTTAGGAGAGTTAATTAACTGTGCCTTCATTTCTTCCACCATAAAGTGGGGCTGATAGCTGCACATACTTTAGGGAATTATTATGAAACTTCATTGAGTTAACAGGTTGTGAAACATTTAGAACAGTGACCAGCATATGTTAAGGGCTATGTGAGTACCTTTTAAATTTTTATTTTTATTTTTATTTTTTTTTTTTTTGATACTGGGCTTGAACTCAGGGGTGCTTTATACTGAGCTATATCCCCAGTCCTTTTTATTTTTTTTTTAATATTTTTATTAGGGCTGGGATTGTGGCAGCGGTAGAACGCTCGCCTAGCACAGGCGGGACCTGGGTTCGATCCTCAGCACCACATAAAAATAAAGGCATTGTGTTTAAAAAGAAAAGAAAAATAAAATAAAATACTAAAAAATTTTATTAGTTATACATGAATATAATGCCTTTATTTTATTTATTTTTTATGTGGTGCTGAGAATCAAACCCAGTGCCTCACACATGCTAGGCAAGTGCTCTATCACTGAGCCATAACCACAGTCCCCCTTTTTTATTTTTTGAGACAAGGTCTCACTAAATTGCTGAGGCTGGCCTCAAACTTGTATCCTCCTGCCTTAGCCTCCCCAAGTCACTGGGATTACAGGCCTGCACCACCACATCCTGCTTGGTGCTTTCTAAATAAAAATATAATTTTCCATGTTAGTGGCTCCTGTTTTGTATCCATTTTCATCTATTTCTTGGCTGTAAGTTTCAAGGATTTTTCTTTCTAAGCTTGGGCCCCGTGATGCTGTTTTTTATTCCTAGTGTGGAAAAAGCTGGATTCTGTATTGTATTTGTGTGTGTGTGTGTGTGTGTGTGTGTGTGTAGCACCAGGGGATTGAACCCAGGGTTGCTCTGTCAGTGAGCTACATCTCCAGCCCCTTTTAAACTTTATTTTGAGACAAGGTCTCACTAAGATGCTGAGACTGACTTCAGATCTGCAATCCTCCTGCCTCAGCCTCCCCAAGTCACTGGGATTATAGGTACACATCACCATGCCCAACTGTATGGTACATTTCTTACACAGAGAAAAAAGCTAAAGAATAGCCCATAGCTACGCTAAAATTCCTAAATAAAAGGAGGATTCTGTCAGTGAAATTTCCTACTATACTGACTTTTTCCTGGGGCTGCTCTTGGGGCCATACTCTGCCTCTAGAGGGCTCAGAAGGGTCCACAGAGATTTTCCCTGGCAGTGCCTTCTGGGAACTTTTGCCCTAGCTGCAGGGCTGGGTAAAATCTCTGTCTCCCCAAAGATATGTGTGCTGCTATGACAATGGGCCTGGGCCCTGTAGCACTGCCCAGCAACCTGGACTCCATCATTAGAGCTCCTTTGGCCAGACTGCCATGCTGTGCCCTGGACCACAGAGGTGCTGCTGTGTTCTCCAAAGGACAGGATTATCAGTTTGGCCTTTCCTAGGCTTCCTCTGTAGATCTCTCCTTTTTGCATTATAGCAACACAAATAGAATGCCTTCCAAGTGACAGAGCACCAAAAAGGCTTGTAAAGTCAGCTCACCTAGCTCAGTTGGCTTAGGTTTGCCAGGAGATGCTGGGGGAGGTTTATGGGCAAGCCAGAGACTGTCATCCAGGAAGAATTCAGAACAGGATGGGTCCTGGACAGCTCTCAATCATCCTCAGAGATTCACTCAGGTTTTCAAAACCCTCAATTAAGGGAACCCTAATGACCCTGTTCACATATAATTGCATTCCTTTCCCTTCATGCTCACACTTGGGCCCAGGTGTGCCAGAACAGCACGGGTTCAGAGGGCACATTTCCCAGGTGCTCAGGTCTTGCCCAAACGTGGTTTAGTGCAGTTCTGTAGAAAGGAAAATAAAGTGTATCCTTAACAACCAGTAAACATATGGACTCACTCAGCAAACATTTGCTGAGTGCCTATAATGAACAAGGCCCTGTGTCAAGTAATGAGGGCAGGGGAAGAAGATACAAAGATGAATTAAGTATACTTCTTGCCCTTAAGGACTCTGTCCTCTACCAGAGAAGTCAGATAGACGTATACATCTATACCAGCCGGGCCCAGTGGCACACACCTGCAATCCCTGCGGCTCGGGAGGCTGACGCAGGAGGATCACGAGTTCAAAGCCAGCCTCAGCAACATGAGGTGCAAAGCAACTCAGTGAGACCCTGTCTCTGAATAAAATACAAAATAGGACTGGGGACGTGGCTCAGTGGCTGAGTGCCCCTGAGTTCAATCCCTGGTACCACGCAATGCCCCCCCCACCTCGCTCCACAATAAATATATCTATACCAGCTAAAGGAACAAACTCACTAATTGATTTGACATTTGCTGAACACACACTCTGGGATGGGCACTGTGCTAGGTGCTGGGGATAAAGGGCAGAAAATAAAAATTAAAAAAAAAAAAACTTGATTCTTGTGGATCTTATATCCCAAATTAAGAAGGCAGAGAAGTAGGCGGACAGTTACATTTAGTGCAACAAGAGTGACAATAGGGGTCAGCAGACAAAGCTTTGGGGAAAAGAAGGAGGAATGACTGACTGATATTGGGGGGACTCTGGGAAAACTTCCCAGGAGAAATTCTTCTAAATCTAATCCATAGCTGGGCATGGTGGTGCACACTTGTAATCCCAGCAACTTTGGGAAGCTGAGGAGGAAGATTGCAAGTTCAAAGACAGCCTCAGCAACTTTGTAAGGCCCTAAGCAACTTAGTGAGACCCTGTCTCAAAAAATATAAAAGGGCTGAACATGTGGCTCAGTGGTTAAACGTCCTTGGGTTCAATTTCTGGTACCAAAAACAAACAAACAAATAAATAAGCCTAATCCATGATTGCCACAGGGTATAGCTACAATGGGAATGGTGCCACCTGTAGTTGTGTACCACCATTTATGGCAGCCCAGGCTGGAAGATGAACAAGAGTTAGCCAAGAGGACTTAACAGGTGTGGAGAAACAAAAGTAGTCCAACTGGTAAATCTGAATGGAGGCAGCCTGGGAGTTGAAAACATCATTTTGCAATTGTAACTTGTGAAGATTGGATCAGACAAAAACTGTATCAATGAGTGCTAAATATGGGAAAATATAATGAGGAACAGGATGTTTTCAATGATTCTAAAATAGCTCCCACAAACTATGTGCCAACCAAGGGTAAACAGTAACTAAACAGTAGAAGAGTTGGGCACTACCTTTAACTGGTGATTAAAGCTGACATCACTGACAAGAGACAGATGTACATTGGGAGCCTGCAGATAAGGCACCATATTACCTATGCTGTGTGCCAGCAGAGATACATATCCCCAATCTAATCAGGAGGAAGCATCAGGCAAACATAAGAGGAAGAATTTTCTGCCAAAAAAAAAAAAAAAAAATGTTAGCAGGAGGGGGAACTGTATTCTTCAAAAATATCAAGGTCATAAAAGACACAAAAATGCATGCTACTAAAATGTTCCAATTAAAGAAAGCTACCTTGAAAGAGCAACTAAATTCAACATCTGACCCTAGAGTAGCTCTGGTACTGGAGGGGAAAATGTTCTAAAGGACATGATTGTGTCAACTGATGAAACTGCAATGGGACAGTAGATTATTTTAAGTTTTAGATTATGAAATTGATAACTTACATAACTCTAGCTACGGATGATGATATCTCTAGTCTTAGGAAATACACACTGAAGTGTAGGGGGAAAGGTCCATGATTCATATGACTTACTCTTAATTGGTTCAGAAAAAAGTGTGTGTCTAATATATGTAATAAATATATACATATAGAATGTATATATGTGTATATATAGTGTATATATAATGTATACATATGTGTATGTATATATACGTAGTACAAACATATAAATGTATGTACATATATACATGTATATACAAGTGCATATATGTGTATATCTTTTTATATTTCTATCCCTATCTCTCTATAAAATGTGCCCAGAGTGTGCACACCTAAATGATAAAGGAAAATGCAATAAAATGTTAATAATACATGAATCTGGGTTCAATTCTCAGCACCACATACAAATAAATAAAATAAAAATTTCATCAACAATTAATAAAAAACATTTTTAAAAAAGTTCAGGAAGAGGGGGTTGGGGTTGTGGCTCAGTGGTAGAGCACTTACCTAGCATGTGTGAGACACTGGGTTCCATCCTCAGCACCACACATAAATAAATGAATAAAATAAAGGTCCATCAATGTCTAAAATAAAAATTAAAAAAAAAGAGTTCAGGGAAAGGGGTTGGCCCCTGAGGAAGCACAAGGATGGAGAAACAATGGGCACATTGTAGGATGGGCATAGGAGTTGTTTTCTGAGAGCCTATGTTGGAAGGACACTTCTCACAATAGATATACAAAGTTGACTGGGGCACAAGAAGTCCAGTGGTGTCAGCATCCTGACGGCTATTTGGGGTAGTGTCCTGGACGTGTCATGGGCAGCTGTGAAAAGGCTTGGGCTTCAACCTCACCTTGCAGGGTCACAGAGGGGCTGGTGAGTAACGAATCTCCAGTGAACTCTCCAGATGGCCTAGAGGATGGAAGTCAGGAAATGAGCTTTGAAAGGCCTTACCAAGTAAGGGGAATGCCTCCTTCAGACTCTGGGAAGAATTAGGACTTATCCAGCCAGAGGAAAAAAGTGGACTCTATTAACTCTTCAGGACACAGGTCTTGGGTGGGAGCTTTTACCATTCCTTCTGAGAGCTAGTCCTTGACTTCACTCACAGAAAACTCCTGAGAAGGAGGCATAGTCACTGTAGGAGCAGCTTTCCTGGTCACAGTGCTTTCTCCTGGATGGTCCATTCAGGAGCCACTCAGCCCACCCCTTTTCTGGAAGCCATTTCCCTGAAATTCCTCTTTGGCCTTAGACATGCACATCACCCTATTCTGGGCCTTTCCCTGACTTCCTCATTGGTGTCAACACTTGTTTTCATATTCCTTCCTTTCAACCAAGGAAAATCTGGTGCCAGTTGGGTGAATCAGCTAAGCTAGACTCTTAGTTGATACGGCAGCATATATTTAACCAGAATTGACTGAAATACGGGAACTGTTTGTCAAGCAGGCACTCTTCCTGCTGTCTTGGGCATGTCATTTAGGACTAGTTTGTCTAAAGGGTTGAAAGTGGATTGGGGGGTGGGCTAGGGAGGATGGGGAAACTGGAGGCAAGAAGCCTCATTAAGTGGGTATTGTTGCACTTTAAGATGGTGGCCTGACCTAAAGTGTATGATCAAGAACGCAGGGCTAGGCTCATGCAGTGAATATGTGAAGGACAGAACAGGCCTAATGACATCTGCAGATGTGAGATAAGGGTGTGCCCAGGTTTCCTGCTTGGCCAACTAGGTGAGTGACAGTGCCATCTGTTGAGAAAGGGATCATTGGGCAAGACAAAGTATGGGCTCCAGGGGAAAGGAAAGGAGGATATGTTTTGTTGGGTGTATTAAATTTGCATTTCCTGGGGGACATCCAGGTGGGGCTGTCTAGGAGACACTTGGATTGGGATGCCAGGAACAATGTCTGGTATAGAAATAGAGTATTAAGATTCTAGGGCTGGGGCTGGGGCTCAGTGGTAGAGTGCTTGCCTATCATGTGTGAGGCACTGGGTTCAATTCTCAGCACTGCATATAAATATATAAAATAAAGGTCCATTGACAACTAAACAATATCTTAAAAAATATTCTAACATGTGGGGCTGGGGTTGTGGCTCAGTGGTCGAGCGCTTGCCTAGCACATGTGAAGCACTGGGTTTGATCCTCAGCACCACATAAAAATAAACAAATAAAATAAAGGTATGCTGTCCATCTACAACTACAAAAAGAAAAAAAAATTAATTAAAAAGAAAGATTCTAATGTGTGTATGTATATGCATGCTTGCACACATTCATGTGAATTCCAGAACTTCCAAGCTAGGTACCCTCACAGGTCCTTCAGCCCAGGACCTGTTGACAGAGGACAAGAGAAACCATGGGCCTGGAGACTTTCCACTACTGAAACTCCAGAGTCATGCCTCTCTATAGTCACTATAGCAGGTCTCCACTCTTCCAAATCCCAGTGAAAGTGCCCTCAGAAGGCTTGTGCAAGACATTTGTGAATGCTGGGGTATAGGGGTTGGCAGCAAGGTTCTGTTGAGGTTTGAGCCTTCCCCTTTCAGAGCATATTAAATCCTTAATGTTTATGTCCTTACCCTGGTCAATTCCCATTCTGTGTGTTACAGAGAGGGCAGCACTGCCCTCTCAGTTGCACAGTATGTTCTTAGACTGATGCCAAGAGCAAATTAGTCCCAGTCAGCACTTCTGCCAGCTTCACCAGACATGGAGCATAGCAGTGTGCACGGGGGTAGGGAAAAGAGGTTGGAAGGAAAACTACTGGCATCCGAACTTCTTGGTTATAGATCTGGCTTGTAAAAATTGATGCACATGTGTGTGTAGGGGTGAGGTTCCCCTTTCCCAAGTGTTAGCAATAATAAAGGACACTCCTTGCATAAGATGACAAGAGGAGGGCTCCCCCACAGGATTCCTCACTGTGCTTCTGCTTCACCATGAGAAATCTTGACTGTCAGCCAGGCCTATACTTACTGATTCATTCAGTCATTGAAGGCTGGTTTTTGTAGAGTGCTGGGTGGGGTGGGGCTGAGGACTGTGCCCTTGGAGAGCTGCCAGCCGAGGTGCCAACACGGAACACTCATTCATGTCATAACATCAGAGCAATACATGGCAACACGGCCATGACTGCATCAGAGAAGTCGTGCCTGATAAGTCGCCTAGGTTTACCTGAGAAGAGACAACTGCACGTGGCCTGGAAGGAGACAAGAGTTCCCACGTGGCTTATACACAAAGGATGGCTAGAATGCTGGGCTGGCTTTCCACCAGGAAAGGTCGGGCCTTTCCCAGATTAGTCAGAGGGCCAACCAAAGAATCAAAGTCTCAGTGCCACCCCACTCCTGCTGCAAAAGAAACAGAATCCCAGTGTAGACTCCATGGGCAAACTCTGGATCACTCTCGTGAGTAGCTTCAACCCTACAACCTCTAGTCTCCAGTGTCACCAGCCTTCTAGAAAAGCCCTGAACAATTAATTTTGACCCAGCCAGGAGCAGGGCCAAGTGGAGAGAGTACTGAGACAGAGCTCCCTTTGACTTCCTCCTTGATATTTCCCCTCTTCCCTTTAGGCCTGAATGCTTGCCAGATGTGCCTTCCAGAATCTCTGCAAATATCCCTGGCTCTCTTCCATCCCTGCTCAGGCCACCCATGCATGGAAAAGTCACTGTTGCCAGTAGATTCCCAGGGTTGTCTTTCAAGGTAGCAGTGAGGCTTTGGTGCCAGCTAGGGTTAGCTCTAGAATTCAGGTGCTCCCATCCAAAGCTGTGGGAATGAATGACAAAGGGGAGTGGGAGCTGGACATGGTGGCACACACCTGTAATCCCAGTGGCTAGGGAGGCTGAGGCAGGAGGATCACGAGTTCTAAGCCAGCCTCAGCAAAAGTGAGGCGCTAAGCAACTCAGTAAGACCCCGTCTCTATATAAAATACAAAATAGGGCTGGGGATGTGGCTCAGTGGGTGAGTGCCCTGAGTTCAATCCCCAGTACTCCCTCACCCCACAAAAGGAGAGGAGGTGGAGTAGGGATGAGAGCCATTCAGGACCTGGAAATACAGCTGGGTGTGCTGGAGCTTTCTCCTTCTGGTCCTCAAGTTCAGATGCTACTTTTTTTTTCTTTGTATCAGGGATTGAACCCAAGGGCACATCTGAGCCACATCTCCAGCCCTTTTTACTTTATTTTGAGACCCTAATGCTAAGTTTCTTAGGACCTCGATAAGTTGCTAAGGCTGGGTTTGAACTTGTGATCCTCCTGCCTTAGCCTCCTGATCTGCTGGGATTACAGGCATGTACCACCACGCCCAGTCAGATGCTACATTTTCAGAAAGTTTGTGAGCCAATTGTTAAACACAGCTATTATTAATTTATTTATTGTGGTGCTGGGGATTGAACCCAGGAGTGTTCTACCACTGAGCTGCATCCTTACCCCCTTTTTTATATTTTGAAGCAGGATCTGGCTAAGTTGCCCAGGCTGGCGTTGAACTTGCCATCCTCCTGCCTCAGCCTCCCAAGTTGATGGGATTATTGACATGTGCCATTGTACCTAGCTGATACAGCAATTATTTTAAAATACACAATTATATTCAGGTCATTGCCTAGATTGGATTTTTGGTGGGTAGTTTCATGCCCAAAATAAAATTTATACACACACACACACACACACACACAGGGGATTGAACCCAGGGTGCTTAACCACTAAGCAACATCTCCAGCTATTTTTTATATTTTATTTAGAGACAGGGTCTCATTGAGTTGCTTAGGGCCTCACTAAATTGCTGAGGCTGGCTTTGAACTCGTGATGCTCCTGCCTCAGCCTCCCAAGTTCCTGGGATTACAGGTGTGTGCCAACATGCCTGGCTTAGAATTTAAAATCTTGCTAAGGAAATACACAATTACTAGGGATATGATTCAGTGGTAAGAGCACTTGCCTAGCATACGCAAGGTCCTGGGTTCCATCACTAGCACCACAAAAAAAAAAAAAATGCCTAAAATTATAATTAAGTAAATTCTATTAAAATCTAAGATAACGGATGCTTCCAAACTCATCACTTTCTAGTCATTTTACTATATCTTATTATTATCTGTGCTCTTGAGATTATTTTCATTTATGATATCTGTATAATTGAAATGCTATATGAAATAGTGTGCAATTGTATCTCTTTACAGCATCATGCTGAAGTTGGCAGTTTGAAATCAGCCAGGGTGGGAGTATTTACAATTCAGAAACCAATAAATGTTACTAATTGGAACCTAATTTATTGTTTTGCTGACTATCTAGACCTGAAAAATGGATAGGGGAAAATGTTAATAATACAGATTAAACCCAAAGGTGTGGCATATCTGCAGATGTTACACTGTGAATAATGCCAAAAATATGAGGAAATGGTCTTCCAGTGTTTAAAAATCATTAACCTATTTAGCAAAGAAATAATTTATGTTGTTGACAAACAAATGAGGTTCTTCATTGTTTCACATATAATTGAAAATATCAACCAACATTCATGTCAGAATTACATTTGTTCATCAACTGCAACAACAGATAAAAGAGCTGGGCAAAAATCAATGAAAGAGCTGGGCATGGTGGTGCATGCCTGTTAATGCCAGCAGTTTGGGAGGCTGAGGTAGGAGGATCACAAATTTAAGACCAGCCTAGACAACTTAGCAAGACCCTATCTCAAAATAAAATGAAATATATTATGTGCATGTAAGTATACGTAACAATAAATCCCATCAATATGTATAACTATAATGCACCAATAAAATATGTGGGAAAATAATTTTGAAAAAAATGAAAAGGGCTGGGGTTGTAGCTCAATGATAGAGCACCCTTGGATTTAACCCCCAGTACCACACATGCACACACACAAATAAAAAGTACAAAATGTACATTCAGAATCAATGAAAGCACCAAGCACGGTAGCACACGCCTGTAATCCCAGCAGCTCTGGAGGCTGAGGCAGGAGGATGTGAGTTCACAGCCAGCCTCAGCAACTTAGTGAAGTCCTAAGCAACTCAGTGAGACCTTGTCTCTAAATAAAATATGAAATAGGGCTTGGGATGTGGCTCAGTGGTTGAGTGCCCCTGAGTTCAATCCTTGGTATCCCCCCAAAAATAAAAAAAATAAATCAGTGAAAGCATTCTGTGAGAATCAGTTGGCTATATGAAATTTAAAATAAATAATTTTATATGTTACTATGTGTAATTTGTGTACTATACATCCTTTCTATCAGGAAAATTTATAATTAACTTATGTATACACATACACACATTTCCTTTGAGAAAGCCAGTTGTTAAACATTTACCAACAAACTACTGGTTAAGCCCAAGGTTCAGAACTACTTTGGCACCAGAAACACGAGGTTCAAAGGTCCCAGAGGAACTCCAACCTGACTAAACCTGATAGAGGACAGATGCGTGAGTAGAAAACATTTGTTCTTTTCAAAAAGCAAACCAATAAAACTTTGTTTTGATCTTACTAGGCTGTAAATTCTAGGAAGGTAGAGGCTGCCTCTCTCCTAGTGGCATCCTTGGGCACCTGACACAAAGGAGGTGCTCATTCCGTTTTTTTAAATGAAATATAGTGGCTTTTGTAGTTAACTAACTTTGGTCTCACTTCTTCTTCACCATATCACCCAGAAATGGTCCTGACTGGAGAGCCAGGCCTGCGCATGCACAGGTTTCCTGCTTCCCCCTCAGTCCAACTCTGAAAGGGCTCTGGCTCCAGAAGGTCTCACTAGTCCTGACAGGAAGTCTACTGCTGGATTTCCCTGGTGTTGGTATCAAATAAACCTGGGAGAGTCACCCAAAGGAGAGGCACCAGGCTAGATTGATGCCTCCACCTCCTACTCCTGTATCTGACAAACCATTTTTGTCTAGCAGCCATCTGTACTTGTTTGGACACAATTATATGAAATCTGGAGGTGGAGGAAGGGAGAGTAAGGCAATGAGGAAGTCTAGAAAAGTACAACCAAAACAGGAAGCTATTTCCCTTGAGGGGGAAAAAAAAGCACAAACTGGTCTCCCTGAGCAGAAACTTAAGGGAATGTCTAGTTCTATTTACCACTTAGTAGCTGGAGACTTTGGCCAAGTCACTTTACCTCTCTGACCTTCAGTCTGTTTGTGTCAAAAATGATGTGAGGGGGGCTACACTAGAAGATCTCCTTGGCTTTGCTGGTGTTGGAGATTACTGCTAACCTGAAATCTGAGAGGAGTGAGAAAGAAATGTGATATACCAAAGGAAGCTTGGAGGCAGTGTTCTTAATAACAGAATTTCTCTTTAAGAGGAAGCAAAAACGTGTGTAAGATATTCCAAATGGTGAGACAGGCTGAAAAGGAATACTGTAGCTTCTGAAAGCTATGGATCAATACATTGCTTGCTAATAGCTTATTAAAGGATACAATGATGCTTGGGTCTTTGCAACCCACCCACGGTTCAGCCGCTGTGTGGCATTTTTACATTCTTGTGTCCTCATGTCCTTCAAATGTTCTGGTTTAGGCTCTCCCTGGGACATATGCATGTCCACACCTTCTTCCGGTGTCCTAAAGCCATTGCCCAAAGACAGGCAAAGCAATTGGCCAAAACACAGCCCCCTCAGCTTCTAGAGAGCCGGCAGAGGCTTCTTCTCAGCTCCCTCACTCCTTGCTACTTCCCAGGAGACGGGCAGACCCTGAGGCTTGTGATTTTGCCAACTGCAATGTAGGCTGAGCGCCTGACAAGTTAACCTTGGCCTCTTGTTCTGCCTCCTTTTCCTTCCTTTCATGCTGGGGATTGAACCCAGGGCCTTGGGCATGCAAAGCATTTGCTCTGCCACTAGGCTATCTGTATTTTATGACATTCTGAAGAGCTCTATGAAAATGATAAGGCTGGTATTTTTCAATCAGGTTTCAGCAGCAAGGGGGCAGAACGTCCCCTAATTTTGTTTTCTTCCTCCTACTCCTCTGTTTGGAATGCTTCCAACTGCCTGCTATCGAATCCAAATTCAAGGCCTGACCTTCAAAGAGAAGTTATTAATTCAGCACGTACTAGGTGACAAGTTTTGAATCTAATCAGTGCGTCCCTTGAACCTAGTAGCGTGTCTATCTAGGATAGGCACACGACTATTTATAAAAGGAATGAATAAATAAATCTTTGGAACAATCTGAAAAGCAGGTATTATTATTCCTTGTTCTAACAATCAGGAGACTGTTTTAGTCAGCTTTTTTATCACTGTGACCAAAACACCTAAAAAGAACAACTTAGAAAAGTTTATTTGCGGCTCACAGTTTCAGAGTTCTCAGTCCATAAATGGCCGATTCCATTGCTCTGGGTCCAGAAGGGAGACAGCACATCATGGTGAAAGGTCCCGGTGGAAAAAGCTGCTCAACTCATGGCAGGGTCAGGAAATGGGGTAAGGGGCCACAGGGAAGATGTACCCTTCTAGGGCACGTCCCCAGTGACCACCTCCTCCAGCCATACCCTACCTGTATGCAGTTACCACCCAATCCACTCAAATTAGGACAGACTGGTTAGGTTTCTGGCTCTTATAATCTAATCATTTCACCTCTGAATATTCAAGGATTAATAGGAGCTTTTGGGGGATACCTCATAACCAAACCACAACAGAGACTAAGGAAGGCATAGGGTAGTTAAGTAATTTGCTTGAGATCACAGTTAATAAGAGAAAGAATTAAGTTGGGCACATTGGCACATGCCTGTAATCCCACCAGCTCCAGAGGCTGAGGAAGGGGATTACAAATTTGAGGCCAGCCTCAGCAATTTAGCGAGGCCCTAAGTAACTTAGTAAGACTGTCTCAAAAGGGCTGGGGATGTGGCTAAGTGTTAAGTGACTCTGGGTCCAATCCTTGTTACCAGAGAGAGAGAAAGAGAGGGTGGGGGGAGGGAATGAATATCAGGATCCAAACCCAAGTCCGTCTGATTCTAAAATCTAGGGATGCTTTATATAAGGCTCTTCAAGTCTCTCTCATCCTCAACCTCCCTCATCCAGGACAGTTCTGGCCTAGCAGATACAGCTTTGTGATATTTCTGGTTTCAGTTATTACTGTGGAGATAGCTACAGCCCTCCACAAAGCTCATTATATCCTGAGGATTGCAATACAATAAGGCAGCTGCCCCTAGGCACTTCATAGCCTTCCTGGGCTGAGCACATCTTTAGCCATCCACAACATGTCACTGGAAGAAGCACTTCTCAGAGATCCAGGTGGTAGAAGGATGTCCTTTTAGGGAGCTACTGTGCAACCAGGACCCAGACGGCTATGGTGGAAGACCAGCTCTACTTTGTACTCCTCTGTTCCTGTGGAGCTGACTGACCTCTTGTGGGCAATGTGTAAATGCACTGCTGCTGGCCAGCCTTAGAGGGCACAGGCCTCTAGCCCTCCCTGCTCAGCCTGATTTGTCTGACAGTCCTGAGTAGATCAGTCTCTTGACCTCACTGCACCTTGAGTACACTTTACCTTACCTGTAAAACAATGATAAAGACAGACCCCGGGGCTGGTGGTGTAGCTCAGTGGTAGAGAGCTTGTCTAGCATGTGCTCAGCCCTAGGTTGGATCCCCAGAACCAGGAATAAAAAGAAGTGTCTTTTTGTGACTAGAACTGCCCCAGACAGCCCAGCTAGCCCAAAGGCTGAGGGCATTAATCCTACAGGATTCCTGCAGCCAGGGTGGCAAATGCTGCTGTTTATTACAGAAGCAGTAGTGAGCACTGTCAAAATCATCTTTCCCTGCTTTATAAGTCAGTCAGCAGAGGTTTAGGTGGAGGACCCTGTCTTTTAGAGACCCATAGTGTCCATAGACACAGATGAGAATCATTATGGAGCAGTTGGGCAAGGGTCTTATATGCCTGGCCCTGGAAACAAGACAGAGCTTCCAGACTCTGGTCCATTGGCATTCTTATCCTAATGCAGAGAAGTTAAGAGATCACAGTCATGGGCTGGGGGTGTAGGTCAGTGGTAGGGCGCTTGCGTAGCATGTGTGAGGCCCTTAGGTTCTATCCCCAGCACCACATACATACACAAAAGAGAAGACAGCAAAGACACCCCCAGATCTCTAGGCAAAAGATAATATGAGCCTGTCAGAACCAAGAGACAGGGTGTGTAGCCAGAGCAAAACTGTGAGACAGGAGAATGTGCCTTCTGTCTCCATTCACGCCTCTCATTCCCTGTTCTCCTGCTGCTACCTACTCACACCTCATTGACTCATTCATCCAACACGCACTTACTGAGTGACAGCCACATGCTGAACCCTGCGCCAAGTACTGGAATGACAGGATGGAACTGTTGGCTTCAAGGAACTCAGCCTGGTAGAAAGACATGGAAAGGGAGGGTGCAATAGATCCAAAGGATGTCTGTAAAGAGGAGGCAAAACATGAAGGCCTATGTCAGCCTCAGAGAGTCAGGAGAGTTGGTAAAGACACTTGAAGCTTCACTGATGGGTGGGGGAGGGAAAAGTACCAGAGAGTAACAGGTAGCTTTCCAAAGACAGGGACATGTACGAAGGAGGCCTTTAGACATGGAAGAATGAAGCAAGTTCAATGCATTTCACACAGATCAGTTGTGCTAGAATATCAAGTGCTAGATGAAGGGTAGGTGATGAAGCCAGGCAGACTGGAGTCAGGTGAGAGAGGTGCCAACAAAAGGAGGTTTTATTTAAATCTGAAGGCAATAGGAAGTCACTGGGACATTTTGAAGCAGAGCATGATGATCTAAATTATCTCTAAGAAACACTGCTCTCTAACCGTGCACATGCCTGTAATCCTAGCTACTCAGGAGGCTGAGGCAGGAGGATTGCAGGTTCAAAGCCAGCCTTGGCAACTTACCAAGACTCTATCTCAAAATAAGAAATCAAAAGGACTGGGGGTATATTTCAGTGGTAGAGCACTCCTGGGTTCAATCCCCAGTGCCATAAGGGCAGGGAGAATAGAAACACTGCTTTGGCAGCAGAGGTGCCAGAGTATTGAGGTAGGGAGATTGAGGAAGAGGCTGTTGCAGAAATTTGAGTTATATGGATTCAAAGCCTAACTAGGGCATTGGGTGTGCAGTGGAGGAGAGGGGGAATCTGAGAAGCCTTAAATAAGCTGGATCAACAGGACATGGAAAGTGTTGGGAAGCAGGAGATAAGTAGCAGGGATCATGCTAGGAACAATCTTTTTTTCTGGATGGAGTGACTGGATACATGGTGGTGGTAAAACTGGACTTTTGAGATGAGGCCAGATTCTGTGCTTCTATTGGGGATGGGGTTTGTGCTAGTGGCCCATCTCTGTAGCAGCAACTGCCCACTTTAGTGTTAGCAGCTACACAGGACAGGAGACAGCTACCGGGTCAGCCCTGAGGGTTGTACCTGGTAAAGCTGGAGTTTTCCATCACTGTTGAGTGGAGTGGTGCAGCAAACCCCAGTAACTTGGTGCCAATTCCCTTCTGGGTTCTTCTTCAATTTGTCTTGCAAATTTGAAGAATAAAATCCACAGACAATCACAGAAGAGAAGAACAAATGGAGGAGAAGTTATTTGAGAAGAGAAAAGACAGAACCCTCATGATGCAGGAGGGGACCTGGAAGTAGGATATCATTTTGCTGTGCTAGCTCAGGGGTTTATATAGGTTTGGGATATGAGCATCCATCAAAATCTACATAAAACAGGCATTGAAAACACACCAAGGTTATTGCCTTGAGTTTTAATCGGGTTCACCTCCACTTTCTGAGTTGTTCTCACAGGTGAGCATCATAGATTTTACATGTGAAGAAGGCCTCTATGGTGTCTACTATTGCCTTTATTGATTAGCTTCCTGGTGTGGTTGAATGAGGCCCATTACCCTGACTGCCTGCTATCTTCATTCAGTGGCATTCACTGAAACTGGGAGCGTAGGGAGGACCCAGGTTGGGTCAGGAGATGAAGATGAGAGCCACTGTGGATATGCTGGGTTTGAGATACCTGTGGAACATCGATGTAGAGATGTCTAGTAGTCACTTGGATATATAAGCGTTCCATTCAGTAAAAAAGGTCTGACTTGGAGATACAGATGTGAGTGTCTTGATCACTGAAGCCAAGATCAAGAATGAGATAATGATTTTTTTGAGAAGAGAACTAAGAATGGAGCCCTGGGGCTGGGGATGTGGCTCAAGTGGTAGCGTGCTTGCCTGGCATGTGTGCAGCCCAGGTTCGATCCTCAGCACCACATACAAACAAAGATGTTGTGTCCACCAAAAACTTAAAGATAAATATTAAAATTCTCTCTCTGTCGCTTAAAAAAAAAAAAAAGAATGGAGCCCTGGAGATCACAAGCATTTAAGAAATTTAAATAAAGTGGCAGAGAGCCAAGCATCCTAGAGATGATGAAGCTGCCCCCTGAGCCAGGTGCAGCAGAGGTAAGATAAGAAAGACAGGGTTGACACTGGGGATTGAAATGGAGCAAATTTTGTTATATGCATTTATGAATATGTCAAAGTGAATACCAACAATTATGTAAAACTGTAATGTACCAAGAAAATGATATAAGTTTAAAAAAAAAGACAGGGCTGGGGTGAAGGTCAGTGGTAGAGCACTTGCCTAGTACATGTGAGGCTCCGGGTTCTATCCCCAGCACTGCAAAAACAAACAAGATGGGGCTGAAACAAAAAGAGACATACCAATGCAAAAGCCAGACTACCGAGAGCTGGTACAAGAAACTTAATTGGAGAAGGGCAGGAAACAACAGAAGGCGGGGGTTGGGGTGGGGGCTCTGTGTCAAAGGAAGTGTTTATTTATTTATTTTTTTGTGGTGCTGGGGATTAGAACTGAGGGTCTTGAGCATGCAAGGCAAGTGCTCTACCAACCGAGTCATATCCTCAGTCCAGGAGGTAGTTATTTAAAGTACTTGTTCAAGTTCACATGCTGAGGAAAACAGTTGGGGAAGTTGAAACTTTAGGAAAGACAGGAGATAAGTGATTAATTCCAAGGAGAGGTGAGGGAAACCAGACCTGAGCAGGTGAGGGAGATGGATATCAGCCTGGGGCAGGAGGAAGGAGTTGGGGGAGGGGAGGAGATTCACTGAGAGGCAGACTCAGGGAGGAGATTGGTAAGCAGGAGACTTATTCAGGGGTTCTCTGGGGACCAGAGGGGAAGGGAACATATGGAGCAAGAAGGAAGCAGGGAGATATTGGGCTGCAGTGTAGGCTCCAGCCTATGGCAAGCTCTATATTATGATTTGGAACATGGGGTTGGGCCTATATTACCCTGTATCAGTCACTCGCTGGATGCAGGCTGCCCTGGGGAGGGAGCATGCCCCTGGACAAAGAGCTCCCTCCAAATGAGGCAGTCAGCAAAGGAGTCTGTCTGACCACAAAGGCAGAGTGAGTCCTTGTCCAGAAGCCAGCTCTGGAAAGCACATCGCAGTGTCCATGATCGAGATGAAGAGGGCGCTGTTGCATTTGAGGTGAATCCACCGCCAGAGGGCCTGAAGCAGAGAGTTCACACTATTGGCCTGAATTCTGCTCTGTGAAAATGAAAGTGGAGCTTTCTGCTGAAAAAAAGGGCTAGCTAACTCAGATTGGCAAGATTGGGATGGCTGCTTTGGGATACTGGAGAGGAGCTTTACCAGGGGCATACAATAGGATTGCCAAGTGGTGTTATAAGGTCTCAGTTGAAACTAGAGAACAAATCATTTTAGCAAGCCCAAATTGTTCCCATTTCAAGGTCCCCTTGTCCTTAGTCACTTAGATCTGTCCTCCCTCCCTCAGATTTAATTAGTTCATACCAGGAAATGTCTATATTATTCAGAGAGGAACATCTTATGAAACTATGTTCCTAAATTCCCCAATTTTTTTAAACCTAAATTATTTCTGGAACAAGTCTTAAATTCAAGGACATCGGTCTATAATGACTATTTTGTGTTATGACAATAGTTACCAATGCTAATGACAACAATCTTGCTGATGGCAAACAAAACTGTGTGGATATTAAAATATTATAAACCGATTAGAAAACTATTTCAGGCTTGACAATGAAAGAAATAAACACTTGTCTACAAGTAGATGAATAAAAATTACAGGAATCAGGATTAAACTTAATTATACAGAATGTAGAAAATTACAAAGGAAAACTAATTATGAAGCTACAAAGGGAAAAAAAAAACTGCTGCTATAATGATGAAATATGGGACAGGTGGCTCATCAGGTACTAGAGTGATAATAGCCAAGTACACTGCCCAATTAAATAGGCTTTTAAAATCCATACAAGAATTATATGGATAATCATTCAAAATGCCTCACTGTTCTGAGAAGAAAGGATCCCAAATGAGGGAAAACATATAATGAGAACTCACTGGGCTTGAAGCATGGGCTAAGTACCCAACTGTGCCTTGCTCAGGAAAACAGCTTGACATCCATGAGTTTTATGGTTTGGGGTGAAGTGTCCCCCTGAAGCTCATGTGTGAGACAATGCAAGAAGGTTCAGAGAGAAATGATTGTGTTGTGACAGTCTTAACCCAAACAGTGAGTTAATCCCCAGGGGATTAACCCAGTGGTAAGGTGTGGCTGAGGAGGTGGGAAATGGGGGCATGGCTTTGGGTGTATGTATATATTTATATCTGGCAAGTGGAATCTCTCTCTCCATTTCCTGATGGTCATGTGAGCTGTTTCTCTCTGCCACACTCTTCTACCATGGTTTTCTGCCTCACCTCATGCCCCAAGGAATGGAGCTGACCTTCTATGGACTAAGACCTCTAAAACCATGAGCCCCTAAATAAACATTTCCTCCTCTATAATTGTGCTGGTCAGATCCTTTTAGTCACAGCTATGAAAAAGCTGACTAAAACAACGAGTAACAAGAAGCAAGTTCCAACAACTTTCCTAGCCAGCAGTAGCAATATGGCTCTTAGAGAGAAGAAAGGAAATATCTAATTCAGGAACAAAGTCAATAGTGGTGAAGGGCCTCACCCCACTTCCCTGTCCAGATTTGCCACTGAGCTTACGTGTCAACAAATGCTGTTGCTTAAGCTATTAGCGACTCTAATTAGAGAAATTTTAGGACACAGAAGATGGTAGACTTGTAGGGGAACTATTCAGAAGTTATTACCTCATTGCATCCTAAAATCACTCTAGATATAGGGGGAGTCAGTCCTGCTTCCAGACCACTTTTGGAGGAGAGATGGGGATATGCACAGCTTCCATAAGTGTATTACTTGAAGGAAGTATAATTTTACAGCTCTTTCCCACCAACCCTGCCAGACCTCTAGGCCTAATTCCAGAAGCTCCAACTATTATTCCCCACCCCAATCTCAGAATCCCAGAAACAAACACACACACACACACACACACACACACACACACACACACACGTACCAGTGATCTTCTGAATCTTTGAAGATAATACCTACTTTATCATGTTCCATGCAATATACTCAGGGCTATGTGCTTATTACCTCATTTTTACCTCTCAAGAATCCTATAAAGGTCAGAGTGGTGGTGCACGCCTGTAATCCCAGCAGCTCTGGAGGCTGAGGCAGGACGATCATGAGTTCAAAGCCAGCCTCAGCAGATGTGAGGTGCTAAGCAACTCAGTGAAATCCTGTCTCTAAATAAAACACAAAATAGGGCTGGGGATGTGGCTCGGTGGTTGAGTGCCCCTGAGTATTGTCAATCCCCAGTACAAAAAAAAAATCCTATAAAGGAGTACTTCTATGATCCCCATTTTATAGATGAGGACACTGATGTACAAAGAGGTAAAAGGATGTACCTAAAATTACAGTCAGCAGGTGACATAAACTAAGGCAATCTGCTGGTATGGGTGCAAATTCCCATAATACTATGATGCCTCTCACATTCTGAGGACTCAACCAATGATTCCTAAACATTCTTTCTTTATGCCCCACCCAAATCAAGTGATCAATGCATCCTCTCCCCAGAAAAATGTTCCATCTGTTCATATACACACTAGACATGTTTAATTTCAAGGGGTTTGGGAATTCCCTGATGTTTATCCCTGAACCCCATGGAACCAAGCTTAAGAGCCTCTGTTGAAATAGGCAGTGGAGAGAATTCTGAATGTTCCCAATACAAACAAATGGTAAATCTTGGATGTGACGGATATACAAATTACAAATTACCCTGGTCTGATCATTACACATTGCATACATGTAACCAAAGGCCAAATATTCTCACTGATATTTGGATGCTAATCCACAACAAGTGGGGGGGGATAGTTCATTGGATTAGACAAAGGAGAATGAAGGGAAGAGAGGAGGATGGGAATAGGAAAGACAGTAGAATGAATAGGACATAACTTTCCTATGTTCATATATGCTCACACGACCAGTGTAACTGCACATCATGTTCAACCACAAGAATGGGATCCTAATTAGAATAAGTTATATTCCATGTATGTATGTCAAAATATATTCTACTGCCTTGTATATATAAAAAGAACAAATAAAAAAGTCACACTACCCCCTATAAATATATGCTAATACTATTGTCAATTAAAAATAAAAATTTAGGATTGGGGATGTACCACAGGGGTAGAGCACTTACCTAGCAAACATGAGGCCCTGGGTTCAATCCCTACCACTAAAAACAAAACAAAAAATATTTATTTTAAAAAAAGTCATAGGCCTATCCTTAAAAACCAAAGAAAGCACCTCTGTGTTAGGCTAGTCCTACTTCACTCACCATCTCCTCTGCTTAGAGGCTACTCTCAACAGCTGAAGCTCAGAATGCCCTGGCTTTGAATTCTATTATTTGTGCTCTTGAATTTTCCCCAACATATCATGCCCATGCCAATTCCTATTGCACCCAGATGAAGTTTCTACTGGGCTACCCCAACCCTGGCCTGGAGAAGATAAGCTATAAGTTTAAGAGAGCAGGGCAGGGGCTAGGGTGTAACTCAGTGGTAGAGAGTGTGCTTAGCATGTGCAAGGCCTTGGGTTTGATCCCCAGCACCAGAGAGAGAGAGAGAGAGATGGATAGATAGAACATGTGCATGAGTACACAGGGCATGACGCATACTTAAAGGACAAAAATGGAGAAAGGGAAATCAAACTCCCGGAGAGCAACTGGAACCTGGTGAAGACAAGGGGCTCTTTAAGCACTGCCCCAGGTGAGAACTAGAAGTTCAGTCAGAAAGGATACAAGAGGACAGAGATGGAAACACTCAGGGAAATTTAGTGAGAGGCTTCACTGAAGTCTGTACTACCCCACCAGAAATTCAGTAGATTTGAGCTGTTCCAAGAGTGCTCAGCAGCAAAAAGAGTCACACCTGAGCTCAGGATAGGTGGGGCAATACCTTTGTAGTTCTTTCATTCAATCAACAGATAGTATTCATTTTATTTTTGGTACCAGGGATTGAACCCAGGGGTGCTTAATCACTGAGCCACATCCCTAGCCCCATTTTAATTTTTGTGTGGGGGGCAGGGTCTTCTCAAGTTGCTCCGATACTCACTAAGTTGCTGAGGCTGGCTTCTAACTTGTGCTCCTCGTGCCTCAGCCTCCAGAGTCACTGGGATTAGAGGCATGCACCACTGCACCTGGCAACGAATAGTATTTGGCATGAGTCTCCTTACCAAATACCTATATGCCAGGTGCTGTTCCAAGCATGTTATGAATATCAACTCTTAATTCTCACAATACCACAATCAGATGGGCACTACTATTATCTCTATTTCTCACACAAAGATCCTGAAGCAGAAGAGAGATTTAACAACTTGTCTTGAGTTATACAGATATAAGTGGCAGAAGGCTGGGCTAGGTCTCAGTGGTAGAGCGCTTGCCTAGCATGTGTGAGGCCCTGGGTTCGATCCTTAGCACGACATAAAAATAAATTTTAAAAAATAAAGGCATTGTGTCCAACTACAACTAAAATATTTAAAAGAAAAAAAGATATAAGTGGCAGAGCTGGGATTCAGAGATTCAAACTCAGGCAGTCTGGTCTACAGCACCCCACACTCTGAACCACGATGCTCTGTAGTTAGTGTGATCCAGGGACTTAGTTATCAGCAACAGAGCAGTGAAAAGGACAGATGTGGTCTCTGCCTTCAAGATGCTTATGTTCCAGAGTGGTCAATGGGCAAGTTCATCATGTTATGATGAGTTCCATGATGTAAGTGCAGGAGCCTGGGACTGAGCTCCAGAGTGCACCAGGGTTCTGGGGTTCAAGAGCAAAAGTCAAAGGTTTCAGGGACTCCTTTCTTAGGCCCAGGATCAAAGAAGCCAAACAGGAGCAGAGGAATCATTTCTGTTATGGGTATGCCATTCAACTCCCACTGTGAAGCCTGGAAACCAAAGAGCTGTGAGCAAGTCTCACATCAGAAACTGCAGGAGCACTGGAATCAGGCAAGTGGGGTCTCTCTGTCCAGGGCATCAGAACAGCAGGACCATACAGACCTGTTTCTTCATCAGTCTCTTCTTACAGAGACCATATGCTTCCCAAGGGCAAGACCTAGGCCTGCATCTTTCTTTTGCCCAGGGGTGCGTTTCCACTGAGTTACATCCCCAGCCCCCTCCCCACCTCACCCCACCCCTTTTTTTTGGAGACAGGGTATTTCTAAGTTGCTGGGGCTGACCTTGAACTTGTTATCCTCCTGACTCAACCTCTAGAGTCACTGGCATTACAGGTGCACACCACCATGCCTGACTCCTCTTTTTCTTTTAAAATGTTTTAATTGACATAAAATAGTTGAACGTATTTATATGGTATACTGTGATGATTTGATACATGTATTCAATATGCACTGATCAAACCATGGTAACTAGCATTTCTATCTCAATTATTATCATGTCTGTGTGCTAGGAACTGCCGGGTTTCTGTTCTCACGACTAAAAGGCTTAGGGGTCACTCTAGTTAAACTGGACTAACTGGGCTGCACGAAATAACCACACAAGAGACACAAATACCTTTTTCTTTGGGGTCGCTGTGATGGCTCCTCTGACCTTAAGGGTCCGCAGAAAGAGAGAGAGCGAAAGCATGCGCTGACCCCTTTTATTGAGGAGAAGCTATTCAAAAGAGGCAAGGGGTCAGGTTTCAGGGGGCTGAGTATCTTCATGATGTCCACTGTCAGCAGGTTGACTGATACCTGGGTAGGCCACACCCAAGGGCACAGTAAGAGGAGGGGACACACACAAGGCACTTCCATGGAAGATTCTATCCTAAACAGGGCAAGGGGTTATATTACAAAGGAACAGGTGAGCATAGCTTCACCCATGGGGCTGTAGCAAGACACACCCATTTCTGTGACTGAGCACCTCAGCACCCAGCCGGGGAGTGTAACTCAGTCACCCGTAAGGTTGGCCTCCCACAAGGAACCTTCAAACTCTTCTCCTCCAGGCCTGCATCTTACTCTATCATACATTCTTTCAGTGTCCAGCACTGGTTGCCACCTACTCAGCACTCAGTAAATGTTTACTCAATTAATTCATTCAACTGATATTTATTGAGGACTGGGAGTGTACCTCGGTAGTACAGCACTTGCCTAGAATGCACGAGGCAGTGGGTTCCATCCCTAACACTACAAAAAAGCATCAACTAATATTTATTGAGCATCTACTACATTGCCAGGAACTCTACTAGGCTCTGGGATGCATGGGTGACCCCCAAATCCCTGTCCTTACTGAACTTTGAGCTTTCATTACACTGGGAATACAAGCTATTAAATAAAATGATGAAAAAAATATATAAGGATTTATGAGGAATCTAAACTAAGGAAGGGGACAGGAAGTATGGAGTGGTGATGAAATTTAGATACAATGGTCAGCAAAGTCCCTGAGAAAATGATATTTTCTCTCTTTTTTTTCCATAGCTTTTTTGAGGTAAAATTGAAGTACAATAAAATGTTTATATTTGAAATATAAAATTTGATCAGTTTTGACATGTATGTAACCAATACAATCAATATAAAAAGGGCATTTTCTTAAAGAACATCAAGACCTGAAGGAATTGAGGGAGGAGCTCATGCAAATACCCAAGGGAAGCCAGGTATGGTGATTCACACCTCTAATCCCAGCTACTGAGGAAGCTGAGGCAGGAGGATCACTAGTTTGAAGCCAGCCTCAGCAATTTAGCAAGGCCTTAAGCACTTAGCAAGATGCTATTTCAATATTAAAATGGGATGGGGATATAGCTGAGTGGTAAAGTGCCCTAAGGTGGGAATATCCCTGGCAGGGAGGAGACCAGTGTGGAGTAAACTCAGGGAAATCACAGTATGCATTAAGGTCAGAATGAATGAACAAGTGGAGACCAAGAAGGTTCTCCAGCCTGGAAGCCTCCTTGGAGGAAAGGCAAGGGTATTCCTTGAGTGCATTTCTCCTGCTCAGTTGAGAATTAGGGCTGAGCTGGCAGGAACAAGCTGAGACTGAGAACGGACTTGTAGACTTTACAGAGTGCATCCTTCCTCCAAAGAGATGCTACAATGGAGGGTGTAATGTGCTTTGGCCATCTTCTCCCTCTTGTCCTTCTGAGAGAAAAACCTTCAATTTGAGTCTTTATACCATAAATTTCTTTCAAAGTCCCACTTTTCCAAATCCCCTCCTCACTCTGGCCCTACTACTAGAGACAAAAAGAATAGTCTTCCCTTGAAATCCATAGGGTATAGGTTCCAGGACTCTCCTTGGATACCAAAATACACAAATGCTCCAGTCCCTTATATAAAATGGTGTAGCATTTTTATATAACCTATGTACATCTTCCCATATGCTTTAAATAATCTCTAATTATTTAAAATACCAAATATTGTTTAGGGAATAATGACAAGAAAAGTCTGTACTTGTTCAGGACCGACATGTTTTCTTTTCAATAATGGGGACTGAACCCAGGGGTGTTCTACCACTGAGCTACTTGCCCAGCCCTTTTTATATTTTTGAAACAGGGTCTTGCCAAGATTCCCAGGCTGGCCTTGAACTTACCATCCTCTTGTCTCAGCCTTGTGAGTAGCTGACATTATAGGTGTGCCATTATATTCCATTTTCCCCCTGAATATATGTTTGATTGAAGCCACAAATGTGGGACCTGTAGATACAAAGGGCCAACTGTAACTGGCACTGCTATCCTTTCAGTATCCCTATGTCCAAGGACCTGGGCCTGAACTGTCCCCAAAGAGTCCAAAGTCAAACTATCCATTTTCTAATAAAAGATGACTTAGGAGGGGCTGGGGTTGTGGCTCAGTGGTAGAGCACTTGCCTAGCATGCCTAAGGCACTGGGTTTGATTCTCAGCAACACATACAAATAAATAAATAAAATAAAAGTACTGTGTCCATCTACCACTAAAAAAAATATTTTTAAAAAAGATGACTTGGGGGGCTGGGGTTGTGGCTCAGTGGTAGAGAGCTTGCCTAGCATGTGTGAGGCACTGGGTTTGATCCTCAGCACCGCATATTAATAAAAATAAAATAAAGGTCCATCAACAACTAAAACAATATTTAAAAAAGATGACTTAGGAATTTTTTTGAATATTTTAGATACAACTTCTTTGCCATTTTTCTGTATTATATTACATATATTTTTACCTATGCTGTGGTTTGCTTTTTCACCCTCTTCATAGGGTCCTTTGATGAACAGAAGATCTTAATTTTAATACAGTTAGATGTATCCATCTTTTCTTTTATGGTTACTGCTTTTAAAAAAATATTTATTTATTTGTTTTTAGTTATAGGTGGATACAATACCTTTATTTTTTTTAATGTGGTACTGAGGATCGAACCCAGTGCCTCATGAATGCTAGGCGAGAGCTCTACCTCTGAGCCACAATCCCAGCCCTGCTTTTGTGCTTTGATTAAAAGGTCTTCAGTTTCCCAAAGATAATGAAAATATTTTGTTATTTTCTAGAAGCTTTACCATTTTACCTTCCACATTTAAGTCTATGATATACCTGCAATTTACTCTTGTGGATGATGTGAAGTAGGAGGTCAAGTTTTCCTTTTGCCATATGAACAGATACTTTCTCTAGCAAAATTTATTAGAAAAAATCTTTTCCCTACTGAACAGCACTGGTGCCTCTGTTGTATATTTGGTGACTGTATATGTGTAGGCCTGTTTCTGGACTCTATTCTGTTTCACTGGTCTATTTGTCTATCACTGGGCTAATACCACACTGTTATAATTACTTTCAATATATGATAAGAAAATATCTAGTAGAAGAAGTCCTCTCATCTTGTTCTTTTAGCGTCTTGGCTATTCTTAGCCTTTTCCATTTCTGTATAAATTTAAATTAGTTTGGGAAGTCCCCTATGCCTCTGCCACCCAGTAACCCCTCTGCACACACAACTGTTGGAATTTTGACTGAGATCTCATTGGATCTATACAGCAGTTTGTAGAGAACTGACACTTTATTTTTTTTTTCTTTTTGGCACCAGGGATTGAACTCAGGGGCACTCAACCACTGAACCACATCCCCAGCCCAGTATTGTATTTTATTTAGAGACAGGGTCTCACTGAGTTGCTTAGCACCTCACCATTGCTGAGGCTGGCCTTGAACTTGTGATCCTCCTGCCTCAGCCACTGGGATTATAGGCATGTGCCACCGTACTAGGCAAGAACTAACACTTTAAAGCTATTGTGTCTTCTAATCCATGAACACAGTATATCACTTAATTTACTTTGGTTTTAAGTTTTCTCTTGGGGCTGGGGATACACCTCAGTTGATAGAGTGGTTGTCTTGCATGCACAAGGGCATGGGTTCAATCCCCAGCACCACACACACACACACACAAAGCCTGGGGGCTGGGGATGTGGCTCAAGCGGTAGCGCACTCGCCTGGCATGTGTGCGGCCCCGGTTCGATCCTCAGCACCACAAAAGATGTTGTGTCCGCCAAAAACTAAAAAATAAATATTAAAAAATTCTCTAAAAAAAAAAAGTTCTCTATAATGCTTTATAATTTACTATGTAAAGGTACCATGCATTTTCCCTATATTTATCTCTAGATATGTTTTATGCTATTATAATGATTTATAATATTATTATTATTGGTTTTTATTTATTTTTACAGTTCTGGGGATGAAACCCAGGGCCTCATGCATGCTAGACAAGCCTTCAACCACTGAGCTACACCCCAGCCCAATATATTTCTAAATTTTAAGTTTCCAATTGATGGGTGCTTATATACAGAAACAGAACTGATTTTCTATACCGACCACATGTCTAGCAACCTTTCCATGTTCATTTGTCAATTTATATATTTATTCTTCAGTTATTTTAGATATTCTATATACATAATCATGTTTTTTTTTTTTTTTTTTTTTTTTTTTTGGTACTGGGTTTCAACACAGGGCCTTGCACATGCTAAGCAAGCATTCTATCTCTGAGCTACATTCTAGGTGCCCCCCAACCCGACTTCCAGCCTTTTTTGAGACAGGGTCTCATTAAGTTACTGAAATTGGCCTCAAACTTGTGATCCTTCTGCCTTAGCCTCCCAGTAACTGGGATCACAGGCAAGCACTACCATACCCACACACCACACTCATATTTTCTACAAACAATGATAGCATTGTTTCTTCCTTTCCAAGCTTTAAACTTTTTGTTTCTTTTTCTTCTCTTATTGTACTGGCTAGGACTCCCAATATGATGGTAATAAAGGGAATCTTTACCTCATTTCCAATATAAGGAGGTAAGCTTTCTTTTTTTTTTTTTGGTACTAGGGATTGAATCAAGGGGTGCTCTACCACTGAGCTACATCCCTGGTCCTTTTTGTTTGAGACTGGATCTTGCTAACTTGCTTAGGGTCTGCCTAAATTTCTGAGGCTGGCCTCAAACTTGCAATTCTCCTGCCTCAGCCTCAGTCTGACACTTTACAGCTTTTGATTACAGGCTGACACCACCTCACCTAGCTATTCTATTTTCATATACAGGAGAAAGTTATCTTTTTCTATTCTCTGAAACAGTTTAATAACTATTTGTTCATTGACATTCTTCTGGAACTCAATGCCACACACTCACTGCCCAGAGACCACTGATTTTATCATCTTAATGCCTGTCTGTTTGGATCTCTACCACTTTCCTCCAACCTCTCTCCCTGCCTTCCCTCTCCCTCTTTCCTTCTGTATGTATATACAAAAATAAGTGTGTGTGTGTATATATATATATATATATATATATATATATATATATATATATTAATATTACTGTACATACTGTCCTACAAGATGCTTTTTTCAGTCAACAATCCCTACCATTTTAATAAATTTTCTTTTCATCTAATACCCCATATTTACATTTTCCCAATTGACTCTAAAATGACCTTGACAGTTTGTTTGCCCAAACCATAATCCAATCCAGAACAAGGCATCTGGTTGTTTTGAAAAGGAAAAAAAATTCTAATAATTGTATCTGTCTTAAAATGGAAATGGCTGCTTTGGGAAAGTCTAAGTTTACCATCACTGGAAATTTTCAAGCAAAGACTGGAATGATATGTATCTGGGAAGCTGAACAGGAAATTCCTGCATGCAGGCAAAGGTTAGAGTGCATGACTTTTATAGTCTTTTCCAAATGTGTTACTGAGTTTCTTTCTCTCTTTCTCTTTCTTCCTCTTTCCCTCCCTTCCTTTTTTGCAGGGCTGGGGTTAGAACGTGGGGCTTCACACATGCTATGCAAGTGCTCTACACTGAGGACACTCCCAGCCCCAACTGACTTTCTATAAATCCTATTATTGTACCACTCAGTACCAGATTCCATCCCCTCCTCCATACTCATCACTCTAGTAATCCTCTCTCCTGCATTATTTTTACTTGTCTTGGCTTTTTCCTTTATCAGTATTCAAAAATGCTGTTTTTTTCTCCATCTTGAAAATATCTACTGTAAATCTCACTTCTCCCTCCACATACCACCCCATTTCTCTCCTTCCCTCTCACAGTGAAACTCCAAAAAAAGGGGTGGGGGAATTGTCTTTATTCACTGCTTCAAATTCTTCTTTGCCTACTCTCTCTTGAACACACTCCTGTCAATCTTTTGCTCTTGCCTCTCTATTCAAATTGCTCTTGTTGAGGTCACCAACCATGTCATTGCTAAATGCAAAGAACATTTCTATATTCTCATCTTTCTTATTTGTGGCATTTGGCAGATGATCATTTCCTCTTCCTTTAAACATGGCTGGTCATTTGTCTATTTGCTCTCAGACCCATTCCCTTCTTCCTCTGCTCTGCTAAGTATAGTAGATGATAACATTTCCCAGGCTCCTTTCTTTCTCAACTCTGGCCTTTGTGTGTGTGTGTGTGGGGGGGGTGGTAGGTACTGGGATCAAACCCAGGAGAGTTCCTCCCCTGAACTACCTCCCTAGTCCTTCTTTTCTTCTTTTTTTCCCCTTTTGTTTATTTCTTTTTATGTGATGCTGAGGATGAAACCAGTGCCTCACATGTGCTAGGTAAGTGCTTTACCACTGGGCCACAATCCCAGCCCTCCCTAATCCTTCTTTTAAATTTTGAGTCAGGAATAAATTATGGAAACTGGTCCTCAATTTGTGATCCTCTGCCTCATATTGCTGAATTGTTGGGATTACAGGCATGCAACACTGTGCCTGGCTTGACTTTGATTTGATAGGTTTGGCCAATGGACATCATTGACAGATTAGAGAGCAGGAGGGAAATCACGAGTATTTCCTTTCCTTTCCCTGTTTGAAGCATCATGCTTTGAGTATAGTCTCCAGAAGAGACTGTATCTCCTCTTCGGCTCCCATTGGATTGGTGCTCCCTCCATGGACCAAGCTCCTGTTGGGCCTGCCTTCCTGATTCTTCTGGGTAGTCCCAGATTCTGAACTTGAGTAATGCTACCTTCTGCTTTTTTCCCTCCTGCCCTAGAAGTGAACCTTTCTGCTGTTGCCATATCTCTGGGTTAATTCACCACCTGCCTCCTTAGCTTCTCAGCTCTTCCATCACCTGAATACTTAGTTCCTCATGTTAAAATTTGGAATGTAGGGTGGGGAGGTAACTCAGTGGTAGAGACCCTGTGCTTAATCCCTAGCACTGCAAAAAATAAAATTCAGTGTAGTTTCTGATTTATTAATTACACCTTACTGATATAAAACACTTGCTTCTCCCCCCACCCCCGGTTTTGGTACCAGGCCCCTCTTCAATGCCCATCCCTGAATTACCCATCATTCTCCATCACATCACAGTGTGTGTGTATAACTTTTTTTGTACTTAGGGATTGAACCTGGGGTGCTTTACCACTAAGTTACATACCCAGCCCTTGTTTCTTAAATTTTTGACACAGAGTCTTGCTAAGTTGCCCAGGCTGGCCTTGAACTTGAGATACTCCTGCCTCAGGTTCCTGAGTTTTTGAGATTAAGGTGTGCGCTACTACCACATCTGGCCAGGACATCACACTATTTTTTTAATATTTACTTTTTTAGTTGTAATCGGGCACAACACCTTTATTTTATTTATTTTTATGTGGTGCTGAGGATCGAACCCACGGCCTTGCACATGCTAGGCAAGCACTCTACCACTGAGCCCTAACCCCAGCCTGATATCACACTATTTTATCTAATATTTTTTCTAGTTCATTTATTTGTTGATCACCCCTGCCCTCAAAATATGAGCTGCTTTGTTCTCTACCATCTCCCCAGTTCCTAGTGTAATAACTGACCCACAACAGATACTTAATATCTTAGCTGAATGACTAAAATGTAGTGGATTGGCCTTGAGCAAGAAAGAGGGTATCTTTTCCCGTAAGACTGCAAGGACAAAAGGATAGGTACAACCAAGTATGCCCCTATGTTCTTGGTGTTTGGGGGAGGGACGGCATCTTCTGAGATAGAAGGCTTGCAGGAAAGGTTTGAGGAAATAGGTAAACAGGAGAGTTGCTGACCTAAAATATAATGGGCTGACTAACAGTGATGAGAACCCATCTGGGAACTGGAAACATCAATTCATGGAGTCAAACATCTACTCATTTACAAGACCTGGCCACTTAACTATCTGGGTTAAAAACCAAAAAAATCAATGAAAACACACTACAGGACTGATTCTAAATTGAGAGGCTACAGGATGAATGTTATAGCCATAGTATTAAAAAGAGGTAAGATTTACAATAGCACCAGAAAAAATGAAATACCCAGTATAAATTTGAACAGTATGTGCAGGATCTGAACATGAAAAACTACAAATCACTTATGAAAGAAATCAAAGACCTAAATAAAACGTAGAGATACATCATGTTCATAGATCAGGAGATTCAATATTATTAAAATGTCAATTCTCCCCAATGTACTCTTTAGACTTCACAAAATCAATCAGAAAGAACACAATATACCAACATGCTGATTCTAAAATTTATATGGAAAGGCAAAAAATTAGAGTAGCCAAAAATAATTCCAAAAAAAGAACAAAGTGGGAAGAATCATGCTACCTGATGTCAAAATTTTAACTACAGGGCTAGGGTCATGGCTCAGTGGTAGAGCACTTGCCTACCATGTGTGAGGCAAAGGGTTTGATTCTCAGTACCACATATAAATAAAATAAAATAAATGTCCATCAACAACTAAAAAATATTTTTAAAAAATTTTAACTGTAAATCTACCATAATCAAATCAAGACATTGTGTATAATAACCAAGTGCAGTAGCCCATGCCTGTTATCCCAGCTACTCAGGAGGCTAATGTAGGAGGATCTCTTGAGCCTAGGAGTCCTAGAACAGCTTGGGCAACATAGCAATTCACTATCTCAAAAAAAAAAAAAAATGTAAAGGGGATTCAGGGTATATATCAGCAGGAGGGTGCATGTTTAGGATGTGTGAGGCCCTGTGTTTGATCACAGAACAAAAAAAAAAGTTATCAGTAAAAGGATAAAAAGTCTAAAAACAAATTTATTTTTGATAAAAGTCTAAAAGCAAGTGAGTAGAGAAAGTCAAGTCTTTTCAACCAATGGTTTGGGAACAACTGAACATCTGTATGCAAAAAAAAAAAAAAAAAATGGACACACAAGTCACTCATTTTATAAAAACTAACTCAAAATACATTATAACCTAAATGTAAAATGTAAAACTTCCAGAAGAAAATCTGTATGACTTGGGTCATGAAAGGCACTACACTATTAAGAGAATGAAAAGCCAAGCTATAGACTGGGTGATATTGCAAATCACATATCTGATAAAGGACTGATATCCAGACTACATAAAGAGTTCTTAAAACTCAACAATAGAAATGGATAGAAAATCTGAACAAAGAAGATATACAGATGGCAAGTTAGCATGTAAAATATGCTCATAATAAAAATATTAAATAACCCATTTAAAATGGGTAAAGGACTTGAATAGACATTTCCCTGAAAATGATATATACAAACAGGCAATAAGCATATGAAAACATGATCAAGCTGAGTGTGGTAGCACACACCTGCAATCCCAGTGAGTTGGCAGGCTGAGGAAGGAGGACTGCAAATTTAAAGTCAGCCTGCGCAACTTGTCGAAATTCTGTCACAACATAAAAAATACAATCAATCAACAAATATATGAAAAAATGTTCATCATCTCTAGCAATTAGAGAAATGCAAATCAAACTACTCTAAGATATCATCTAACTCAAGTCAGAATGGCAGCTGTTATGAAGATAAACAACAATAAGTGTTGGCGAGGATGTGGGGGAAAAGGTACACTCATACATTGCTAGTGGGACTGCAAATTGGTGCAGCCAATATGGAAAGCAGTATGGAGATTCCTTGGAAATCTGGGAATGGAACCACCATTTGACCCAGCTATCCCTCTACTCAGTCTATACTCTAAGGACTTAAAAATAGCATAATACAGGGACACAGCCACAGCAATGTTTATAGCACCACAATTCACAATAGTTAAACTGTGGAACTAACCTAGATGCCCTTCAGTAGATGAATGGATAAAAAATAATGTGGCATATATACACAATGGAATATTACTCAGCAATAAAAGAGAATAAAAGCATGGCATTTGCAGGTAAATGGATGGCATTGGAGAAGATAATGCTAAATGAAGTTAGCCAATCCCCAAAAAACAAATGCCAAATATTTTCTCTGATATAAGGAGGCTGACTCATAGTGGGGTAGGGAGGGGGGGCATGGGAGGAATAGACAAACTCTAGATAGGACAGAGGGGTTGGAGGGGAAGGGAGGGGGCAGGGGTTAGTAAGGATGGTGGAATGTGATGGTCATCATTATCCAAAGTACATGTATGAAGACACGAACCTTGATGTGAACATACTTTATATACAACCAGAGATATGAAAAATTGTGCTCTATATGTGTAATAAGAATTGTAATGCATTCTGCTTTCATTTATTTTTTTAAAATCAATTAAAAAAAGAAAGAAATGGTAGGGGATATAACTCTGTGGTAAAGTGTCTCTGGATTCAATCCCCAGTACCAAAACAACAACAACAAAAACCCACACAGAACTAGAAAAAAAAACAGTCCTTAAATTCCTTTGGAAGAATAAGAATCCCAGAATAGCTAAGGCAATCCTGAACAAGAAGAGTGATGCCGGAGGCATCACAATACTGGACCTCAAATTATACTACAGAACTATAGTATCAAAGCAGCATGGTATTAGATCAAAACAAGCATGAAGATAGAATAGAAGACACAGAGACAAACACACACACTTACAGCTATCTAATACTCAACAATGTAACAAAAACATATGTTGGAGGAAAGATAGCATTTTTAACCAATGATGCTGGGAATCTGGATGTCTATATGTAGAAGAATGATCCCATATGGTCCCATCTCTCACCCTGAACAAAAGTCAAATCCAAGCGCATCAAAGGCCTAGCAATTATATCAGAAACTTTGGAACTGCTAGAAAAAAACATAGGGTCAACACTCCAACATATTGGCATAGGCACCAACTTCTTTAACAAGACCCCTAAAGCTCAAGAAATCAAATGAAGAATCGATAAGTGGGATGACATCAAACTAAAAAAGGTCTGTATAACATACATAGGAAACAATTAAGGGCATGCATACAGAGAGCCTACAGAATGGGAGAAAATCTTTGCCACCTGCTCCTCAGAGATGGGATTGATATCCAGAATATATAAAGAACTCAAAAAACTTATTGCCAGGAAAAAAAAAAACAAGAAATAAATGGGCAAAAGAACTAAACAGACACTTTTCAAAAGAAATACAAATGGCCAATAAATATGGGAAAAACTGTTCAACGTCCCTAGTAATCAAGGAAACGCAAATTAAAACTACACTGAGATTTCAGCTCACTCCACTTAGAATGACAATCAAGAATACAAACAACAATACTTGCTTGGTGAGAATGTAGGGGGAAAAGTACATTCATTCATTATTGGTGGGACTACAAATTAGTATAAACACTTTGGAAAGCAGTATTGAGATTCCTCAAAAGATGAAGAACAGAACCATCATATGACCCAGGTATCCCACTCCTTCGTATACACCCAAAAGTACACTATAGCGATAACAGGCACATCAAAGTCTATAGCAACATAATTCACAATAGCCAAGTTACGGCACCAGCTGAGGTGCCTGTCAATAGATAAATTAATTTAAAAAATGTGGGAGATATATACAATGGAGTTTTCCTCGGCCACAAAGAATGAAATAATAGCCAGGTGCAGTGGCACACGCCTGTAATACCAGCAGCTCAAGAGGCTGAGGTAGGAGGATCTCAAGTTCAAAGCCAGCCTCAGCAACTTAGTGAGGCCCTAAGCAACTCAGTGAGACCCTGTCTCTAAATAAAATACAAAATAGGGCTGGAGATTTGGCTCAGTGGTTGAGTGTTCCCGAGTTCCATACCCAGTACCCCAAAAAAGAATGAAATAATAACATTTGCCAGTAAATGGATGGAACTAGAGAATATGATGCTAAGTGAAATAAGCCACACCCAGAAAGTCAAGGGTCAAAAGTTTTCTTTCATATGTGGAAGCTAGAACAAAGGGGAAAAAAGATAGGGGCAAATCCCATGAAAATAGAGGGGAGATCAGTGGAGTAGAGAATGAAGTGGAGTAGAGAATGAGGGGGGACAGCAACAGGAAAAAAATGTGGAACGAAACTGACAAAATTATACTATGTACATATATGAATATATCACAGTGTATCCCATCTTTGTGTGTGTATGTCTCTCTCTCTCTCTCTCTCTCTCTCTCTCTCTCTCTGTGTGTGTGTGTATAGCACCAATTCAAAAACAAATCAAAACAAAACACAAGTAGTGACACATACCTGTAATACTAGTGACATGGAAGGCTGAGACAAGAGGATCATTAAGTTCTCAGCAACTTAGACCCTAAGAAACTTAATAAGAGCTTGTCTCAAAATAAAAAATAAAAAAGGGCTGGGGCTGTAGCTCAGTGGTAAAGGGCTCCTGGGTTCAATCCCCAGTACCCAAAACAAACAAACAAACAAAAGGGGAACAAGGAGAGGAAGGAAAGAAGGGAAAGAGGAAGAACTGAGGACTGAAATGGAGCAAATTATATTCCATGCCTGTATAATTAGTCAAAATGAACTCCACTATTATGTATAACTATATGTACTACAAAACATTTAAGCCTAAATAAATAAAATAGGGAGAAAAAAAAGGAAGGAGATCTTGCCGCAAGATATAATATGGATGAACACTGAAGACATTATGCTAAGTGAAATAAGGCAGAAATAAAAAGACAAATACTGTATTATTTCAATTATAAGAGTTATCTAAAGTAGTCAAATTCACAGAAACAGAAAATATAATGGTAGTTACTAGGGACTGGGGGAAAAGAAAAAGTAGGAATTGTTTAATGGGTAGAGTTTCAGATTTACCAGATGGAAAAGTTCAAAAGATCCAAATCACAAAATGTGAATGTACTCAACACTACTAAACTGTATAATTAAAATGGTAAGGTGTTAAGCTTGTGTTATGTGGTTTTTTACCATAATAAAAAAAACAGTATGTTCATCATCATTTGTCATTAGGGAAATTCAAATTAAAATCATTAGATACAGCTGGGACGGGTGGTGCAGGCCTATAATCCCAGTGACTCAGGAAGCTGAGGCAGGAGGATTGCAAGTTAGAGGCTAGCCTCAGCAACTTAGCAAGACTCTGTCTAAAAATAAAAAATAAAAAAGGGCTGGGGATGTAGCTCAGTGGTAAAGCACCTCTGGGTTCAATCCCCAGTACCAAAAAAAAAAAAAAAATTTAAGAGCAGAGAAACTGTTCTAAAGACCTTAAAATGGTTGAGACAATCTAGCCTTTTATTTCATTTTATTTTTTTGAAACGGGGTCTCAGCATATTGCCAAAGCTGGCCTTTAACTCCAAGACTCAAGCAATCTTCATGAGTATGGGGACTATAGGCTTGTGCCATTGTCCTTAGCAAGGCAACCCAGGTTTTAAAAAGCTTTTCAATTTCTCTTAAACAATAAAGTTATGTTACAAAAATGTCACCAATTACTACAATGGGAATATTTCACACACATTTTAATATTTTTCTCACAATGGATATTTTGCAAAAAGAAAAAAAAAGGAACAAGACCCTCCAAAATTTCAATATGGCTCTTTATCTCTTTGTACTAACATTAAAACACTGTATGTGCTATAATATGAGTTAACAGATTAGAGGAACTATGTTATTTTTTAACAATTATTTCAATATAAAAGAATAAAACATAATGAAGAGCATATGTGGCTTGGTGTTAATGACATAACATTTCACAATCATATAGAAGAAGCAAAATGCATAACTTGAACCAGATGTTGAAATGGTTTAGAACTAGTATCTAAAGACAAATATTTCAGAAAATATGTAGAAATGTAACCACAGATTTATTATAGGGAGTTCTCGATGCAAGAATTTTTATAATGCACTTTATTTGGTTTCTCAAAATGAAATTGCATTCTGATCTTAATAATATATATTTTAAAAATTCCACAGGAGAAGCAGTTTTCCTGTTCTAGTTTTAAAATCAAACTTTTGTCTTTACCACATACTGACTAGGGGATCTTAGGAAACTTAAACTCTCTGAATGTCAGAATACTCATTTTTAGAATGGGAATAGTAACATCTAAACTTTAAGAATTATCGTGTTGTTTAGGTAATACCTGTAAAGTACTTTCCCTGGCACCTGACACATAGTAAATACTCAATAAAGAGTGGTGAGTATTTTTGCTATTACTACTACTACTATTTTTCATTATTTACTACTAACAATCACCCTTCAAATCTAAAAACAAAACAGCTTCAGAAGAAGTGAATGATTGTGATCAGAGAACAAAATATTGGATTTCAGAGGTTGTGTAGATGATATCCAGGCTGTAATCATGGGAGCTTATGACTAAAGTGAAGTAAAGGTAGAGGTCATTGTCTGGAGTTGAGGTTAGAAATTGTGAGGAGGTTATCCACGTGATTGTTACTTCTTTCTCAGAATAAGGACAGGAAATGAGGTGAAGAGAAAGACTCAGTTGCAAAAAGCCTCATGGAATGTAGAATAACCTGGAAGATGGTAACATAGCCCTATTTTGGGCCTTCTCAGGACTCCATCCCTCTTTTGTATATCTGTTGCTAGATTATATCTACTCTGATTCCAACCTACTTTTCTGTGCAACAAAGAAATCAGAGGCCGGGCACGGTGGCGCACTCCTGTAATCCCAGCAGCTCAGGAGGCTGAGGCAGGAGGATCATGAGTTCAAAGCCAGCCTCAGCAATTTAGCAAGGCACTAAGCAACTCAGTGAGACCCTGTCTCTAATAAAATACAATATAGGGATAGGGATATGGCTCAGTGGTTGAATGCCCCCGAGTTCAATCCTCAGTACCCTCCCCCAAAAGAAAGAAAAACAAAAAAAAAAAAAATCAGAAAAGACACAAAGAAAACTGTTCTACCATTTCCCAGCAGCACCTCACAAACAAGTCTTGGATGCTTGCTAATAACTGTGATCCATTATAGATAATATGAGGAGGTTAACATGCTTTCTGACCCTACACTGTGTAATACAGGGAATAGATAAAAATATGAATACAAATATACAGATATTGATATCACTGAAGCAGCATGACATAAAATATTTATATACACAACATTCCTCTGCAAATAACAAATGTAAAATAAACAATACCTAGCAGAAAATTTTATTTATTTCATGTACCCACACAGAGAAGCAGTACACCCAGCTGTTTCACTAGATAGCAGCTCCCTTGGGTTACTTAATAAGATCCTTTTATAATTCAAATCTGAGCTAACCAACTCTCTCACTACACAATCTGGCTTTTCACTTTGGGGTGTGTGTGCATGTACACACGTATGTGGTGCTGGGGATGGAACCCAGACCTCACACATGCCTCACATGCACTCTATGACTGAGCAATATACCCAGCCCTGTAGCTTCTCCTTCTTTAAGTATAAAGTCTGATATGGTATGGCTCACCTATAACTCTTAATATTTGAAGTAAAGAGAACTTTATGCAGATTTTGACTTTCAATGGAACTCTGCTGATAGGACAAAGATTGCCAATTCTAAGAGCCATTATAAGACCAGAGACAGAGTCACTTAAAAAGGATATGACTTGCTGTAATTTTACATATAATTCATGCTACTTTTCTCTATGACACACCATAATATTTTTCCAAAAATCTTTCAATATTCTATTAACTGAAAAAGGAATAAAAAGTCATTTTAGAAACTAGACACACTCAGCACTAATCTATTCATAAAGTTTTTATGTAGCTGAAGAATTTTATATCAAATGGACAAAAAAATAGTTCATAAAACCTACGTAAAGACTTAGAAAAATTCATCTCCTAGAAATCAGGTCAAATGGACTCAAAGACCTCACTGAATGCAAGAGAATCAATCGGAAGCAAAATAAAGACTCCTCCTAGGGAATAAACAGAAACCAGTCCATGTAATCAAGAAGTTATTTTTCTTCTTGATCTAAATGCTTGCCTCCAGTCTGGGCTCAGAGAAAAGTCTTGGTCATTTGAACTGGTTGTCAATCAAGGTCCCCTTCATTTTAGCTTTCTTGGCTTCCAGTTCAGCCTGGAAAGGAAAAAAAAAATGTATGCCTTGATATATCATTCAAAAGTCTTATTTTTCCTTCCTTATTTGAAGAAAACACTTGGAAACACTCTCCCTTAGTGATATTGGCCAAACTATACTGTCATTTTGTGTGCATGTATGAATATGTAACAACAAATCCCATCATTATGTGCAACTATAATACACCAATAAAAAAGATGGAAATAAAAAAAATACAAAGATAGGAAAAAAAAGAAACCCTCTACCTTAGTACACATATAGTGTACAAACCAGAAGTGATTCTAAAATCTTTATGTGTCTGTACAACTTCTTTCCAACCCTTCTGATGTTACAGCACACTCAAAAAATGGTACTTGTAGCCAAAATACAGGCAGAGATACAAGGCTGTGGCTTAAGATAATGAATGCAGGGATTCCAGGAACCCAGCACCTCCCATGGGCTGAGGGAATCAATGTCATGGCATATTCTATTCTTATCCTATTCTTGGCAGAATAGGGAAGAACACCATTCCAAAACAGTGCTACTAAATTTTGGAGTCCATAAACTATTTGTTAATCAGTCACGCAACATACATGCAAAAATCAAGAGTAAACATTAAGAAACTTTTATAGCAATTTGATAGAGTAATAATAAAATGAAATAATTTAATAATACAAATTGAGGTCAATTCAATATTTATATTTTATAAATTACAAAATTGGCAATTAAAAAGAAAACACTGGTTTTTTCATCTTATAAAGTTTGAGACTACTCTAGACCACTATTGCAAGGTAAAACAGCAACCAAAAATATACCAGTCAGGAGCTGGTGTTGTGGCTCAGTGATAGAGCGCTTGCCTAGCATGTTCGATTTTCAGCACCACATATAAATAAATGAACAAAATAAAGGCCCATCAATGTCATATATATATATATATATATATATATATATATATATATATATATATCAGTCATTAGAAGAAAATGGTATATGTCTTTTGATAAGGCATCAATGAAGCACTGTCAGAGTTTAATAAAATATTAAAAGCAATTATAAAAAAAGAGAAATGTAGGCACCATCAAATATAGATATGCATGCTCAAACCCTGGAATAACACAGGAAACTACCAGTGCTTTAAGAAGTAATAACCGGGGCTGGGGATGTGGCTCAAGCAGTAGCGCGCTGGCCTGGCATGTGTGCAGCCCAGGGTTCGATCCTCAGCACCACATACAAACAAAGATGTTGTGTCCGCCGAAAAACTAAAAAATAAATATTAAAATTCTCTCTCTTTAAAAAAAAAAAGAAGTAATAACCACCCCAATGCAGGTACTGCCAATAACACTATCATGCATCATTACATCCTGGGAGAGTATCCAGAAACTCTCACCTTTAAATGCCTTACCTTGGACCATAAATAGCAGATTAAAATATCATCCTAGTTAGATAACAGGTATTATAATTTAGGGCCTGGACCCTGCAGCCTCTACTACAGAGAAGGTTATACCAACAACCACAAGCTAGGGTTAGCAAGTCAGCAGCCAACTATACTGGTCACCCCCAAGAGATTTCCTAAAGTATTTCCCTGCCTGCTGGACAGTTGTTCAGAGATGAAATCCAAACAAAGAAGCCAGAGCCTTCCTATCCCATGGCACTCACCAGCTCTTGCAGTCGCCTCTTGCTCATGCCTTTGCGCTCCAGCTGTTTTTCAATCACTTTGGCATTCTGTGCATATGAGTCAGCAACTTCCCTCTGAAGGAAAAAAGAAGCATCCTTAAACTAGCTCTCTCACTGAGGAATTATAATAAAGACCATAGCAACAATTTACAGTGTTCAAGTCATGAAATCATTACTAAAATGACAGGCCTCTGTTTCCTTTTCAATAATCCAGAGAAATTCAGGCTTCAACCAAAATCATTTTAAAAATAACAGCTCACATCTCTCCATAAACTTCATTCTACTGAAGTAACAGAAAGGTAATTGTGGCTGCTACTGCTGCAGCTGCTGAGAACAGACTGCCAAACCATCAGAGCTGGACTGGAAAGGCTCTAAAATAATTTAGTCCAGTAGTCTTCAAATTTAAGAGGAATGAAAGAGTTCAAACTCTCTTGTGCACATCTTACAGCTATCCCTGAGGTCCTGGGAAACAGGCTTTAACCCAGTGTCACATAGTTTCTTACTAGCAGAGCAGGGTCTGAAAGCAATGTCTCTAATTGTTCTCTGGTACATCATGCTCTAGCTCTGGAGTTCCCTTTCTTAACCCACCCCAAATTCAAATTCCCTTGAGAGGTGAAGCACTTACAGCCTCAATCTCCTCTTCCTCTTCATCAATGGTAGACACAGTGACAGAGCTGAACTTGCCCATGTCTTTAGTCCGTTTGGTCATCATCACCTGAAACAGCAGGAAGAGGAGTTAGTCTAGTTCACCCCAAGAGGATCCATAAGTCACATGCGAGTGTGAGTGTACACACACCTGTGTACAGGGTGGGGGGGCACTGCCTCTTTGGGACAGGCTGCCTATCTAAAGGTGTCAATGTTTTTATTTACATTTATATTTTTATAACATTTGGCACCAAGGGTTTTTAAAATGTTTTCTAAAATTTAGCCTAGTTAATTTACTGTTTAATTATTCACACTGGAAAAATAATTTTTAAGGAAATAAATGAGAATAAAAACTACACATTTTCTAAGATTACTCATGGGGCAACTGTAGGAAAAAAAGAATAGGTGTTACAATTCTGTAATATCTGCTTAAACACAAAATGGCATTCTCTTAAAAATGAATACATCTAGGGGCTGGAGTTGTAGCTTAGTGGTACAGTGCTTGCCTAGCACTGGGTTCAATCCCCAGCACCACATAAAAATAAATGAACAAAAGTATTGTGTCCATCTACAACTAAAAATTTTAAAAATGAAGACATCCATAAAGGGCACTTTCTTGTGTACTAAACCCTTATTTTAAAGTATGGGGGCTGGGGGTGTAACTCAGTAGTATAGCATTTGCCTAGCATGTATTAATCCCTGAGTTCAATCCCTAGCACCACAATAAAAGACATTTGGGAGGAAATCTGTAGCTGTATTAAGCAGTCTGTCTCCTTCAATGATAATTACCTTCTTTGGAGGCTCTTGTTTCTGAGTATATATATTTGTTTTCCCAAAACCCTGACCAAATTTCACTACTGCTCCATCCACAATGAAGGTCACAGGGGCATTCTTCGGCTGGGACTGGTAGAACAGTGGTAGTCCACACCTGCAAAAGGCAGAATGAACCTCTAGAAGAACTCTGATTCCAAATCCCCTCAGAGATTTGCAAAACATATGTAGACCCTGGGAATATTTTTGTGTCATAAAATAAGGATTAGCTTTTCTCAATGACTGATTCCCAAATGGTGCTTGTTAAAATTGCTGTTAAGGGGCTGGGGTTGTGGCTCAGCGGTAGAGTGCTCGCCTCGCACATACAAGGCCCTGGGTTTGATCCTCAGCACCATATACAAATAAATAAATTAAATAAAGGTATTGTGTCCAACTACAACTAAAAAAAATAAATATTAAGAAAATTGCTGGAAAAAAAAAAGAAAATTGCTGGGCTGGGGCTGTAGCTCAGAGGCAGAGTGCTCGCCTGGCATGCGTGAGGCACTGGGTTTGATCCTCAGCACCACATAAAATAAAATAAAGTTATTGTGTCTACCTATAATTAAAAAATAAATATTCAAAATAAATTGCTGTTAAGATTCCTAGGTCACTCCCAAAAGATCCTGATCCAGCAAATGTAGGGAGTGAGGACTGTGAATCTGCAAGTTTATTGAGCATTTCAAGTGATCTATAATATTCAACAAGTCTGATAAACCCTAGCTCATGTTATTGATTGCTTTGCAGTCAAAACTGCCACTATTCTTCCCAGTCACCTGGGTAACTGGTTTGAGCATTTTGTCTAGATTTTTTTCTGTTCTGTTTTGTTTTTGTAGTGTTGGGAGGAGTGTAAAGGTTCCACTGTAGTGGTTGGCAACCAGTCCTGGTAGTAATCACCACTTTCTTTGGCTGACCATTATTACACTTATTGAGCTAAACAAAGTAGACCTACAAGAAATGATAAAACCAATTTCATCAATCCAATATGGCTGGGAGTGAAAATGCATTCTTATCCATTTTCCTCAGCTTTAATCTCCTAGTTTGAGTCTTCTGAGAGACAAGCTGTAACCGTAGTTTCATCAAGATTGAATTTTTTTAGTTTAATAGTCACTATTAATAGCCTAAAACTGGAAATACACATAATATTCTTTAAGATTCTTGAGTCTATGATCCTATAATAGACTTTACAAATAGGTCTGGATTAAGTTACACTAGTTTCGTTTACCATATGGCCCAGTCAATTCCACTCCAAGAGAAAATACATGTTCACACTATAATTTATACTAGAATATTCACAGCAACTTTACTTATAATAGCCCAAACTGGAAACAACTAAAACACCGTTCATCTCAAATGGGTGAATGGGCAAACAAACTTGGATACATTGAATTCTGCTTATTAATAAACAGGAATAAATGATTAATGACATAATAACTTTTTAAAATATTTATTTTTTAGTTGTAGTTGGACACAATACCTTTATTTTATTTATTTAGTTTTATGTGGTGCTGAAGATTGAACCCAGGGTCTCACACGTGCTAGGTGTGTTGAGAGCCACAGCCGAAGGGGCCCCAGCAAACTTCCAGGAGCCAATCAGTTGGCAGCTAGAAGTTTGCTGGGGCCGCTGTGAGCCAATCATCAGCTGGCAGCTGGAAGTTTGCTGGGGCCCCTTCGGCTGTGGCTCTCAACAAGGTGAGGGCTCTACGGCTGAGCCACAATCCCAGCCCCATGACATAATAACTTGAAGGACTAAAATAAGAGGTGCAAAAGATAAATACTATACATATATAACACATATTGTAGAATTTAAATTTTAGGAAAGGCAAAACCATTGTAACAGAAAGCAGTGCCTAATGGGAGGGTGGGGGGTTGGACTGCAAAGGCATATGAAATGCTGGAAATGTTTGATATCATGATGATGGTGGTATTACATGACTATATTCTTTTGTCAAAGCCCATCAAACTGAACACTTAAAATGGGCACGTTTCATTACATATGGATTACATCTCAACTTTTATAAAATTGCACTATGTTAAAAACTCATTTTTGTGGCCAGCTAGTCAGGGATGTAACTCTGACTAGTCTCTTTAGGAAATATATTAGTATTTGGTTTGAAGGCAGTTGAGATTATAAAAACAGAGACACAACAGAATATTGTATCCAAATAGTTATTTTCGTAATCTATTATGCCTCTACTTGCCTATTCCTGGAGAAACCCACATGGTTAACACTTACTTTGCACACTTCTTCCTGTATTGTCGTTCAATGCCTTCAGGCCTGTACAGAAAATGGAAGTAAAAAGTAAGAAGGCAGGAGTAAATCCCATAACCTATTAACCATACCATCTAATTTCTTCACATACTAAAAAGGCCTTTCAAAAGTTTTCATTTCAGGACTGGGGTTGTGGCTCAGTGGTAGAGCACTCGCCTAGCATGCACGAGGCACTGGGTTCGATCTTCAGCACCCCGTAAATGTAAAATAAAGATACTGTGTACACCTAAAAAAACAAAAAAATAAATAGATATTTTAATTTTTTTTTTCATTTCATAGATCAATTGGTTAAATGTGTTAATTTTAAAGTTCCAACATTCCTTCCTTCCGTCCTTCCTTCCACAAGCATTTATTGAGCCCCTAAAATGGTTACCCAGACAGAAGAGGAAGAGGTGCAATATAACTGTCATAGTAATGATTATAGTCATACTAACAATGATAGCAGCAACCACTTAAATAGTTAGCCCTCCACATGCAAGGGTTCCTCATGTGTGGATTCCACCAACTGTGGATCAAAAATATTCAGAAAAAAAATTGTGTCAGTACTGAACATGTACATTTTTTGTTATTATGCCCTAAACAATACAGTATAACAATTATTTACATAGCATTCAGGTTGTACAGGTATTATAAGTAACATAAAGATGTTAAAGTATGTGAGAGAATAAGTTATATGCAAATGCTATGCAATTTGATATTAGGGATTTGAGTATCTGCAGATTTTGGTATCTACAGGAGGTCCTGGAACAAATTCCATGTGGATACAGAAGGAAAATGGTATAGCTTTTACCATATGCTATGAGCCATTCTAAAATATTAAAATTATTTTAAGGATTACATGAGTTAATAAATATACATTTATTAACTCATGTAATCCTTACAATAACACTGTGAGGTAGGATATATTATTATTCCCATTTTACAGATGAGGGAACTTAAGCATGAATTATAAGATTTGCACAAAATTGTAGTGCTAGGAAGTAGAGGAGGTTGAATTCAAGCCCAGGCAGTCAAACTCAAGAGCCCACATGATACTGCCTTAGAAAACCAACACATTGATTAAAAGACTCAATTCTACCCACCCAGTTGCTTAACAGAAACTTGGAAGTCATCCTTGATTCTTCTCCTTCCCTCATTTCTCACACTTACTTCATGAACAAATCTGATGGATTTAATCTCAAAAAAAATTTCTTGAACATGTCTACTTTTTTACACCTTCCTGCCACCATTATCAATTCCTTCTACTACTGTAACAACTTCCTGACTGATCTCCTCACTCAACCCCTCTTGCTTGTTTCAAAATTTTAATAGTCAACATAGGCATAAGGTATACATACAAGAATAAAATGAAAAATAAATATCCATCCTACCTGTCCCCTACACACCAAGTTCCCTTCTCCATAGGCAAAATCCTTCTGATTTTTTTGTGTTCATCCCAGAGATAGTCAACGCATGTACAAGCAAAGAAGACTGACAGGTACACAGTAGGCAAGCACTCTAGGCTTTTTTTCTGTGCTGGGGATTGAACCCTGCACATGCTGGGTAGGCACTTTACCACTGAACTATATCCCCATCCCTGGTACATAAGGAAACACCTTTTTTTTCCTTTTTTATACGAATGTACCATATTTTACACTATTCTTCACCTTTTAAAAAAAATCATTCAAAATGTTTCTTAAATGGGTGAAAAATGAGATCTTCAAATTTGCATTTATTTTTTAAGACAGAAGTTATACATGTTTTCATAAATTTAACACACACACATATATATATACACACACATATATATATATATGCATGTGTGTGTGTGTGTGTGTATATATATATATATATATATATATATATATATATATATATATATAAACATATACACATATATATGATTCTTCCATATAAATAGATAAAGAGCTGCTTCATTCTTTTTAAAATTTTTTTGATACTGGGGATTCAACCCAAGGGCACTCAACCAATGTGCCACATCCCCAGCCCTCTTTTAAATTTTTATTTAGAGACAGGGTCTCACTGAGTTGCTTAGGGCTTAAGTTGCTGGGGCTGTCTTTGAACTTGTGATCCTCCTGACTCAGCCTCCTGAGCCACTGGGATTACAGGCCTGTACTACTGCCTCCAGCTTGCTTTATTCTTTACAAGGGCTACATTGTATTTCTTTATGTGGTAAACCCAAATGTCTTTTCTCTGTTGCATAAATTCCTAGAAGCGTACACATTTTTAAATACTGCCAAATTACTCTATAGAACTTGAACCAATTTATAGTCCTAATATTAATGTATTGAGATCTGTTTCCCTACAGTCTCATCAACATTATGTATTAAACTGCATCCCTGTCAATCTCATGGGTGAAAAATGGGATCTTCAAATTTGCATTTATTTTTTAAGACAGAAGTTATACATGTTTTCATAAATTTAACAGCCATTTGTATTTTTTGTGAACTGTCAGTGCATATCTTTTGTCTAATGAGTTATCTCTTCATTTTACTTTAAGGAAACTTGGTATTGTTAAAGGGTCTTACAAATATTTCTTCCTTCTTTTGTTTTTCTCTTTTTATGGGTACCAGGGATTGACCTAGGAGCACTTAGCTACTGAGTCACATCCCCAACCCTTTTTTGAGACAGGATATTGCTAAATTGCTTAGGGCCCTCTAAATTGCTGAGGCTGACTTTGAACTTGAGGATCCTCCTGCCTCAGCTTCCTAAACTGCTGGGATTACAGGTATGTGCCACCATGCTTAGCTCCTGGCAAATATTTCTTCTCAAGTTTGTTATTTGTCTTTGATTTTGTTTTCCTCATATGGAAATTTTAGATTTTTCTGTGGTCAAAGCAATCTTTTTCTTTTTTCACATGAGTATGTCATACTTAGGTCTTCCTCACTTTGAATTCAAATCTAACAAAAACATAAACATAAAATCTAACCACTTATTTTAGGATCTGTTTCCTCTACTGTCTCACTCTAAATTATTCTCTAAATAGAAGCAAGAATGGCTTCCACAGACACCTAGAATAAAATCCAAACTCCCTACCATGGTCTACCAGGAGCTGAGTACACAACTGGGCCCCTGCCTAATCTCATACACTGTTTCCCTCCCTCCCTACACACTGGCCACACCAGAATTTCTTCTGTTCTTTGAACAAACATGTACTTTCCAACCTCTGACTTTCACATACATATGCTCTTCTCACTGCTTGGAATGCTCTTCTTACAATAATGCCAAGGCTGTCCCATTCGTACCTTTTTTGCCCTCACCTCATACATAACCTAGTTAGAGAGGCCTTTCCTGACCATCTTTTCTATGAAGACCTCATGTGATATCAGTCCTCTATTTCATTAATATAGCTTTCCATAATCATTATTACTTGATTTTTCTGTTTACTAATTTTGTCATCCCATCCATGAGATCAGAGATCGGAAAGTCTCATCACTCTAGGGCTCAATAAAGAACCAGACACAAACTAGATATGCAATAAATAGTGGCTGAATTAATTTTTTTAAGAATTCAATTTAAGGGCTGGGCGCTATGGTGCATGCCTGTAATCCCAGCAGCTTGGGAGGCTGAGGCAGGAGGATCACAAGTTCAAAGCCAGCCTCATCAACTTAGTGAGGTCCTAAGCAACTCAGTGAAACCCTGTATCTAAATAAAATACAAAATTGGGCTGGGATGTGGCTCAGTGGTTAAGCACCCCTGGGTTCAATCCCCAGTACTTAAAAAAAAAGAACTCAGTTTAGTGAGAAAATTATAATCAAGGAGGTAAGTTCTTAAATGGAGGAATGTATAAAGTGTAATGACCACACAGAGGTAGGGATGCCAAAGTACGTCTGAGGTGGTCATGGAAGGCATTACAAAGAGGTGATGTTCAAGCTGATATTCCTGATAGAAAATGACATTTTAGTCAGAGGGAATACTGTATGTAAAGGTGAAGCAGTATAGCAATTACAAATAGTCTAATATCATTAGAACTTTAAAAATCAAGGCTGTATTACCAATCATATTGTAAGATCATAATATGAACAATTATATGCCAGTAAAGTTAGATACCCTAGAAGAAACAGATTCTTATAATGAAAGACTGACACAAACTGTCAAAGATCACTCAAGAAAAAATAGAAAACCTGAACAAACGATAAGAAGTAAAGAGGTTGAATTAGTAATAAAAAACCTTTTCTCAGAGAAAAGGCCAGAACCAGAGGCATAAGGTGAATTTTACTCAAAGTTCAAAAAATAATTCTATAATGCTTCACACTTTTTTGGAGAAAAGGGAAGATGAGGGAACACTTCCCAATTCATTCTGTGAGGTTAATTTTATACCAATATCAAACCCACACAAACATATGACAATAAAAAACTAGAGATATATCACTTAAGAATATTCATACAGGCTGGGGCGTAGCTCAGTGGTAGAGTGCTTGCCTAGCACCTGCAAGGCCCTGTGTTCAAACCCCAGCACCACCAAACAAGAAAAAAAAAAAAAAAAACAAAGCAAAGAATATACATACAAATAAAAGTCCTCAAAAAATACTGGCAAAGTGAATCCAGGAGCATGTAGAAAAAATTGTGCAACGGGGCTGGGGATATAACTCAGTGGTAGTGCACTTGCCTAGCATGTGCAAGGTCCTGGGTTCAATTGAAAAAAAAAGAAAAGAAAAAAACTGCAACATGGCCAACTGGAATTTCTCCCAGGAATATGAGAATGGGTCAACATGCCAAAAAATAAAATCAGTGCAAGAATAGGAAGTTCACAAATAAACCCAGGTATTTATAGTCCTGATCTTCAACAAGGTTGACAAGACCACACAATGAAAAAAGGATTCTTTTTTCAACAATGGTGCTGGGAAAAGTGGATATCCACAGGCAAAAAAATGAAATTGGACCTTTATCTAACACCATTTATACATAAATTAACTCAACATGAATTAAAGGCTTAAATATAAGATTGAAAATGTAAAACTACTAGAATAAAATTTGGGGAAAAAGCTTCTTGACATTAGTATGGTCCAGTGACTTAGTGATTTTTTTTTTTTTTTTTTTTTTTGGATCTGACACCAAATGTACAGGCGGCAACAACAACAACAAAAGCAGGATTACACCAAACTAGAAACTTCTGCACACAATTCAATAGCATAGCAAAAAATCAATTAAAATGAGCAACACACCTGAATAGACAATTCTTTTTTGGGGAGGGGGGGTTTACTGGGGATTGAGCCCAGTGGTACTCTGCCACTGAGCTACATCCCTAGTTTATTTTTAATTTTTTTTTTAGTTTTCGGCAGACACAACATCTTTGTTTGTATGTGGTGCTGAGGATCGAACCCGGGCCGCACGCATGCCAGGCGAGCCACATCCCCAGCCCTTTAATTTTTAATTCAACTTAGTCTCACTAAGTTGCCCACACTGGCCTCAAATTTGTGATAATTCTGCCTCAGCCTCTTGACTAAATGGAATCTGAATAGATATTTTGATTTTTGTTGTTTTTGTTATTGTTTTTGGTATCATAGACTGAAACCAAAGATGTTTAACCACTGAATAATATCCCCAGCCCCTTTTTATATTTTATTTAGAGATAGGATCTCACTGAGTTGCTTAGGGCCTTGCTAAATTGCTGAGGCTGGCTTTGAACTTGTGATCCTCTTGCTGAGCCTCCCAAGCCCCTGGGATTACAGGCACTGTGCCTGGCTGAATAGACATTTCTTAAGAAGACATACAGGACTGGGAATGTAACTCAGTAGTAGTGTGCTTGACTAGCATGCACAAGTCCCTGGGTTCAACCCCAGCACCACACACACACATACACACACACACAGGACAAATGGTCAACAGATATATGAAAAAATATCCAATATCACTAATCATCAGGGAAACCACAATGACCTATGACTTCATTCAAGTAAAAATGGCTATTTTCAAAAAAAATGACAAAAGATATTGAGTGCTGGTGAGGATATGGAGAAAAGGAAACCCTTGCATACTGCTGGTAGGAATGTAAATGAGTAGAACCACTATAGAAAGCAATATGGAGGTTCCTTAAAAAATTAAAAATAGAACTATTTATGATCCAGCAATTCCATAACTAGATACATATCTAAAGGAAATGAAATCCATATGTTGAAGAGACACATGCACTCCCATTTTTATTGCAGCACTATTCACAATAGCCAAGAAATGGAAACAGTCTAACCATCCATTGACAAATGAATAGGAAAAGAAAAGGAGGCATGTCCACAAACAAAAATAATATTATTTAGTCTTAAAGAAGTAAATCCTCCATTAGTGATAATGGGGATGAACTTAGAGGACATTATGCTAAATGAAATAAGCCAGGCACAGAAAGACAAATCCTGCATGATCTCATTCATTTGTAGAATCTAAAATTGTCATACTCATAGAAGGAGTAGAATAGAGGTTCCCAGGCACTGGAGGTGAGGGAAATAGGGAGGAGTTGTTCAATGGGTATGAAGTTTCTTACACAAGATGAATGAATAAGTTCTGGAGATCTACTGTATAGCATGGCAACTATTGATAACAATTTTGTATTGGTATACTTTAAAACTGTTAATATCGTGGTGAGAAACTGAGGCTTCTTGATATCAGTTAGCATAAAGCTGTCAACCATGTGAGTAAGCCATGATGGAAGTAGAACCTTCAATCCTGATCAAAACATCAAATGACTGCTCCTCTTAATGACCACAGCCTCATGAGAGACTAGAACCATCAAGCTAAGCTTATTCTTAAATTTCTGACCAACAGAAATTATAAGAAAAGACAAATGTATGCTGTTGCTTAAAAAAAATCAAGGGAATGCCAGGAGATGTGAATGGACAGAATGGTATAGGCCAGAGGCTGGGGTTGTGGCTTAGCGGTAGAGCGCTCTTCTAACACGTGTGAGGCCCTGGGTTCGATCCTCAGCACCACATATAAATAAATAAATAAATAAATAAAGGTATTGTGTCCAACTACTTCTAAGAAATAAATGTTAAAAAAAAAAAAGAATGGTACAGGCCAGATCATAAGGAACCTTCAGGCTTGGATTTTATCCTGCTAATCAGGATTTTATAACCTGTGCTCCAGAAGCAGGGGATGTAGCTCAGTAGTACAGCGCTTGCCCAGCATGCAAAAGACCCTGGCTTCAATCCCTAGTACCATAAATAATAAAAATAAGCTCAGTGGTAGAGCACTTGCCTTGCATGCGTGAGGCACTGGGTTCGATCCTCAGCACCACATAAAAAATAAATAAGTAAATAAAATAAAGGTATTATGTCTATCTACAACTAAAAAATATGTAAAATAAAAATTATGCTCTGCAAGCAGGGAATAGTTATGCACAACTATAATTCCAGCAGCTTGGGAGGCTGAGGCAGGAGGATCTCAAGTTCAAAGCCAGCCTCAGCAACTTAGCAAGGCCATAAACAACTCAGTGAGACCCTGTCTCTAAATAAAATATAAAAAGGGACTGGGGATGTGGCTTAGTGGTTAAGTGCCCCTGAGTTCAACCCTGGTAGCATTAAAAAAAAAAAAAAAGTTGTGCTCTGCAATGATTCTTAAATGCAACCACTTGAGGAGGCATCAGTCCTTATGGATTAGGCTTAACTCTTCCCCAATCAGAGGAGCTTCATGCTTAACATTTTTATTTATACTCTGGATAAGAATTTCACTGAAAAAGTTACTTGTCTGAAAATGTTTGAAAGGCATTGCTATAAGTAATGAAGAGTCTCTGAAAGAGGTGAAGCAGGGGACTGATATAATGTGCATTTTAGATAATCCAGGCAGGAGAAAATAGATTGAAGGAGAGAAAGAAAAAAAAAAAAAAACAAGCTAAAAGGCCATTTCGATAGCCTAAGCAAGTGATCTTGGGTACCTGAATGATGGCAGTATAGCAGGGCTAAATGGAAGGAGACAGTTCTAAGAGAAATTAGAAGGCAGAATGACAGTATACAGTGAGTAACTGGGGGTGTGCAGGGGATGCTGGGGGTGGTGCTGGAAGTGAAACTGACTCCCAGATTTGTGACTGGGGCCACCTTATGAATCATTATTTCATCATAAGAGGAGGAAAAGAAAGAATAGCATTTGTCTTGATAGTAACAGAGACCTGACTGCAATGGCTTCAACATAGGAGCTTGTTCTCTCATATAAAAGAAGTCCAGGTTGGCATGGTGGCACACACTTGTAATCCCAGCAGCTCAGGAGGCTGAGGCAAGAGGATTGGGAGTTCAAAGCCTGCCTCAGCGAAAGCGAGGCACTAAGCAACTCAGTGAGACCTATCTCTAAATAAAACCCAAAATAGGGCTGGGGATGTGGCTCAGTGGTCGAGCGTCCCTTCATTTAATGCCAGGAGAAAGAAAGAGAGACAGAGAGAGAGAGAGAGAGAAAGAGAGAAGAGGAGAGGAGGGGAGGGGAGGGGAGGGGAGGGAGAGGGGAGGGGAAGGGGAGGGAGGGAAGGAAGGGAAGGAAGGAAGGAAGGAAGGAAGGAAGGAAGGAAGGAAGGAAGGAAGGAAGGAAGGAAGTCCAGAGGAGGGCAGTTCTTGGCAATGGCTGAGACCCAAGGATAGCAGGGCAAGGACTCTACAATTCTTGGGGCCTTCCTATCCAGTCCCAGGATGGCTGCTAGTGCTCCAATTATCATGTATTTCCATGTGTTTTCCAAAAAGCAGGATGGAATAAAGAAAAAGTAGTGAAAAGGGATTCCCTTGGAAGTCTCACCCAGCAACATATACTTCCACTCCTTTTGCTTTGCAAAAGCGCTTTCACAGAGTCTTAGACATTGGGAAGATGGTATGGAAATTATTCTCTAACTTTACAAATGCTAGTATATAGGAGAAAACAATAGAACGTTGGAGTGGTGCTGAGTGAACCAATCTACAGTACTTCCCAGAGTCAGAGAAATAGGAGTTTGGCCTTAGTCATGTTGGTTCTAGGTAGGACATCAGGTAAAGAGGCACAGTAAACAGTTAGATACATAGTTCTGGGAAACAGGAGAGAAATGTCAACAGATCTAGATTTTAAGTGTCATGAGCATGCAAGTATAATTGATGCCATGGAAGGGGTGAGAATACCCAAGGAGGATATAACAGAAAGGGGACAAAAATCAAGGTCCAAACCCTGGGAAATAATAATACTTAAGAAGCAGGGAGAAGAAACAGAATCCAGAAGACTGAGAAGACCAAAGGAGGAGGAGAATCATAAGAGTAGCTTCACAGATATCAAAGAAGTTAATAGCATCAAGGAAGGCGTGATAACAATGATAGGGTCAGAAAAGCATCCACTGAATTTGCAACTCGGGAAGTGAAAACAGAAAGGGGGTACTAGGTAATGGTAGTGTTTTGAGGGTTACTTTGGAATGGAGAGCCTTGGAGGTAGAAAGGAATAAGTTTCAGGGCATATGATGAACAGACTCCTCTATTTTCAGTAACTGGCACTTTCTTTAACTCACCCGGATGAAAAAGAGGAAAGATCAGACTTCCACCATGGACAGTAGGGGAGAGGAGTGAGTGGATTCTTGGAAAGACTGCTTGTGATTACAGCAGGAACTAAATCAATCAAGGATTACCCTGGCTTTTTGACAAATTCTAAGAACTCTATAGCCTAACAGTCACTTGGTCAGAGTAGAGCAGCCTGAGCACTTCCTGGCACTAAGGCTTTCTCACCTCTAGGATCAGACTGATTGGATTACAGTGTTTCTACTTCACTCTAGGGTCACCCAGTAGTTCTCTGACTAGTGGTGAGGACATCTACCTTATGATATCATAGGAGCCTGTGGCCTAGTTGTATTAGATTAGTTTATGTACTAACTGAATAATACATATTAACTTAAGATAGATACAAAATGCTATTATATAATTATTCATATTACTACTACATATAATTATATAGATCAATATTTTAGTGATCCTAAAGATAGTCAGTATTTTCAAAATCAGAATGTAAATAATGGTGGAAGACAGACATAAGAAAATAGGCTGGGCGTGGTGGTGCACACCTGTAATCTCAGCAGTTCGGGAGGCTGAGGCAGGAGTTCAAAGCCAGCCTCAGCAACTTAATGAGGCACTTAGCAACTCAGCAAGACCCCGTCTCTAAATAAAATACAAAAAAGGGCTGGGGATGAGACTCGGTGGTTAAGCACCCTGGGTTCAATCCTCAGTACCAAAACAAACAAACAAACAGAAAACATAAGAAAATGGATTAGCCTTAAATAGAAAGTGTTATTTTTAAATCTTCCCACATACCATAATGGACTATTTACCCAATGTTTCCTGGAGGCCTTCCTTTGCAAATTTCATCAGTTTTATCATCTGTATTCCCATCTGCACCTTGTATATAACCTATTTTTCTCTTCAGCTGCTCAATTCTAGAAGCCCTGTTGTTATAATGGTGCTGAGGTCTGACTGGTTACTGAAATCACCTATTGGTGGTCTCTAACTCTTCATTAGTGTGGGCTAACAATAATTTGGTTTCTTAAATTAAACATAACTAGATGCCAGCCTATAGCTTTTCCCTATATAACACTAGAATATAAGCTCCATACGTTCTTTACTTGTTGTACTGGGTTGAACAATATTCCTTTAAAATTTGTGTCCTTCTAGGAACCTCAAAATGTGATCTTATTTAGAAACAGAGTTATTGCAGATACAAGCAGTAAAGATGAGGTCAGAGGGTTGGGGGTATAAAGAGGTGGCAGAGTGCTTGCCTAGCAGGCACAAGGCCCTGTGTTCATTGTCCAGCACCACAAAACAAAACCAAAAAAGACAACGTTAGCTGGGTGCAGTGGAACATGCCTGTAATCTCAGCAACCCAGGAGGCTGAGGCAGAAGGATCACAAGTTCAAGGCCAACTGCCGCAGTCTGGCTGGGCACAATCAGGAGCCACTTGTCAAAAGAAACTAACTTTATTTTTAGAACCACACACGCCAAACAAAACAGCCTCTCAGGAAAAACCCTCAGAGCCCAACTGCCACCACCGGCTTTCCACAAGCCTCTCTCTCCCACACAAGCTTCTCTCCACCTCCCACAATCCTCCTGCTCTTGAGGCCGATTGGCTGGGTCACGTGGGCGGAGCCAAAAAAGTCCCCCAATGAGCAGCTCCGTGGTCTGAAAGGGCAGGGAAACAGCCCAATGAGCATCACCGCAGAGGAGCCAATCAGCTAGATGTTGCTGGGGCCGCTGTGAGCCAATCATCAGCCGGCAGCTGGAAGTTTGCTGGCAGCTGGAAGTTTGCTGGGGCCCCTTCGGCTGTGGCTCTCAACATCCAACCTTAGCAATTTAGTGTGGATCTAAGCAACTTAGAGAAACCCTGTCTCAAAACATAAAAACGCTAGCCAGGCGTGGTGGCACGCACCTGTAATCCCAGCAGCTCAGGAGGCTGAGACAGGAGGATCGCGAGTTCAAAGCCAGCCTCAGCAACAGCAAGGTGCTAAGCAACTCAGTGACACCCTGTCTCTAAATAAAATACAAAATAGGGCTGGGGATGTGGCTTAGTGGTTGAGTGCCCCTGAGGTCAGTCCCCAGTACTAAAAAATTAATAAATAAGTAAAATAAAAAGGCTGCTGGGCACAGTGGCACATGCCTGTAATCCCAGCAGCTCAGGAGGCTGAGGCAGGAGGATTGTGAGTTCAAAGCCAGCCTCAGCAACTTAGTGAGGCCCTAAGCCACTCAGTGAGACTCTGTCTCTAAATAAAATACAAAAAAAGGCCAGGGATGTGGCTTGGTAGTAAAGTGCCCTTGGGTTCAATCCTCAGTACCAAAAATATAAAAATAAAAAGGCTGAGGATTGTAGCTCATTCATAGACCACCCTAAAGAAGATGAAGTTAGAGTAGAATAGGATGGGCCCTTAATCCAATATGACTGGTGCCCTTATAAAGAAGATGACACTAGAAAAATACCACATGATGATGCAAGGCAGATATTGGAGTGACACAGTTAGAAGCCAAAGAAGGGCTAGGCTGTGGCTCAGCGGTACAGCACTTGCCTAGCACATGTGAGGCCCTGGGTTCAATCCTCAGCACCATATAAAAAATAAGCAAATAAAATAAAGATATTTAAAAAAAAGAACACCACAAAAAAAAAGAAGCCAAGGAACATTAAGGACTGCTAGCAAAAACCAGAAGCTAAGAAGGGGCAAGAAGCTAGAATCTTCAGAGAGAACACGACCCTACAGACACCTTGTGGACTTCTTTTTTTTTTTTTTTTTTTAAAGAGAGCGAGAGAGAGAGAGAGAATTTTTAATATTTATTTTTTAGTTTTCGGCGGACACAACATCTTTGTTTGTATGTGGTACTGAGGATCGAACCTGGGCCGCACGCATGCCAGGCGAGCACGCTACCGCTTGAGCCACATCCCCAGCCCACCTTGTGGACTTCTAGCCTCTAAAACTATGAGACAATTAATTCCTGTTGTTTAAAGCCACCCAGTTTGTGGTATTTTATTATGGTAGCTCTAGCATTCTAATATAGTGGCATATTCCAGGCTTCTAGGACAGTACCTGGCACACAAAAGGAGCTCAACAAAAGGAATATTTAATGAACAAATACATGGACTTAATTACCTAGGATTGACCTCTCAGTGCCATTTGGCACCTCTTTATAATGGGCACCCCCACACCTGATGAACACATACATACTTGTTAAAACTCTCCTCTCTTGTTTTCCACATCACTACTTTCTCCTTGTTCAGTAGTTCCAATTCTTTTATTTTTATTTTTTTCCAGTACCGGGGATTGAACTAACCATTGGTCACTAACCATTGAGCCATATCTCCAGCCTTTTTTATTTAGAGACAGGGTCTCACTAAGTTGCTTAGAGCCTCGCTCAGCTGCTAAACTCACAATCCTCCTGCCTCAGCCTCCTGAGCCACTAGGATTACAAGCATGCACCACTGCACCTGGATAGTTCCAATTCTTTAATGGGGTTTGTAAACCTTCATTCCTCTCTTCTTGCTCCACATTCTTTTCATGTAACTTTATCCCTATGCAGGCTTCAATTTCCCATATATATCAAGAATTCCCCAATCTAAAACAGATATAACCATGTCACTACTCTGCTTAAAAAATGGAGACTGGCTCTTCATTGCCTGCCTATAAATCAAAGTATAATCTTGTCCCCTTTAGCACAGTACTCTGTTCTCACCCCAGTATGCATGAACCCCTTTCTGTAAAATAACCTGTGCTCTGGCCACAAAGGACTATTCAAATTTCTCAGGTACACCATGTTTAATGCTTTCAGTGCCTCTAGATTCCCTCCACCTGGAATGTTCCTAATCCCCCTCATCTACCTGATGAAATCCTAGTTCAGGCCAACCACAAATGCCACTATCTTTTGAAGCCTTTCCCATAACCTTCTGTTTATAACACCAGAGCTATTACCTCTTTAATGTTATAGCTGGTAGTTTATTCATTCACAGATCTAGTACCTAGCTCAATGCCTGGCATGTGGCACACTCCAAAAAATTACAGGTTGAATGAATTCATTCAAACCTGTCAAATTTCAGCTATCAAATGGCAGTAGAATCAAATCTCAGCACTACTTCACCAAAGCACAATGAAGATTTTGCTGCACTAACAGAATTTAGAAAACTACCACAAATGTCAAAGAATTGGGCCCAAATAGATGAGCTGCTCAACATTAGATGAATATTTACTCTTCAGAAACAGACCCTGACACAAGAGCAAAATCCTAGACAGAGCATCAACCCCTTACCTCCGAAGATACATAGTCTCCTCATCTTCTGTATTACAAAATTTGTGAGCATGTTTGGCAGCATCAATCACACGGGATCGGTCCCGGGGCCTCATGGGCAATTTCTCTAACTGACAATCTGAAAGAATGGAGAAAGATTTGGTCAGTAGAGTCACTGAAAAAGGTCTTGATCCAACCAGAAGTTTTCAGTGGCAGCTGTAGCACTATAACTTTTACTATAATTACTCTGCTGATGGAAGCTTCCAACTAAAAATGACTTGGTGTCAGGAAAACCTTGGTTTTGGCCCCAGCTCTGTAGTTACCCTGATCATCTTTGGCAAATCACTTCCCACTTCAGGGACTTTTTCTTCATTGAAAGATCAGTGCACTGGGAAGAGGCTGATGTCTGATGCCAACCATACGTTCCTGCCTTGCACCCCAATAGGTTTACTATTTTTAATTAGTGAAAATATGTAACATTAACAATTATCTACTGGTACAGATGGTTGACACTTTTCCCTATTTTCCTCACTTTATGGAAGAATCAAATAAAAGAACATTTATAAAACCAGAGGACAAAAGGGGGTTGTTACTTTAAAATTATATCAATTTTTTCCCTCTAGGTGTAAAAATACTCATTCTTTAAAAAAATGTTCTTTTAAAAATCCCCCTTCCTGGGGCTGGGGTTGTGGCTCAGCGGTAGAGCACTCACCTAGCACATGTGAGGCCCTGGATTTGATCCTCAGCACCACATAAAAATAAATAAATAAAATAAAGGTAGTCTGTCAACTACAACTAAAAAATATTTTTTAAAATCCCCCTTCCAGGGGCTAGGGCTATAGCTCAGTGGTAGTGCACCTGCCTCTCACATGTGAGACACTGGGTTTAATTCTCAGTACCACATAAAAATAAATATTTTAAAAATTCCCCTTTCCTCCCCTCAAGTCAGCTTTTGTGCTCCCGAAAATTTTCTATTTCATAAGTCTGATCATAAAACCCTAAGTATTAAAATAATTTGTACTTGTAGAGAGAAAAGTGACTTTTTCAAAATATACAGGGGCAGCTGCTAAATTGATGTATTATATATTGTGGTTTCTGTTTCTTGAAAAAAATTTTTCATTAATTTTACATCTAACAAAGGAAAAACAATTTAAAAAGAGGGTAAGAAACAATTCCAGTGGGATGATTTTAACTTGTGAAATGTCCCTGGGATTTTTTCTTTGCTTGCTTTCTTTCTCCTTACCATGCCCCCGCCCAAATACACATATACACTTTCTGTAAAACTTGAAAATAGAAAGCAAAAACCCTCTACTGTTGTAAATCATGCAATTAAAGCTGATTACTTATAAATATGAACTTTGGGTCACTATATACACTGTTAAATTCGATTTATTATTACATATTGTTAAATAAACTGTGAGACAGACACACACACAAAAATAAAAATTTAAAAAAAACTGCCAGATGTGATGCACATGCCTGTAATCCCAGAGACTCACAAGGCTGAGACAAGAGTATCACAAGTTCGAGGCCAGCCTCAGCAACTTAGTGAAGCCCTAAGCAACTTAGGGCTTGTTTCAAATTTTAAAAATTTCATAATTCATAATCCGCTTGAATCAAATGTATGAAATATGATATGTCAAGAACTTTGTAATGTTTTGAACAACTAATAAAAAAAATTAAAAATGCTGGGGGCTGTGGCTCAGTGGTTAAGTGCCCCTGGATTCAATCCCCAGTACCCTTCCAAAAAAAAAAAAAAACCTTCCCAACACCGCAACTCAAGTTCCTATGTGTATTTCTGTGATTACAGTACACTTGGTTTGTGCTACAATTTATTAGAGTTAGAAGAGTCAACCAAGTATCCAAGCCTATGAGGAAGGCAATAGGAAAAGTGGGTAACTGTTAAGGACAAAGTTATATATATGCAAATGACCCATCCAAGTTGGAGGAGGTTAATCTGAAAACAAATATGAAATAAAACAGGTACAGTTATAAAGCAGATAGAAATGAATATAATGCAAATCTAAAGGTCCACAGAGGAAGTCAAGCATCAAAGTGATTTGAGATTAATGGAGGAAGTGAAGAGAATTAGAGAACAGTAGGTAGTTTACACATTAGCTTGTTCACTCCTCTCAGTGAATGAATTGCAGTATCACCATTGCAACAGGGAACACTATAATCAGGGCAATTGGAGAGCAGCGGGCAGGAGATCATGAATTCAATTCTAAACATGATATATTTGAGAGGTCCATTAGACATCTGAGTGGAGATATTGAATAGGTAAGTGGAGCTTAAGGAGAGGTTCAGGTTAAAGATGAACATCTGGGAAGTATCAGCAAATAGGTGGTATTGAAAGCTGGGGTCTGGTTGAGATCACTGAGGGAGTGAGTACAGACTGAATATCCAAACAATACCGAGCTCTAACTCCTTGAAATCTCTAGAAATCTGAGAGAAAAAGGAGCTAGACACTGAGAAGGGACAACATTTGAGGTAGGAGAAAAATCAGGAGTGTGTCGAGTCTTGGAAGTAAATAAAGAATATGTCACAAGAAAAATGGCATGATCATATGTTTCAGATGCCACTGACAGGGTGATTAATTAACACGAAGATAATTAGCCACCAGACTGGTATCACAGTGTTTAGTCAGTAAGCTTAACAAACACGGTTTTGAAGGTGAGGGGTGGGAAGGAAAGTCTAACGGAAGTGGGTCGAGACAACAATATAGAAAACTTTTTTTTTTTTTTGTAGTTGTCAATAGACCTTTATTTTATTTATTTATTGATATGTGGTGCAGAGAATCGAACCCAGTGCCTCACACATGCTGGGCAAGCACTCTACCACGGAGCCACAACCCCAGTCCTTAGGCAAGTCTTTTGATACAAAAGCAGCATAGGGGTGGGGTTATAGGTGGAGGGAAATGTAGAATCAAGGAGGGCTTTATTTTTATTTATTCTAAGACGACAGCATCTTTGTATCCAGCAGAAAATCACAAAGTATTTGGAGTGAACTGAGGGGGGAGATTGTGTGTGTGTGTGTGTGTGTGTGTGTGTGTGTGTGTTTTAACAAGGAGTTTAGAGGGAGGTCTGTAGACATTGTCACAAGGTTAAGCAGAAAATGAAACAAACAAAAAAAACGTCAAGAGTGGAGAAAGAATGTGTAGGGAGGATTCTGACAGTAAGGGAAAAGCCACTAAACTTCAGTGAGAGGTGGCGCCCAGATGACAGCCGGAGGAAATTCACCCTCAAGGACCCACAGACTAATCCGGGTGCGAGCGCCCGCCTGTAATCCAGCGACTGGGGAGGTAGAGGCAGGAGGGTTGCAAATTCCAAGCCAGACTGGGCAACTTGGCGAGATCCTATCTCAAAATAAAATGGACTGAAAAAAAAATAAAATAAAATGAACTGGACTGGAGATACAGTTCAGTGATAAAGCGCCGGTGGGTTCAATCCCCAGTACCCACTGGCTCCCCTCAAAAAGAACCTGCAGTGAGGCATTGGGTTCGACCCTCAGCAACACATAAATATAAAGATATTTTTAAAAAAAGAACCCACAGACTCGCTCCTTGAAGACGCCTTCTAGTTCGCCACTACTCACCCAGAACCAGGACCATCTGGCCGCACAAACAATAGTAGACGTGGAGAGGCTTCTCGCCGTCGTCATATTCCTCGCGGTCCCGGGTGTCGGAGCAGACAACCGACCGGGACACTACTTTAGGCATAGTTCCCAGAGGCGGCTAGATACCTCAAAGACAACGAAGAAAGTAGCGCAGAAATGACGTCACAAGCGCGCCGCACCTTTTCTCTCCAAGCAACGTTGAGTCACGTGTCAGTAGTAGCCTCAAGAACTTCCGGGCGGTCCCATCAGGCTAAGATTCGCGGGGGCTCACTCTCAGACTCCCAGAACTTCCTTCACCTCCGCTAAGTTAGCTGGGACTGCTTTAGTTGTGACATCTTCAGTATTATTTAAATCATTTATTTAAATTTCTATATGCTCATGGATATTTAAATTATACATGTACATATATATATATAAAAAACCTGATATAAAAAGGACTGTACATTACACATTATATATGCATAATACAGATTTTTAGGTGTGTCTTTATGATTTTTTTCTTTAATGGCACTGTTCAGGATGAGTACCTAATGAAGCATATTTTCATTATTAGATATGATTCATATAAAATTCATTCTTGGGGGCTGGGGTTGTGGCTCAGTGGTAGAGTGCTCGCCTAACACATGCGAGGCCCTGGGTTCGATCCTCAGCACCCACATAAAAATAAAATAAAGATTAAAAAAAATTCATTCTTTATATTCACAAAGTTGTTCAACCATCATTACCTAATTAATTCCAGAACATTTTCATCATCTCAAACTATATTATTAATATCTATTAATAGTCACTGCCTGCCTCCTTCCCAGTCCCTGGCAAACACTAGTCTACTATCCTATGGATTTGCCTATTCTAGTATTTTATATAAATTGAATTATATAGCATGTGATCATTTGTCTGGCTTCTTTCGCTTAGCATGTTTTCAAGGTTAATCCATATTGTATGACTTCATGTCTTTTCATGGTTCAATAGTATTTCATGACATGGATATACCATATTTTGTTTATACATTCATCAGTTAATGAATATTTACCTTGTTTACATTTTTGGCTGTTATAGATAATGCTGCTATGAATATTCATATATAAATTTTTGCAAGGACTACTGTTTTCCATTCTTTTAGGTGTGTACATAAGAGTCAAATTACTGGCTCAGAGAGTAAGTGTGCATGTAAATTTTGGGGGGGAGAGGAGGTAACGGGACTAAACCCAGTGGCACTTAAACACTGAGCCATTCTGTCTCCCTAAGTTGCTTAGGGCCTCGCTAATTTTCTGAGGCTGGCTTTGAACCTGCAATCCTCCTGTCTCAGCCTCCCAAGCCACAGGGATTACATGCATGTGCCACAGTGCCTGGCTACATGTAAATTTTTGAGAAACTACTAGAGGGTTTTTAAAAGCAGTTGCACAGTTTTACTTCCCTACCAGCAAGGTATGACAGTTCTAATTTCTCCATATCTTTGCCAATAATTTTTACCATCTTTGTTATTATAGCTATCTTAATATTTCTTTTTTAAATATTTTTTAGTTATTGAGAGACCTTTTCATTTATTTATATGTGGTACTGAGAATCGAACCCACTGCCTCACACATGCCAGGCAAGTGTGCTGCTGCTGAGCCACAGCCACAGCCCACTATCTTGGTATTAATTTGCAGCTTTGATTTTCACTTTCCTGATGGCTAATGATGTTGAGCATCTTTTCATGGGCTTATTGAGCATCTATATATCATCTTTGGGAGAATATCCATTCAAATCCTTGACACATTTTAATTGGGTTGTCAGTTTATTGTTGAGCTGTAGGAGTTATTTATATATTGTGTATACTAGACCCTAAGCATGTAAATTATTTGAAAGTAGAGGAATCTTAACAGTCCTATTTGGCCCCAGGTAAAAGGGAACATCATCCACCCTTTCTTCTCCAACCCAGAAACTCTTCCCTGAATTCCTTTTGTGGATAACAGGAACCTGGGGGATATTCCAGTATAAGTAAATTCAGACAATCTATGTTGGATAACTTCAATAATCCAAGTGATGGCACCAGAATAGTGGATTTTTAAGACAGATATTACTAAAGACAGCAGGAGTTTGTGGCTAGAAAGACAGAAGATGTAAACCAATGGAAATTTAAAACTCTTGAATGAACATAAGAGAAACCCATTTAAGCCTTAGAGAAGAATCACAGTGTTTTCTACTTGGGTTTTAGTCCAGGTTCATCCCTATGATTATATTATTGAATATTATTGATCTTCTACTATGTATCAGGTACTGTGCTTTACACTGGTTGGAAGTGATAAATAACACATAATCTTACCTATGGCTTAGTCTAGTGCAGGGTGGGCAAACTTTTCCTGTAAAGGGACTACCCCTTGGTATGAGAGCCAAGAAACAAAATAATTTCCACAAGTGTTTTATTGACAGAATTAAAAATACAATGTTAGCGCTTGTTAACAATTTAATTAACAATGTTAATAATTTTTTTGTAATAAAGATCTACTAGTGAGAAGAGGGGAATAATATTTCACTTACTGTTCAAAGTGAGTGTTCTCAATCATTAAATCCTTCTGATGACAGAAGCCCAGTCTGGAGTGATGCAGTCACCAGCCAAGGACATAATAGATTATGATAGTAGAAGTTGGCAGAGGCAAAAAATAGATTTTCCTCTGGAGTCAGTTGCAAATATTAATCTGTTAAAGCTTATTTGTAACAACATTTCTGTATTTCATCTTTGAATTTTTTTCACACAAATAAATACTGCCCTATACTGATATCAGTTCCCAAGTCTATGATTTCGAGCATATTCATCTCATAGAAGGCATTTATAGAATTCTATTAGAGTATTCTCTTGACCAAAATTGCCTTTTACTATGTCCTTGCATTGAAGATTAATCACTTCCAATTGAAGTTTAGGTAAAAGATCTTCAGTTGAAGTTAAATTGATTTTGAAATACAGAATTTCCTTTGCACTTGCATCAAGTCTGAAAAACACTGTTGGAACTTTAATTTGAGCTCAGGAAATATACTTACTGTAAATTTCTGTAGGAATAAAAAATCTTGATTGTTGTTTTTTAACTTTTGACAGCACAAGAATCAATAAAAGCAAATGATGATTCTTGTGATTCAATGTTAGTTGTCATTGAATAACTACTGCAATATAAGTGTCACATATAAGCACTGTTTTGCCTTATAATTTTAGGTTAAATCCATTAAGAAACATCATTAAGTCTATAGCAAAAGCTAATTTCAAAAAACTGTTCAATAATAGTTGTCAGGGGGTGGTTTTTCTCATCCTGAAATGTTTTTTACATATTTTTTAGTTGTAGATGGACACAATATCTTTATTTTATTTATTTACTTTTTATGTGGTGCTGAGGATAGAACCCTGTGCCTCATACTTGCTAGGCAAGCATTTTACCACTGAGCCACACAGCCCCAGCTCCTCATCCTGAAAATGTTTAATCTGAGGTCTTAGTTCCTATAAATCTCAATAGAATTTTACCACTATTAAGCTATTGAAATGCTATGGGGAGGGCAATTCAGAAATATTCAACATCTACCCAGGCACGGGCATGCATTCCAGCAATTTGGGAGGTTGAGGCAGGAGGACTGCAAGTTCAAAGCTAGCCTCAGCAATTTAGCAAGGCCCTAAGCAACTTAACAAGACCCTGTCTCAAAATAAAAAATAAAAAGGGCTGGAGGTGTCGCTCAGTGTTTAAGTGGTTAGGTTCAATCCCCAGTACCAAGAAAAAGAGGGTAGGGGGAGAGAAATATTCAAGCTTTCAAGTTCTAGTTGTGGGTAAATTAAGAATCAGGAGATAGGGAAAATATCCCAGATTAAGTGGGTAGACCTGATGCAGCAACACTGATCCTTGCAAGAGGGATGAAGTTAGTCAGGGTTCACAGAAAAAGCCATGTGATGACAGAAGCCCAGTCTGGAGTGATACAGTCACAAGCCAAGGACATAATAGATTATGATAGTAGAAGCTGGCAGAGGCAACAAATAGATTTTCCTCTGGAGTATCTAGAAGCAACCAGGCCAGTCAATGAGTTTGGTTTTAGACTTCTGATGTCCAAAACTCCAAGAGAATAAATTTGTGTTCTCTCAAGCCACTAAATTTGTGATAATTTGTTATAGCACTGTAACAAATATAAAACTATATCTACAAAAGCTACAGTGTTGTGCATTGGAATTCAATTCAAACCAACCAACCAATCCAACTTTTTACTATGGTCTGCAAGCTAAGAAATGGTTGAAACAAATCAAATGAAGAATAGTATTTAATAAAATTTCATGATACATGAAAATTACATAAAATATCAATGTACATTAAGAAAGTTTCACTGGGATGCAGCCATGCTTGTTCATTGATATTCTGTCTGTGGCTGCTTTTGTGCTATAATAGCAGAGCTGAGTAGTTTTGACCATGTGTTGCCCAATGCACTACAAACTGCAGTGATGCAGTAAAACTCGAGGGCATTTTGAGTGTCACAGTTATTGTCATATCACTGCATTTTTTAAAGTTACAAGTGCATACATATCCCATTAACACAAGAAGATTAAGCTGGATGCAGTGGCGCACACCTCTAATACCAGCAATTTGGAAGGCTAAGGCAGAAGGATCTCAAGTTCGAGACCATCCTCAGCAATGTAACAAGACCCTGTCTCAAACTAAAAAGGGATGGAGATGTAGCTCAGTGGTAAAGTGCATCATGTTCAATCACCAGTGCTGCAAAAAAAAAAAAATAGATAGATAGATAGATAGATAAAAACACAAGGAGATAAAAGTGGACTTTGAATGCCATATATTAGTTGTGGATGAAATTTTATTTTTTATTTTTATGTGGTGCTGAGAATTGAGCCCAGTGCCTCACACATGCTAGGCAAGCACTTTACCACTGAGCCACAACCCCAGCCCTTGAATGTCACATTTTTGAGGTACACTGGGATGTGGAATAATTGGTTATGGAATTAGATGTTAAAGCATTGTGTTCGATACACAATGACACTGTAGCATTGCTAAACATATCACAATGTGCATTGATATTACCGGACTACACACTTGTCACAATATTCCAAATTCATAGCAGAGCAATGGTTAGAAAAACTACAAATTAAGGAAGAGGAAAAAAGAAAAAAAAGACTAAAAGAATCAGAAATTTAAAAACAGTATCTTATAACAGACTATAATAGTTGTAGTTCCCTGGTCTGTGGCTGGTTTGATTGAATTCCAATGCACAACACTGTAGCTTTTGTAGATATAGTTTTATATTTGTTACAGTGCTACAACAAATTATCACAAATTTAGTGGCTTGAGAGAACACAAATTTATTCTCTTGGAGTTTTGGACATCAGAAGTCTAAAACCAAACTCATTGACTGGCCTGGTTGCTTCTAGATACTCCAGAGGAAAATCTATTTGTTGCCTCTGCCAGCTTCTACTATCATAATCTATTATGTCCTTGGCTTGTGACTGCATCACTCCAGACTGGGCTTCTGTCATCACATGGCTTTTTCTGTGAACCCTGACTAACTTCATCCCTCTTGCAAGGATCAGTGTTGCTGCATCAGGCCCACCCGCTTAATCTGGGATATTTTCCCTATCTCCTGATTCTTAATTTACCCACATCTGAAAAGTCCCTTTTGCCACATAAGGTAACATATTCACAGGTTCCAGAGATTGATTAGGATATGGAGATGGGGGATCATCTCATTCAGCCTGCCACACCATATTTTTGTGCTCTTGATTCAGCAATTCAGCAGCTACATTCAAGGCCCTAATTTGCCCATTTCTCTAAATTCTGATAATCCTAGAGGCAGTAGATGGAAAACAAACTACTACTTGCCAAGAGGCACACTGTAATAAGTGTTGCTTCTTATAAGTGGTTCTCTGGACTTATCTTGTAATATTGGAGTCAAGAAAGAACTTTTGATTTTATTTTCTTTTGTTTCATTGCTTCATTCTTTCTTTTTCTTGGTACTGGGAGTTGAAATTAGGGGTGCTTTCTACTGAGCTACATCCTCAGTCCTTTTTTAAATTTTTTATTTTGAAACAGTGCCTTGCTAAATTGCTGAGGCTGGCCTTGAACTTTTGATCATCCTGCCTCAGCCTCCTGAGTTGCTGGGATTACAGGGAATGTGCCACCATATCAGGCTCTATTGTTTCTTAGTTGCTATTTAGACTAAATATTATCATTAGAAGTGGAAGTCTGCTAGGCACAGTGGTACACACCAGTAATCTCAGTGATTCAGGAGGCTAAGGCAGGAAGATAGCAAATTTGAAGCCAGCCTCAGTAATTTAGCAAGGCTCTAAGCAACTTAGTGAGACCCTGTCTCAAAATTTAAAAATAAAAAGGGCTGGGGATGTGGCTCCATGGTTAAGTTCAAAGCCAGCCTCAGGAATTTAACAAGGCCCTAAGCAACTCAGGGAGATCCTATCTCAAAAGAAAAAAATAAAGCCGGGCATGGTGGTGCACGCCTGTAATATCAGCTACTCGGGAGGCTGAGGCAGGAGGATTGCAAGTTCAGACCAGCCTCAGCAAAAAGCAAGGCACGAAGCAACTCAGTGAGACCCTGTTTCTAAATAAAAATACAAAAAAATAGGGCTGGGGATGTGGCTCAGTGGTAGAGTGCCCCTGAGTTCAATCCCCAGTACCAAAAAAAAAAAAAAAAAAAGAAAGAAAAAGAAAGGGCTGGGGATGTGGCTTAGTGATTAAGTGCCCCTGGGTTCAATCCCTGGTACAAAAAAAAGGAAGTGGCAGTCATAGGAAAATAAAAGTCTATTGCCTTCACTAAATACTAGAAATATAAACCTTAAAATATAGCCTTATAATTCAATAAGTGATAGTTATTCCATATCTTCCCTAATCCAAAATTCTGACTTCAGGAAAGTCAGAATCCATTCTGCATGATGAAATCTTCATGAATGAAACTTCACAATTTCCTTAGTCATATAATATATTCCCACAATTCACAGTTCTCCCTTTTAGGAAAAATTTCAAATCTGGAATCTCTTATCTTCCCAAGGGTTGAAAGACCTGTGAAAACCCACAGATTAATTACCAATACACCTTTTCTTTAAATTAAAAGGGCTTCTCATTTCTTGGCCCAGTCTCTTGAGTGGAGGCGGGGGTGAGGCTTGGCTGTAAAGAGGGTATTTCTTCAAGATGTCAAGGTGAGAGGGGGTGGAAGGAATGCTTGGCCAACGGTGCTATAGTTAGTATGTTCTAGCCTGATAATCGTCTGTGCTGGGAAACAATCTTCTGTGTTACTGCTTGCTATGACAACCCTGCTTCTTCTGATGAGGAATGTGGGGGCACAGTGTTCCTGTGATGTAATTCCATTCTACAGTCAGAAAAAGCTATTCCCAGGGAGATGCCATGGGGGCTTCCAAACTGCTTTGGTTCATGCTCTTGAGTTGTCATGATTATACAGTCCAAGGAAGGAAGAGAAAGGGGGTTTCCAAAAAAAGGAGAAGCCCACAACAAATTCAAATACTTTTTTTCCCCCACAGTGCTTGGAATCTCACCCAGGGCCTCACGCATGCTAGGCAAGCACTTTACCACTGAGCTACATCCTCAGCCCCCAAAATACATTCATGTCTTGCAATGAATCTCAAACATTTATATTTAGTATCAGAGCTTCCCAGTCCCTTTCATACTCTTCAGGACAGTGTGTGCTGCTTCTCAATAGGATTTATTCAATATATTTCTCTCATGCTCAACTCTTAGAAGTACTGCCCATCAAACCTAAACTACTGAGCTGGGGCTGTAGCTCAATGGTAGAGCACTTGCCTAGCACATGTGAGGCACTGGGCTGCCAATCTCTCAGCAACAGAGAATTTCTCTTCCATCAAATCCTTCTCATACTTTGAATCTTTCTTCAGGGAGAACCCAGTCCACTTTGAGGACTTACCTGATTAGACCAGGCTCACCATGGATAATCTCCCTATCTTAAAATCATCTAATTTGGGACCTCAACACCACACAAAAATAAATAAAATAAAGGTATTTTTAAAATTCTAAATTCCACTTTAAAAATACTAAATTACCTATCCATGCATTTGAAGGTATTTAGTCAACTTCCATCACTGTCATTTTTCCAGGCTGAAGAACCTCTCCATTAGCCATGCTAATTTGCTTGCTTTGAACTCAAGATCCCCCTGTCTGAGCCTCCTGAGCTGCTGGGATTACAGGCGTGTGCCACCACACCCAGCTTTTGCAGATTTTATTTACTTATTTGTTTGTTTTGCAGTGCTGCGATAGAACCCAGGACCTTGCCAGTGCTGGCAAGTGCTTTACCACTTAGCTATTTAGAAGATTTAATTAAGGTCCCAAATTAGATGACTTTAAGATAGGGAGATTATCCAGGGTGGGCCTGGCCTAATCAGGTAAGCCCTCAAAGTGGACTGGGTTCTCCCTGGAGAAAGATTCAAAGTGTGAGAAGGATTTGATGGAAGAGAAATTCTCTGTTGCTGAGAGATTGGCATAGCTCTAACAATTTCACTTCCTTGCTCAACCATCTTGCAAGTAGTAGATCATGTGGTAAGGATTGCAAGTAGCCTCTAGGAGTTGAGAGTGGTCCCCATTTGTGAGCTGGTAAGGAAATAGGGACCTTAGTCCTATAACTGCAAGAAACTGGAGTTGACCTACAATTTGTGGTAATCTGTGATAGAAAACAAATTCCTTTGCTTTTGCACATCTTGCTTTTGTTGATTTCATATGTGTGTGTTTAGTAGACTGCAAATTCCTACATTCAAGGAAAAGGATTTTTAAATTTATTTTGGCATCCACTTCCCACCACAGCTATATGATGCTATTAGAGAGACTTGCCTTAACTGATAAGTTGGAGTTAATGGGAGATACAAATCCTTGACCATGAAGATACCTGGTGTTAAGCAGCAGCTACAATCATTACCACTGTCAAGTGGCTCCTTACTCCCATGTTAAAATCCAATTCCTGCATGTCTGATTCCTCCTGGACATCTTCATGTAGATGTCTCATCTGTCCCATGAACTCCATAAATCCTACTCAAAATTCCCTCTTCCAAACTTGACCCCTCCCCCTCTATATGCTAATCCTGATAATGGAACCTTGGAATTCCCACTTATCTTGGGACTTAGCATATTGTTGATTTCTGCTACTCTCTTAGCCTCCGCAGTCAATCTGTTGCCAAGTTCTCTCCATTCATCCCATCCACTCCTTTATTGGCATTGCCTGGTTCAGTATCTCTCACCTAAAATGCTGCGAGAGTAGGCTAGCTGCTCTCCTGGGGCCAATCTCTGATTAGCACAGCTCTAATGATGTCATTTTCCTGTTCAACCACCTTCTAAGGAATCCATTAGCTTGAAATTCAAAACTGTCCATGACTTAAGCCTACCTTTCTCATATTTTCTATAATTCTTAAATGAGCATTTTTCCCACCTTCTAAATTATTTTGAATTGACCTTTAAAAACTCTTCTTTAAAAATGTTATTGCTTTTGCAGGTCCACGTACTAACTGTGACTCCTCCCTGAAACCTGCAGCTTTTCCACGCACATCTTACTGTTATTTTCACTCCAGATCCACTATCCTTCCAATTCTCTGCAGTCGGATACCTTGGACTCTTCTGAACATATACTAGCCGCTTGGCTTGTTGAACTGCCAAGGGGGAAATGTGGTTCCAGAGCCAAATTGTGAGTGCCCAGAACTAAAACAAACAAACAAAACAAACAAACAAAAAACATATTGTACTTGCCTTAAGCTCCCATTCTCTCCCTGAGGACACAAAATGGCATTTTATTTGGCTTTGGGGTAATCACTGACCCCTAAATGTTAGGATCACAATCCTGAACATTCATTCTATATAAAAGGGACCCAGGGCCTCCTTTCATAGTCAAGGAGGATTTATTCTTTTGCTTTTCCAGGATCTTAACCAATTCCCCACCCCCACCCCCCTCACCCCCCCCCAGCACCCCCCACTCCCACCCCCCCGCACCCCCCCACATCCCCCCGCACCCCCCCCCCCCCCCCCCCGCACACTCCCATCCGGGTCTCCTAAGTCTGCCTGGGATTGTACCCTAGAGTTCCCGCTTTTTGAGAACCGGTTTTGCCTCCGCCCACTGCTACTTCCACTAGTTTGGGATTTGGTGATCTTCTCCTCTCCTCTCCTCCTTTCCCCACCCCAGCCATAGTGTGCACTTTAATAAATGATATGGTCTTAAAAGAAAAAGGAAGAAAAAAAGCAGAAAACTTCCCAGGGTTCGTCTTCAAATTGGCAAGTAGAGACAGACCCGTTCCACCACTAAATCCTTGTGAATTGTAGGCTTCGTTTGCCCCGAAGCTTGCCTCTCACCCTTGACCATCCAGGAACCACTCCCTGCTTCCTAGCTGGGATTTAATGACATAAGCAACTTTCGCTCTCCCCCCGCCCCCGGCTCGTGTTGGTACGGCCTGTCCGGCGTAAGGCGTTCCACCCCCCCCCCCTTTTCCTTTCAGGTTGGTTCAGCCCCCGTATACTCCGGGGTGGTGCTTAGCCGGCGCCAGACCGACCCTCGACTTCGGAGAGGCAGTGCTCTTCCTCTGGGTGCTTCCTCCACATCTTCTTCAGCTTCTTCGGTCTCCTCGGCCTCCTTACCGACCGCGGGGACCCGAGACTCTGGTGTATGCCCCACCCCTGACCCTGCTAGAGATATGTCCACCCCGGCTCGGCGGCGCCTCATGCGGGACTTCAAGAGGTAAACCGTCGGGGATAGCGGAGGCCGGGGTCTGCCCGCCGGGGCACAGGGCGGGTCCCGAGGCGGACCGGGTCGGGTGGGGTAAAGGTAGCGGAGGGCGGACGCGAGTGCCGGACTCGGGGGCCCCTGTCTGTGTCTCTAAAGGTTGCAGGAGGATCCTCCAGCTGGAGTCAGTGGGGCTCCGTCCGAGAACAACATAATGGTTTGGAACGCGGTCATTTTTGGGTGAGTCTGCGTTCCCGGTGCTGGCGAGGGATCGGGGAAACCAACCGTCTCAGTGTGCTTTCCGGGTCAGGCCCCTTAAGAAGGCGGAGGGTGAAAGGGAAAATGTTTGGGTTTGGTCGGGCCTAGGCGCCACCCCGGAGCCTGTGCCTCGATTAGTTTGGTTCCCGCTGCCGGGGGAACCGTTTGGAGTTCTAGGGGGGCGGGGTGGGGAGTGGTGGAGGTTAGGCGCGGCGGCCTGCACTGTGTTTCTGAGCCCAAAATGTGTACTTGTAGTGGTTTTCAACCTAGGCAGCCGGTGGTTGACCAGAGATAGGGATGGCAGACCTTGGATGGCCATCCCCTTAAAATGAACCGGGAGAAGGGAACCCTTTAAGCGGGAACTGACTAGTTTTCTCTGTGTTGCAGGCCTGAAGGGACCCCATTTGAGGATGGTAAGAGAATTTCTTTACCCACCTTTCAGGAGCTTGATCAGCTGGGGAAGGGGTTTCCAGTCATCCTGCAAGTGCCTCCTACTTAGGAATCTGCTTCTGCCTACTAAAGGCTTGAGTGGAATCCAATGTGTGGCAGGTTGTTTTGGAACTTGTCTGCTTAACTAGATTTGCACCTTTTTTCTTGCTTTCTTTTAAAAACAATCTGAGTAAGGCGATCACTGGTTAAAAGGAGTATCATAGCACTGGTACTAAGAATTTTGAGATTTGGGCTGTGATCCTGCCAAATTCAGCTCTTCATTAGAAATACTGAATTAATATGAAGCCAACCAGTTGCTGACAATCAGCAGAGACCCCTAAAGATCATCTAGTTCAGAATTCTATCCCAAGGGCAGGAATTGTATTCAGGAGGTGCTTAATATGTGTGTGTTGGATGCTGACTGGATTCAAGAATCCCTTACACATAATTATCTGTCTTACATTGAATGCCTGCCAGCCTCACTACTCTAAGACGGTCTTAAATGCCTAATTTCAGTATAATATTGTTTCTTGATTTTAAATGAATTTGTAGTGTGTGCTTTTCATCAAGACTTTATGATCACTACTCAAGGCAGCTTCAGAATTGCGGTTAGCCTTAATTGTACCCTCTTGACCAGTGTCCAGCTTATTTGAAGGTACTACATATACCAATAGGCACATATTTTTAAAAGTTATTTAGGTTTAATGTTTAAAAACACAAATATTAATTGCTCTTTAAATACTCTTTATTTTGAGGGCTGTGGATGTGGCTTAGTGGTAGATTGCTTGCCTGGTATGTGTGAGGCCCTTGGTTTGATCTCCAGCACTGCAAAGAATTAAAAACTTTCTATTTTGAGATAATTACATATGCAGTTGGAAGAACTACTATGTAGAGACCCTGTATATCTTTCATTTATCTCCCCAATAAACCCCTGTTTGGTAACATCTTGAATGACTATACTACAATATCACAATCAGGAAATTGATAGTGATATAATTTTACATGTACTCAATTGTGTGTGTGTGTGCTTGTGTGTTTAGTTATTGTTCTTTGAAAGTTTAATACATTTAAAAGATGATTAATATTAAACACATTTGAGCTCATGAAATTCTTTAATATTTTACATATTTTTAAAAAGAAAAGAATCTTTTATTTTCTCAATGATTTATCTTCCTTTGGTCACATAGCATGCATACACACACACACACACACACACACACACCCTTCAGTTTGAAGATGGGAACAAAAACATTTCTGCAAACTACATAAAATAAACTTATGTCATGGAGTGGATTGCTTTTTGATGCTGCCAGTCCCCAAAATGCTGTGAGGTAAGTCGAGATCAACCAGTTTGATAATTTGCCTCAAATACTGAGATTTCCTTAGGAAACTGGACAGTCACCTGAATACTTTTAGCTTATGTTCTACTTTACCCCCTGGGTAAATAGCACTGTTCTTCAGTGCTTTGATAAAAAGATATGATAGGAGGGAGGGAGGGAGCCTAAGGACATATTACTTTGGTGCAGTTAATCATTTGAACTGATTGGTGCAAGAACTAGCTAGATTTAATTTTTCTCTACTAGATTAGTGCTAGTTTTGTTTTGCACTGAGGATTGAATCCGGGGATGCTTAACCACTGAACTACATCCCTTTTTATTTTTTGAGACAGGGTCTTGCTAGGTTGTTTAGGACCTCACTGAGTTGCTAAGGCTGGTCTTGAAGTTGTGATCCTCCTGCCCTAGCCTCTGGAGTCACTGGGATTACAGATATGTGCCACCACTCCTGGCTGGTGCTAATTTTTTTACACTTAAGCTTTGCATGCAGATTAACTGTTTTTGCTTCAGGTCTAGTAGGCTGTGTTTTCATTGTCTTTTTCCCTCATTTTATTCAGACTGTTTTATGCTAGGCACAGTTTATTAATAATACATTTGCTGGAGGTTGGCTACTTAAAATTTCAAGGGTGCTTCTCTTGTTTTAAGTGGTATGAATTGAAAAGGTACTTATGGAATCCATTATCTACCTGGACCGTCCCTTTTGACATTACTGACTCTATTTTTGATGATGTGTATCTCCATTCTGGCATTACTGAAAGGAATTACTCAGGCTAAATGACAGTAGCCTTCTTAGATTCATTCTGTCAAAGAGTCTGATCTCCACAGATGTCTAGAACTTGCTGTAAAAAATATGTTTGACTATTTTATGAATACCCCTATTTATAGTTGGGGAATTTATAGTTAAGGAAAAGACTGATAGGGATAAGTAAACGTAGTTGACTTTATTATTTCCAATGTGTTTATACATATTAAGAACCCTCAAACTACTTTTGCTTCTTCCTGTAAACCATTCACACATGTAGAAGTTTCTGGGACAGCCAGGCCCTAAATAGAGGAAATCTTAAGGAATTCTTAAAGGTAGTTTGACTTGACTTCATGTAATTAAAGTAAGATAATATGTTCTGAAGAACTTATACTACCAAAACATTGGGTTGAAATACTTCCTCATCAAAATGTCTTGGTATATATTAGTGAATACAAATTATAGAATATAATATTCATCATATCATCTAAAAATTGTTAATAGACATGGTAAGGTACTATATTTGCTTTCATAATACATGTGTTCTTAAGAAGTCAAATGTAAATCTATTTTTTTTTAATGAAATCAGAGTCCACTCAGGGTGTTCTTCAAATCAATCCTGTGATGAAAGAGTTTAGAGTATTATCTTAAAAATCATAATTTTCAGTTATCAAAAAAAATTTAAATTACATGTGCTTTACCTTGCCCTTGGGCAAAGTCACAGAGTACTAGCCAAATGGCAGAAAACACCTGCAGGGGGGTTTTCTTTGGCCAAACATGTATTTTCAAAAATTTGGATTTGTGTATATTTTTATGCAAAACATACAATCTCTAGTTCAATCCTGTCAGTCTTTATTGCCATATACTAGCCATTTAACACATTCATACAATTTTCCTGTTCTTTTTTTAATATTTATTTTTTAGTTTTAGGTGGACACAATGTCTTTATTTTATTTTTATGTGGTGCTGAGAATCGAACCTAGTGCCTCACACATTCTCGGCGAGCGCGCTACCACTTGAGCCACATCCCCAGCCCTTTTTTTAATATTTATTTTTTAGTTTTAGGTTCCTGTTCTTTATGTATAGATGGATTGTTACTTTTCCTACAATGTTTTGGCTTCCTCAAAACATTGAATAATAATGAACAAAACCAGTAGAAATTGGGTACAACAGTGATGAGGCCCAAGTTTTCAGTTATTTTAAAGCCTACCCTTCTAAATACTTTGAGAGTAAGCTGTAATTTCAAATTGTATACTATTAATTCTGAGAGTTTTGAATTTCATAACATTTGTCTAGGTCTTAGGAATTGCACTGAGGGTTGTACTAAAGAGGGTGTGACATTAAACAATGTGGCTAAAAGTGTGAAATACCCCCTTTCTAATGTGTACATTCAATAAGAATTTGGTTTTAACTTATGTACAGGTAGACATAAACAGGTTGCTTTACTTCTCAATATTAAAAGCTGTTTTAAAAGGTGTTTGATATACTTCTTATTGAACTTCTAGGCAAGTGTTAGGCAGAAAGCTCAAGTCAAGGAATTTGTGAGCCAACAACATGTATATTCAACTTGCATTTAACCGTGAGAGTTTGCTGTATGCCAGAAAGCAAGCACTATTTGATATCTGAATTCATTAACTGTGTATTTCTTACTGAGATTTAAGACTTTAGAATTATAGTTAAAATAATTTCCTATGTTTATGGAGCACTTAATTTTGTGGCACTATGCATATTTACCTTGTTTAAAGTAAAGCTCAGTAATGCTGTGGTGAGTGGTGACTGCTACTATTAACCTCACTTTACATATGAAGACTTTCCAGTTTATTCTTATTTACTTTGGTGGTGCTGGAGATTGAACCCAGGGCTTTGTACATGCTAGGCAAGCACTCTACCTCTGAGCTCCATCCCCAGCCCAAGGAACTTGAGGTTTAGTCAAGTTGAACACCATCCCTGAGGTTTCACAGCTAGTTAGTAGCAAAGCAAGGACTTGTGCCCAGATCTGTCTGACTACAAATTTTGTACTTTTACAAATGCTGTGCTCTTGTGATTTTGCTTATGCTTTCCTAATGTTAGGTTTTACCACCTTTAGAGATCATATTTAATGATGGTCTTGATTTAAGGTATGCTGTGAAGTCTGCCCAACTTTAGAGCAATTTATTGGTTATCAGTCACTTACCTATACTTTAACCAGATTTCAGCATTGATCTTGATGTCTTTACACTTGAGATACAAAAGCTGAATGTTTTGACTCTTTACCACTCCCACTTTTCCTGCATGTTATATTTTCAGTCCTACTGAAAAGGAAGGACTGTGCTTTCTTCCTCAAAAGGAGGAAGACTTAATGACCAGGTGGTGATAAAGGTGGAGTATGTTCTGATGGACTATGGTATGTTTGTCCATTCCATAATATTTTACTTTTTGTCCTTAGTTATAATACATAGTATCCTCATATATGGCTTCCAAAATCAAATAGTTTTTGGAGTGACAATAATTTGGGGGATATAACATGTTCCTATATGTTGCATTTATTTTGCAGCGCTGAGGATGGAACTCAGGGCATTGCACAGACATGCTAGGCAAGCACTGTTCCACTGAGCTTACCCATCCCCCAACACTGTTTCAGTTTAAAGTATTCTGAATTTTGGGACACATGTTCATACCAAGGGCAACTTTGTTAGCAAATTGTTTCCTATGAGCTTTGTAATAGGAAAACATTTTGGGATTGTTATGTAATAGATACAGCAGTAGAATGGAGATAGTATTCTTTTTTTCTTAAGCAGTAATAAACTTACTAATGGGAACAAGGAGAAAATAAATTGCTGATTCTGAAGGAGCCAGTAATAAGTTATGCTCTGTCTAAACTAGGTCCATTGTATTATAATAAATAATTTATTAAATGGACTAGATTAACATTAGTAGAACATGCATTCCCTTATACCAGATAATAACTTCAGTCTTTCGGAAGTTTACTTGAAGAGATTTTAGTCAGATTGTCCGATTGTGTTCTTGAAATTATTTAACAAACACAATTTAACATTTTGAAGGAGATGATCTCCCCAGATCAAAATATCATACAATTCTTGAGTAAGATCCAATTTGTCTATAACTTAGTATGTTTTAGGACCGCCTTTGGGACTTTAGGGTAACACATATTCAAGACAAGTAATTTATTTTCAATAGTAGTAAACCAAACAAACATCATGAGAAAAAATAGGTTTGTAGAAGTTATGAGTGTGATATAAAGCAAATGTAATTTTTAAATGGTTTCTGCCATAAATTCCCTACATTAGTGTGAATAATTAACTTGATTTTATAGTGAAGTACTTTATGAGTCATACTGAAGAGTTTTGGAGAGGGGCTATGAAGTCTGTTCTTAGATTCAATTAAATTTTCATTATATAGTCACTATTAAATGAAAAGGGACCATTGAACACTTTTATACTTATATTCCCTTAATTTTAAAAACAACTTGATTATAGACTTGTATTTCTAGCATTGGTTTTTTGACTCTGTGCTTCTATTCTTCCTAGTACATTTAAAATCACTGGAGAATTAAAGATGGCAGCTGAATTTGAAGTCTTTCAGTCTTCTAAAGGAAAAAGGCAAAATTTGGGGGCCAGTTTTTTATCATTTTATTTTAAGCATATTTCCAAAATGCAGTGACCAAAGTTATCCTGCAGACAGTAATTTTGAATTCATGATGGAGGTATTTTAGTTTGGGAGAGAATAATGGCAAAACAAAAAAAAATCACCTTTGGGTGGTGGTTTTTAGAATATCTGTCCTTCTTTAGAGCAATTAATAGAGATGTATTTCTTACCTGATCTGTCTTTCCTCTTTACATCTTTGCATTATTTCAATTAATACTTGAAAAAACTTACATTTTATTAAATAAAGTACTGTTTAACAAAGTGATAAATACATTTTCTTAATCCTTTCTTTTCTAACTACAGGAACATTTAAACTTACAATAGAATTCACTGAAGAATATCCGAATAAACCACCTACTGTTAGATTTGTCTCTAAGATGTTTCATCCAAATGGCAAGTATCACTTTTGATAGTGTTTTAAATGATTGCAATGTTTATTGTGGTGGTATTCAACATTTCCTGTTTATTTATCTATAGTACTTGGGTATTTGCTTAGGCATCTTGCTGTTTCCTGAAATTTGAACTCAGTCCCTTGCCATCTTGATCTGTAATCATAGAATTGAAGCAGTGAAGGTACTTTCCCTTGTTTAGAGGTTAAGCACCTCATAATTTTAACAATTTGTCATTTACTTATTAAACAAAAATAAGGATGCTATTGAAGTTTCCTTTTAATGCTAGGTCACATTGGGGTAACCATGTGTTGTGATTATCATTCCTAGCATGTAGAACAATAATTTTCAACTTTGGATGCATGTCAGAATTACCACAAAGTATGAAAAATACAGATGCCCAAACCCACTCCAACCTACTGAATATTAGATCCTATTGTTGAAATATTGTTGGAAAAGTGCTATAGTTCTGTAAGATTCCAACTTTTTTGCTTTTTTCCCCTAGTAGTAAGTTTAGAATAGCTTGCCTTTTTATTTAGACTATTAAAGTATTTTTCATGGTATCAGATGTTTTTTACCTTTGAGACAAGATGAAATCTTGTGAACTCTGAGCTACCTTTTACCATTCACACAGGAGATGTAGTTTACTCTCATTGGGAAGTTAAAGATGGCAGCAGATTGAAATAGGACTTTGAGGAATGAATGAATAGAATGAATTTCCCACAATTGTATGGCTATATAGAGACCCTGTTAGAAAATGTGTATGATTTTCTGCATAATAAGGCAGTCTTCAGAAGAAGGAACATGAAATTTCTTTCAGTTTTGTACCAATCACTTTTGATATCCCCTGATCATCCTGATTATTTCACTAGTAATGATTATGATTCATCTTTTTAGGCAGTTAGCTGGGAAGCAGCCTTGGAATCTTTTTAAGCTTCAAAAGCAAAGTATTGCTTTTGACTATTTCTGTCTTGACTGTAACGTTAAAACTTTCGTGGTCTTATGTTTAACGTTCTTGTTTCTGTGCTTAGTCTATGCAGATGGTAGTATATGTCTGGATATACTTCAGAACCGTTGGAGTCCAACCTATGATGTGTCTTCCATTTTAACATCCATACAGGTGAATTTTTCCTCAATGTGACTGTGACCTTTGAAGTGTTTACAAGTTGTTTTTCGAAAGTCATGACTTAAGACCTTTTTATTTATATTTGGTTAAAGCTTATTTTACAGATAAAAGGTAGGCCTTTAAGACCCCAAATCAACAGAAAGCTCTGCCACATGTATATTTGCCTAGCAACTCATGTATTTGCTTAACTACTCACAATTAATGTAACTCTAGGTTAGTACAGTTATGTTAAAAAGACAGCAAATTTAGTAGTTCCTTGGGACATTTCCATTGTTATTACCTGAAAAAATAGCTGTTTGTCCTGAACACATAACTTTTTGCATTAAGGAACTGATATTTAATTTTTTTCTCCATAGTCTCTATTGGATGAACCCAATCCCAATAGTCCTGCAAACAGCCAAGCTGCTCAGCTGTACCAGGAGAACAAGCGGGAATATGAAAAGCGTGTTTCTGCCATAGTAGAACAGAGCTGGCGCGACTGTTGACTGAAGGTGGAACAAAGGAAGAGGCTGGGCATAAGAAAAATATATATTGATGTGTTTATCACCTTCTTATTCCTCAATGTCATTACATTTACTTTATTAAAAGCAAAATAGCTGTTCTGCTGTTTCCATCTTCCCTTGCCAAGCTTTTCCTACCCCTTCTACTCTCTTGTTGAACATCAGAAAACACCCTCTATGAAATCAAATGTACTGTACCTGGGTTACTTGCAAAAATTACTAATGCTTAATTTTTTTTGTTGTTGTTGTATCTCATCTCCAGCCTTCGGGCATTTATTTGTGTTACTGTACTTTACACTAAGCTTTTAAGATGCATTGTTATACACATGGTTCTTATGTATAGTTTGAAGACCAGGATGTTATTTTTAACAGAATGATTACCAAAGTGTTTCATACTGGCTGGTCCTTCCCTTGTGTTGGGACTTAGATGTGAATGTGTTTAGAATACAGCCAGCCTGTTTGAGGACAGGGAAACAAATCCACTGTAAACAGTTCTTTGATGCTAATATCTTGTAATATGAATTACAAGATGGTATTTACTGGTAGAAAATGTTGGAAGGCTTCAGCCAAGGGAGCGCAGCAGGAACTGACATCTACTCCTAGCAAGATACTAACAGTTCACACATGTTAGGTTTCAGAATATTGGTCTTCTAAGGTTTCTTTTGTTTTGGTTTTTTTCTTAAAGAGGTGTAGGAGCAAAGGAATGGAAACAACAGTTTTTGAGCTAGGGAAAGGTGAAAATCCTTTCATATTTTTAAAGGAGAAGTGTTGCCCTAGAAAAACAAACTTACAATCCTCCATCTTGTTTTTTAGTTTTAATTCAAGGGCACATATATGTGGCAAACTATTTTCCACTGAAGTCTTGAGTTATTGCTGCATGCTTTAGTTTCTTCTCGTTCAGTGTTATGAGAACCTTAAAGCCTATGTCTACAATCTTTTTTGGATATTTACACTTTTAGATATACAAAGCTTATAAGTGAGTTGTCTAATGTTTCATCGTTACCTTTTTGGATTTATTGCTATTTGAAATCTAATGTTGCACAAGTAACCCATGTAAAAAATGTACATTTTTCAAAACTTGTAAATAAAAATAAGCTTAAAATTTTGTTGTTGAGGTGTATTTTAGCTTAGTATGAACTTCTGGCATTAATTTCTTTTGGGATCTCATATATAGTCATTTCCTCCTATTAAATAAATATTATGGTATTACAGTATACTATTTCTGGGGGTGGGTAAAAAGTAGACACTGTTGGAGAAAACCATATTAACGTTTAAAAAAATTTTTCACAGAATAGAAAATTATCAAAAAGTTCCTCCAGTGTATGTTATGGCCAACCAAGGGAACAAAATTGTCATAAGGGAAGAGAATACACAAACCTGGGCGTTTACCAAGAGACTTAAGATCTAACTTGTTGATCCTGACATTCCACCTCTTAAAAAGCCCTAGCTTAAAAAGAAATAGTACCAAACTATTATTTAAAATGGTGTTTTAAAGCTCATGTAAAGTTTGGGAGTATAGGTGTCCTCTCTCATATTTTAACATAATTGCTTTCTTCTGAGGAGCAACTCCTCATTTTAAAGAGATGAGGACAATGACTTCCTGAAAACTACAGTGTCTTAGTATTTGTTGGGGAGGTAAATGAAATTAAGTCCTTACATACGTAGCCCATTCGTCATTTTAGACAATGCATATTTAAAAAAGCTTAGTGTAGGGCAGCTCCATCTGCACTGAACACACTAACTGAATTGTTTGTCTAGGAGCAATGTCCTTATATGTGCTTAATATTTTCCCTCAGGTTCATTTCTGAGGCCTAATCCCATTAGTCTTTTATTTGGTGGATAGTTCAACATTTAATTAATTTGGTATCCTATTGTGGCTGGGTAGCCTAAATATTACAGTTAGTCATATTAGAAAAAAAAATTAGGATGAGACTGGGAATGGGCAGACTTGGTAGCATTTCATTTCGTATATCTCCTGAAAAACACTATTCTCAATCTAATTCATGGGATAATCCTTTTAAAACCTTATAACAGAGCCAACAACCTGACCTCTCAAAACATCATATCTGTGGTCAAAGACACCATTACTACCCATTTGAATAATGTTAATTGCCTTTTTTCCTCTTTTCAATTGTTAACACCACAGGCTGCCTGCATGTTAGAATTATAACAAAGTTAACTAAAAAACAGACATGCAAGATCCCTTTATCAAACTGCAGTCAGATTTAAACTTGTATTCCATTCTGCACCTGCTGGTGTGGGGAAGTAAATATAATGAAGAACCAAAGTTGTAATTAGAGTCCTTTATTTAGGACTCATTTCAAGCTTCCGGGGTTACTCATGGTGAAGTGAATGCTTTGTATACTACTAAAAAAAGAACCCCAATGAAATGCATGATATTTCCATTCATTTTGCAATCAAAGGGGAGGAGAAAAACAAAAAAGTAAATGTGAGACAGTGCTAAATATATAAAATGGAAAACAGTTCTTCAGTATAACATTTAAGCTATCCAAATAAAACTGCTCATATACTGTACAGGCTTTATCAGCAAGGTTAGTGGGTTAAAAGTGACTGCTATTGCAACTAAAGGGATAAAATGGAACAGCAAGGTTGTCAGCAGCCCATTCTTGCCAACCCCATTTCTCAACATTATTTTATTCTCAAGCACAATTAAGTGACTTTGTTCTAATTCTGCATCAGTACCAAGGCTGATCTCAAAGTTAGGAAATCTGGCCCCTCTAAACCAGGAATGAAATTCATATATATTTGGCCTCATTACTTGGAAGGCTTAACTGTAACTGCATTAATCTTCTGATCTATTAAGGCTCATCTAAAGAAATTTGATATATATATATAACATTTCCCTACCTTTTTTCTCTAAAAAAAAAAAAAAAATTCTAGGAAGAAAAAAAAAGAGAAATCAAGTTTTCACATCTTTTTTTAATGTTTTTTAGTTGGATACAATATTGTTAATTAATTTATTTATTTTTATGCAGTGCTGAGGATCAAGCCCAGGGCCTCACCCATGCTAGGCAAGTGCTCTACCACTGAGCCACAACCCCAGTCCCAAGTTTTCACATCTTGTAATTTATAAAGCTCTCTTACTCAGAGAATCAAATACAGGTTTTCCTAACTCACTAACTGAACTACAGCTTCCCAAGGTTGGCAAGAATCTTTTAGGTAAAAAAAAAATAAAAATCTACCAAGATTTTTAGCTTAGTTCCCTTTGCCACTGTTAAAATGTTAAATACCAAAATAAAATGCACACATCATTTCTCCTATCAACATTATGAAAGGAAGACAGTGAAGAAGCAAACATCATACACTGTTAGTTACTGTGGGTACCTACAATTTAGATCCAGGTGTAAGTCTAATTCCTTTATATTTGATAACAGTCATTTAACTGAAGTCTCTTAGTGCAAAAAGTAAAAAAATGGGAAAGCAAATTACTGTTCATTGTAGGCCAAATACATGTCAAGCACAGTGCTAAGTTTTAAGACTCTGTAAACAACCTAATCATCCTCAATATCATCTCACTGAAGGTGTTTTTAACCACCAATATTCATCTGTGTTGTTATAGGTGAGGTTATAGTTGATGTATCTGAGATGCAAACACAAAAATCTCATAAAAAAGTGAACAGTTTATAATCTGGATGAAGCCAGCATGTCAGTACATAGGAACGTGATGAGTGACTGATTCCTATCAGTTCCCATCTACTAAGTCATTACTTAGTCCATCCACAGGTGCTCTGGGGTTCAAATATTTTGTGCAAACACCACCTCCCTTCTCCAAAGACCCAAGGTGTCATATTAGGCTGCTGCCCAGAAATAAGTGCACCACCATTTCGACCAACTTTGGCTCCTTTTTATTCAGGAAGCATACACTAATTCTTTTTATACATTTTTTTTTTTTTTTTACATTCCAGAAATAAGCGAAAATAGCAGTTTTAAATATATTACAAAGTTGGCTTTGGGGGCTTAATAAGCGTTTTGAGAGAGGGACCAGCCAAGTGACCTTTCCATCAAAGCACCACTGTATCTTCAGTCGTTTACCAAGCTCTACCACAGATGTGGCTGCTTTGGATGTGTGGTACATCCAAACCGTGTGAAAGCTACAATGGAGAGTTGCTGTGAGTCTCTCTGCAAGGCACCAAGAACAAACAGTTCAAGCTTCCTTTCTTCAGTCTGGATCAAGGTTTTTGAACCTTTTTCAACTGCTCTCTCAAGTAGTGCTCTCTCAGCATGAAGACTAGAATTTGTTAAAACCCATATATCACAAGATACAGTAAATCACTTCCAATATTTTGGAAATCACATGATAGAAGTTATAAATAAATGAACACTAAAATTACTTTAAGAAAGTTTTACATCATTTAGTTGATAAGGACATTTACACATACAGCACAATTTACTATTAAACATTCTATAACTGGCTTCACACAAAGATGAAAATAGATAATACAAAATGATCTGACATTTCCAGTGTGTCTGGAATTAAAACTGTACTTTTACTGGAGTCAATATCGACTTTACATATTGTTGCAGATTGCTATGCTATGCCCATTAAAATGTGAATTTCTTTCTCAGGGTGAAATTCCATTTGGATGTGTGTTCTTGCTTGTATAAACTACTAAAATCCAAGGGACACAGCAATATCAAAGACACAAACAGTAACTGCACAATATCATCAGCTGGATTAAGCTACTACAAGTGGACAGAATTCTTCAGATTGCAATATCTAGTAAAGCACTATATGAACGAGATGAAACGTGTTAAAAATGAATACTCTGCAACAAGAACAAGTAGCATTTCTTTAATTCATAAAGCAGCCTCATTTGGCATTTAGAAAATGAGTAAGATCTTAATTTGCCTGAGGCATAACAAGCTCATAATGCCCCACTTGGCCTTCCTGTTTGAGCTGGTCTAGTAGGTCTTCCTTCCGTCTTTTTCTACCTACCACCAGGTACCTATCATGGCCCACCCCATGAGACTTACTCTTCAAGCCATACTTCTGAGCAATCTGATGTATTTGCTTCCGCTCATCATTAGTCAGCTCCGTCGAGAAGGTCAAGTCTGTGTGGCTCTCTGATCGAGCGTAGTTTCTGATGATCTGTTCGATATCTCTCTTGGCAATTTTATTGACCCTCTCTACATCAAGACCAAGCCCTTCCCGCTTATGCTGCTCTTTGACTGAAATAGGCTCCCTGATGCCCTCACCAGATTTACCTAAACCACCACCCGTCCAGCCCATCTTTCTCAGCAGCTGATTCCCTATGTTATCTTCTCGGATTTGTTGTTTGTAAGCCTCTTCTGCTGAGCGGCCCTGAATTTCATTTCTTGAAATCACGTCTTCCACAGTTCCTTTCTTCAAGTTGTTAATGACAGTCGGCTGGGTCTTTTTGAGGATTTTCACAGCTTCCCCAGCAGCTTCATATTTGACAGTTTTCTTCACCCCAACGGCTTCTGCAATGACTTCACTCTCCAGGATCACCTTGCATTTCCAGCGGAGGCCTGTCATCCTTTCATAGACGTATTCGACCGTCATTCGGTTAAACTGCGCCGTGTCGTTCAACGTGCACACGGGATTTGAAGAATTCTCATAAACCACAAGATCCTTTATATCTTTCTTCTTTCCAGATCCTCTGGGTGAAGAGCCTGAATGGCACTGGGAACTTTTGACAGATGGGTAAGTGGGCTGTGTTTTTTGAAGAATTTTTAGAGCCTCATCAGCAGCTGCATGTTTACTTGTTTTCTTGGTTCCATAACCTTCGGCTAAGCAGTGGTCTTGCAAAAACACTCGACAACGCCATGTGCGATTTGGCATCATCTCATATTTGTACTCAACTGACATCTTGTTGAATGAGGCAGAATTGTTAAGGATGCCAATGGCATCGTTTGCATTTTCCGTAATGACAAAATTGGTCCAGTGTTTGGCAGAATTAAAAATGGGCTGCCCAGAAGCATCTTTACCTAGCACCACCAGGTCTTCTGGTGGTTTCAGAGCTGGAGGAAATTCATACGAAAGCATGCCAATCTGACATACCACAAGGTCCTCTCCAATTGTGTGCTTGAATTTCCTCCTGACAACTCTAACCTCAATACGCTTCTGCAGGAGTTTTACAGCTAGCTCAGTAGCTCGATCCCTGGACCCATTCTTGCTGCCAGCATAACCTGTGGTTAGGTAGATATTTTGGCACCTAACTTCACATGCGTAACCATCTGTTAGAAGTTTTTTATTTTTGGGGATATCAGCAGGAGGGATTTCTTTTAGAGGAGCATATATATACTCAGGATTTGTCTTACATGCTTGAATACAACGAGTTAACATGTATGTATAATTAATTTTATCAGATCCAGAAGTCATCTCTGGATTAGAAAGGTTCTTCCAGATAGTTGCTGTTAATTTTTCAATAAAATACTGCTTCTCAGCTACCACTGACTCAGGATATGTCTGGGAAGGTGAAGGTGAAGGCTCGGGAGCTGACTGAGAGTTTGCCTGCTGTGGTGTGCTGCTTGGGGCAGGGTTCCCACTGTCAAAATACATGTTGGTTGTTACAGGCTGGTCTTTTGTGAAAATAAATCCTGATGAATCACAATACTGAGAATTCCCATCTTGTACACTGAAAGAGTCTTGAGTATAATCTTGGTAGCTGTTTCTTGGCATGCTGGCAAAACGTGTTTGCTCATTTGCCTCTTTTGTTTGAGGGCCATAATGATCTTCCTGTCTTTCATCTTTTGAACTACTAGCTACAAAATGGACAGGCTCAAAACGAGGTCTCGCATGGAATTTGGAAGCGGCTTGCTTTTTAGGAGGATTTTGACCTATAGAATGAGTGAAATTTACAATTCATTAAAATGGGAATATTTCAAAAGAACAAAGCAGGAAAATAGTACCAACCATTAATATGGTTGCAAGCTGCATTGTTGGTACAAGATATGTCCCATCATAAAAACTTCAAGTCATTTGGGTGAAGGGACTTCTATCAATGTAAGATTCCACTATAAAGAGGGATGCTCCCTGTCCTTCCATGTGTAAGGGAGGACTCTTGATAGGAAATATACCATTGAATCAAGTATGCAAGTCACCTCCATGCATGACTGGTAGATGATTTTGCATCAAATGAGCTAAAAGTGAGATGTACTCCTCACCTCTACTAAAAAGTGAAGGGTTCTAGAAGGATGTTCTAGTACAACCTCTTACCACCCTGTGCCGAAAAGCTCACTGAGAGACTGCAAATGGAACAGACAGCTCTAATGCAACAGAGATGATGACTAAAGGCATTTATAAAACCTTTCTCTTTTGTATCAGAGGTGAGTGAGTCTGTGATAGTGCCTTTTAAAATTGTGACCAAAAATCAGAGGAAAAAATTATCAAAAAATTACAAAGGTTTTCAATGTCAAAACTTTAGTTTTGCTGGGTGCAGTGGTGCATGCCTGTAATCCCAGCGGCTCAGGAGGTTGAAGCAGGAGGATTGCAAGTTCAAAGCAAGCCTCAGCAACTTAGTGAGGCCCTAAGCAACTTCGCAAGATCCTGTCTCAAAATTAAAAAATAAAAAGGCCTGAGGATGTGGCTCAGTGGTAAAGTCCCTCTGGGTTCAATACCCAGTACAAAACAAAACAAAACAAAACTTTAGTTCTGACCTGTCTGCTCAACCATGTTTGCTGTATTTTATTTCTAGAACAAACAACAGCTAGAAACTAATGATTTATTGGGACCACCAAACTAAAAGCTATGGAAGAACTCTACTGAGGCCACATCAGACACTAGTGCTTCCTCCGATAACAATGCTCAGTAGTGAGAGGGTCTCTCCTGAACCCATCCAAGAGGATTCAGTTACTGAGATGCTTAAATGATCACAGTATAAGGTTGTTCTATTTAGAGGGAGGTTCCATGGCATAGACTTCAAGGATAGCATTATAGCATAACTTTAGTATGCTTAATCTTCAGTTCTCTTTAGCATCCTTAAAAATTATACATAACTAAGTTGAAAATATTTTACCTATATGTCACAAACAATGTCATTTAAAACCTTATACCACACTCATATCATTTTTAAAAAAGCCACATTCTTTCTTCAAATCCCACCTTTCAGAAACAGTATACTCACCATCGTATGTTGAGAGGTGGCGTTTCTGACCTTTGGAAGGTTTGGACAGCATCAGATCATAGGAAGGCATCTCTCCAATATCAATACCTTCGGCCATTTGGAGAATTTTTTCCATCAAGCGTGGGCTGTACCTATTTAAGTTAATATACCCTAGAGTTAAAACAGGTAAGGATGTAGTTTCTAAAACTTTTAAAAAATATTTTTACTAGTGAATTATAATTATACATAATAGTGGGATTCATTCTGATATATACACAGAATATAATTTGTTCCATTTCAGTCTCCAGTACTTCCACTTCCCTCCCCTATTTCCTCCTCCTGTGCCCTTTCCTCTACTCTACTGGTCTTCTATTTATTTGTCATCTTAAAAATTGGTGCTTTATACATATACATAAAGGTGGAATTCACTGTGGTATATGGATGTAGTTTTTTTTAAAAGCTTTTAAATGAGCCAGTCTTATCATTGCTCCCACAAAATTTTACTAATGGGGTATGTTGGCTATAAAAACCAAAGAATCTTGTGTACAACCAGATATATGAAAAATTGTGCTCTATATGTGTAATATGAATTGTAATGCATTCTGCTGTCATATATAACAAATTACAATAATTTTTTTTAAAATCCTGAAATAATGTAATTTCAGTGAAAATCAGAGAATGCTTTAAATGAAATAAAAAAATTTTACTGTTAGAAAAAAAAAACAAAGAATCAGCTCTAAAACATTTACTTATCAAATGAAATGTTACTCTTTAGGAATTAAAATTTTTCAGCATAAGACATATAAATATTATACGGAGAAAGCTTACTCAAGATTTTTATCTGTAATTTGAATTGGAAATATCAGTATAAACTCATGATTTACTTTCCATTTCTTAAATGTATTATGTGTAAGTTAATTATATTTATATATTTATAGAAGATTAAGAGTGTTAAGAGATTGTGGTCATTGTTATTTCTCACTGAAAGAATCAGGGTTCTTAGAGAAATGGCTATTTCTAAGTCTGGGGCAGGAAATATCTAAGATGAGCCTGGGAGATCTTCTTGTGCTTCGAAACAAGGAAGCTATAAGAGACCACAGAGAGTTGTGTGAAATGGACACAGAAGCCAATATGAATAGATTCCTGCTGGCAATGTGAGCCAACTTGAGTATCATAAAAACAATAACTGGGGCTGGGGATGTGGCTCAAGCGGTAGCGCGCTCTACTGGCATGCGTAGGGCACTGGGTTCGATCCTCAGCACCACATAAAAGTAAAATAAAGATGTTGTGCCCACCGAAAACAAAAATAAATAAATAAATATTAGAAAATTCTCTCTCTAAAAAAAAAAAAAGAACAATAACTGACCAGGCGCAGTGGGGCACACCTGTAATCCCAGCGATTCGGGAGGCTGAGGCAGGAGGATCGCAAGTTCGAGGCCAGCCTCAGCAACTTAGCAAGACCCTCAGCAACTTAGTGAGACCCTGTCTCAAAATAAAAAATTAAAAGGGCTGGGGATGAAGCTCAGTGGTAAAGTACCCTTGGGTTCAATCCCCAATTCAAGGGGAAAAAAATAACAATAATTGGAATGAATTAAAATACATCAGATACACTGGAAATCTACTAAGTTCATAATACTTACAAACCCATTATTGGTCACCTTTTGAGGATGGAAGGAATCAAGTCATTATTCTGCAAACAAGTAAATATTAAAGGAAGAAAGCAAGCATTTATCCTGCATTTTCCTATACAAACCATATCTCAAAACAACCAAAGAGTTGAGGAAAATCTCTTTTATAGAAGTATTCCAGCTAATAAACAAAGGGAATGACAAACTATTACCATTTTGCAAGTCATAATAAAATAATAAATGATCATCAATGGCTAATAAATGTATTGATGAAAAGTTGATGAGGAAGAACTCAGAAAAAGACCCACACCAAACATTCTAAAACTAATGACTGACAAAGGTACCAAAGCAATTTAATGAAGGAAGGATAGCCTTAGCCACTTATGATGCTGGAACGAGTGGGTATCTGTAGGCAAAAACAAAATAAACAAACCCTCACATCTTATGCAAAGTTAACTTAAAATGCATCATAGACTTATATGTGAACTATAAAACTTTTATAAAAACATAAGAGAAAATCTTCATATCTATGGCTAGGCAAGCAGTTCTTAGAGCTGACTCTAAAAACATTATTTATAAAAAGGAAATAGTGGTAAAATGGATCTTAACAGAACTTAAAACCTTTGCTCTCTTTCTGACAGACTCTGTAAAAAGACAAACTACAAACTGGGAGAAAATATTTGTAAACCACACACTTGACAACAATCTGGTTTCCTCAAAACTTGACAAACAAAAATAAATATTGAAATGAACAAAAGACATTAACAGAACATTTCAACCAAAGAGTATAGACAGACTAAAAACAAACATATGAACAATGTTGAACATGATTAGCCACTGGAGAAATGCAATTGAGAACTATAATATCAATGAGAATGATCAAAATGAAAGTGACAACATCAAATGCTGGCAAAGATGCAGAGAAATCAGATCCCTCAGATAACTGCTGGTAGAAATATAAAATGGATAGTCACTCTGGAAAATAATTTGGAAGTTTCATATAAAATTAAACATCAATTACCACACCACCCAGGAATTGCACTGTTGGACATTTATTTCATAGAAATGAAAACATACATTCACACAGAAACCTGTATATGAATGTTCACAATAGCTTTATTAGTAACCAGTCTAACTGCAAGATGCAGATGTCCTTCAACAGATAAATGGTTAAACTTTGATAAAGACACGCAGTGGAACACTACTCAGCAACAAAAAATATACATAAAATATGCAACAGGGTATATATAGAGAGGGAGATGGATGTGGTTATAACAGGACAACTCTGGAGATCCTTGTGGTATTGGGAATATTCAGTATCTTGACTGTAGAGGTGGATACAAAAGCCTACACATGGGTTAGGGGTGTAGCTCAGTGGTAGAGCACTTGCCTAGTATGCACAAGACCCTGGGTTCCATCCCCAGCATCACACATATACACACATACACACACAAAATCAACAACAAAGAACACACCTAAAACTTACACATGATAAATTGAATAGAACTAAATACATGCATATACTAATAAATCTCAGGGAGTGTGAGTAGGATCAGTTGATTATGACAATGTCATTATCCTAGTTGTGATATTACACAACAATTTTGCAAAAGGTTACCACTGGGGTAAACTGGGTAAAGAGTACTTGGAATTACACAGCCAGTGTGATTCTACATCATGCACAACCAAAAGAATGAGAAGTCATACTCCATGTATGTATGATGTGTCAAAATGCATTCTACTGTCATGTGTAACTAATTAGAACAAATTTTTAAATTTCTAAAAAAAAGTACTGGGTATCTCTATATTATTTCTTATAATTGCATACAAATCTACAATTATGTCAATAAAAATTTCAATTAAAAATTTGATGTTGGAAAGTTGGAAAAAAGTCATTTTAATATCACTAATAGGGGGCTGGGGTTGTGGCTCAGTGGTAGAGCATTTGCCTAGTATGTGTGAGGCACTGGATTTGATTCTCAGCATTGCATACAAATAAATAAATAAAGGTCCATCAACAACTGAAAAAAAATATACACACACACACACACATATATATATAACTAATGGGACAAAAATGTGCTCCCTGATATGAAACTCTGTGTGTGTGTGGTACTAGGGATTGAATACAGGGGCTCTCTATGAGTTTAGCTGTACCCCCAGCCCTTTTTAAAATTGTATTTGGAGACAGGATCTCATTAAGTTGTCCATGTTGGCCTCCAACTTACCATCCTCCTGCCTCAGCCACCCAAGTATCTGGAATTATAGGCATGTGTCATTACACCTGCCTCCTAGCACTATTTATAAAGTATTCTTGCCTTCCAAATAATTGAAACTAAACTTAATCAGATCCCTAACTCCCAGAAAAATGTTTACCACCACCACAAGAATATAACCAGCAAAATCCAGAATGAGGGAACACTTCATAACAACCTAAATTCTTCAAGTAAATAGTATGAAAATAAACTGAGGGAGGAATGATTATAGGTTAAGAAAATACATGAATCAAATACACCAGTAGTCCTTAGTTGGATCATGAATCAAACTGTAAAAGATATTTGAGATAAATGAACTGAACACAAACTAGGCATTAGATGATTTTAAAGAAATTACTGTTAATTCTGGTGAGTATTAATAATGGTACTTTGATTCTATATTTAAAAAGCTTATCTAATACAGATACATACTGAAATATTTACAGGTGAAATGATATCAGGACTTTTGAGATATACTTCAGATTATCGCCCACAAAAAAGTAGGGGGAAAATAGATGAAATAAGAAGGATAGAATGAATGACAAAGCAGTTCATCATGGCTCACTGATGGTTATGTGGGGATTCATTAAAGCCTTCTCTACTTTTGTGTGTGTCTCAAATTTACCATAATAAAAAAGTTTTAAATATACAATTCTAAAGACAGTTCCTTGTGAAGTAGCTTGGTTTTCTGACAATATCATTTTATAGCAGAGAAACACAACCATGGGCTCAAGTGAAATTTTTGTTATCATGGGTACCAAAAAAGAGATTCCTGGCAGCATTTGAGAAGAAAGTTCTGAAAATTAATAACTGTCATAGCTTTAGATGGGCAAGTAACATTTGTTGAGGTAGAGGTTTTTTTGTTTGTCTGTTGGTGCTGGGAATCTAACTCAGGGCCTTGAGAATTCTAGGCAAGATCTCTACCACTGAGCCACATCCCCAATCAAAAAGTGGTGTTTTTGAAAGAGTGTAACACTTTCCATTTTCAGCACAATAGTTCCAAACCCATCAGTTGTCTTTCCCGACAAAGTACAAGTTAAGATATGGTGGCCTTTGTGGACAGATTACTAGAAATTAGTTGAGTTATAACTGTACTTCCTACTGATAACTGCTGCTGGTAACATCAGTATTTAAATATCAACAGCAATTTTATTTTTATTTCTTATTATCTGAACATCATAAAGTATAGTCTAAAACACCATACATTCTTCATGTATCATTCCCATTCAGATGTGGGAGTCCAATTGCCAAGGTATGCAATGAAAATAAGACTTTGAAAATGTGATGAAGACAGCAACTCTTAAAACCAATAATCTCATACTGCTACCAAAACTGGTAGTACATCCAAGCCACTCACCTTGAATTCCAGTTAAAATTCTCCAGACCTTCAATTAGAACTTGAATATCCAAGTATGGTGTGTAACTGAAAATGGTATCCTTATCATACAGTGCACATGAGCAATGCATTTGGGAATCGCTCTATTCACACTTTTCTCTCAAGCTTCTTCCAGCACTGGTAATTATTCTACCTACTTATTATTCCCTATTCATTAAAATTACCACAAAATTCAACATTTCTCGTAGGCTATAAAAAAATAAGACTTCACGTAGGTTGCCAACACAGTCAGATTCTCTGTCCTTTACTAGGAAATGATGATACCAAAGAAGCCTGGATAGCTTGAATAAGAATGAAAAGATCATACAGTATCTAACACGTGACTATTCAAAGAATAACAAAAATATTAAGTTAGATTCTTTAAGACGACCACTAGGATTTCATAGTATATTAGAAATTACATATTTATTCCAAAAATTTTAGAAAATCCTCCAAGAAAAGTACCTATGATCCCAACCACTAATACCTTTGATAACATTTTGGGGTTTATTTTTGTTTCTTTTCTGTATTTTCCATACCCTTTCCAATCACTAACTGATCATCATCTATGTTGATTTTTTGCAATCTGGTGGGGGGGTTTTTGTTCTTAATCTACTATATCATAAGCTACTTCTTCATATCACTACCATGTGAATTTATTTTGTTTTTGCAGTGTTGGAGATTCAACTCAAGGACTTGGGCATGCTATGCAAGTGCTCTACCACTGAGTTACAGCCCCACCCCACTACCACATGAGTTTTAAAGACTATAGGGTATTCTATATTATGAAATATGATGTAAATTGGGGCTGGAGTTGTAGCTCAGTGATAAAGTGCTTGCCTAGCATGTGCAAGGCACTGGGTTCGCTTCTCAGCACTGCATATAAATAAATAAAAGAAAGGTCCATCAACAACTTAAAAAAAAGAAAAAAATATTATGTAAATAATCATTAAGAAAAGTTTAATGAAAGGCTGGCGTTGTGGCTCACTGATAGAGTGCTTGCCTGGCAGGTGTAAGGCCAGGGGTTCGATTCTCAGCACTGCATATAAATAAATAAATAAAATAAAGGTCTATTGACACTAAAAAAGAAAAACAATTTTAAAACAAGAAAAGTTTAATGTAGTAATTCTAAGACTCATGCATATTGTGTATTTACATCTGTTAGATTACCCATTTGGTTGTAAGAACTTAAAAGAAAATCAAAGAACCTCAATAGGTCTTATGGTTCTCACAGGAAGCTTATAATATACCAAGGTTTTGGAAGTCAGGACGCTATTTAATTGTCTAGCATACAAAAAGATGATTTCTAGTGGACAGAAACACCTGTCTTCATGAATCTTACATTCTTATTCAAGATATATATATATATATATATATATATATATATATAATATATATAAAACATATATGTATATATACACATATATGTACACATGGCTACAAGAACTAAACCATTATAATTTATACAATGGCACCTATAATTTAATATTCAGTAACAGATGCTTATAAAATATTTAAGTACATTAAACTGCTCTACTTAGTCTAAACTAAAAAGATGAGACCTGAAAATTAAGCAGAGATTAGGGTTTCAAAGTACAAAGCTATTTATTCTAAACTACTTATAAGACTCCTAATGTTATATGTTAATAACATACAATCAGATGACTGATAAATCTTTCAAGTGCTTCCATTCCCACTTCATTAGCTGGCGATTTACGTATTCTACCTGCTATGTGCAAAGTTAGTTTTATAACATAAGTCCAGCTGATATCTACCTTCCAAAAACCAGTCTCATTCTATATCAATGATGAAAAAAAAGAAACAAATAATCAAGGGAGCAAATCTGGTTTCATTCTAAGACATATTTATTCATTAATGTTTCATCAAAGATGAACAGGCCAGGATTCTGCTTCTAGTCCTATTGATCAAGAAAGGTTGGAAAACTGAATGTTCCAGGTAACCAAGCATTCTGCTCTATTAAATATACATATATAAAGCTGAGAGTGTGGCTCAGTGGTAGAACACTTGCCTAGCATACATGAGGCCCTGGGCTGGATCCCCAGTGCTGTGAAATAAACAAACAAACAAATAAATATTATCTACAATTTATAAATAAAAATTACACAGATTTGTAGGCATTTATATGAACAATTATTCAAGGGTTGTATATGTAATTAATTAGAAGACTGTACCAATTTTTCATTAGCCACAAGATTATCTTAGATATTGCTTGCATAAAAAAAATCTTGATGTAATATGTATAAAATTATCTTTTTACTTTGTACTTAATTCAGTTCAGTCAGTAGAAGGACTGCCATAACATTATCAATTAGTTTAACTGAAAAGTAATGTTTGCATTACCTGATAATTAAAATATAGAAGAAAGGGAAGGGCACCTACAATCTCAACTACTGATACCTTTGACACAGATTTTGAGTTTGATTTTTAAAATTCCTTTTGTGTTGTTTGTTTTCATGAAGCAGACAAACAAGAAAAGAGAAAAAATTTCAGCTATTTGAGCTTCCTGGTTGCCTAGACAACAAGGGAAAAATGATTAAAAGCAGACTGGAAAACACTGCTTTATTTTATCCTATAAAGCAGCAGTTCTCAGTGTTGCTGGGTCCCTGGATCAGCAACATAGCATCACCTCTGGGGACTTGTTAGAAATGCAAATTCTTGGGTCCCCTCCTCAACCCTACTGAATCCCTGGGGTAAGCCCCAGCAACCTGTGGTTTAACCACCCTAACAGGTGATTTTGACATACTTAAATGTGAAAAGCACAATTACAGAGTCAAGAAGATATTCAAATTTATTCCATGGAAACTGCCACTATCACCAAAAGGAATGAAATATGGGCTGCCTCCCTGCACATCTGTGCTTCTCCTCTCTTGGTCTTATGATAAAGGATTTTTCAAAGATATCCTTAAACTATAACAATTTCAATCCCAATTCAAATGAACATAAACAGTTCTGCCAAAGGAGAAAAAGGGCAAAGGGTTCCTATTTTGCTACTCTTCATCATCTCTTCTAGATGTTAAATCACGAGCCTTGAATAACAAATTAACAACTGAAGCTTAGAAAGGATTATGTCACCATGTATTCTGCAGTCAGTTCATTTGAGAGAAAAGAAGAGTATTCTGTCGCAGAAAATAGGAGCTTCACCTACATCAACAAGTACTAGAATATAGATTTTACCCACCTGAAGACAAGATCTAATATAAAGCCTGGCTATTGCACTGGGTCCTTGGCTTCCAAATTCTCTATTGGCCCTTCCCTTTCATCTATATCTAAAGTTATCAGATACAATGCAAATATTGCTTTTCAGTTAAGCTATTTGATAATGCTATGTAATTATTCCACTGACTGAACTGTCGTAACTACAACCTAACATGAGTTTATATATACTATATGCAGATGCACACACAAAACATCCTTGGATGTTTGAGCTTTTGATGCCAACAACCACTGGCTTGGCTTGTTAATGCTCAGGTTATGTATAAGGCTGCTGTTCTTGGAATAAAATCCTGAGATAAATGATATGGCTTATGTCAGTTACTTGGTTTCATCTCTGGTCCATCCTTCCCAAATATGACAGCTGTTTCCCAGTGGAAAGAGTATCATACTGGACATCAGAATATTATTACCAACTGTGGGACCTTAGAAAAGTCACTTTACTTCTTGGCCTCCATCAATTGAGCTGTAAAAATGAGACAACACCTAACTCCCAAAGTTGTTGTTAAATGAAATATTTAAAATGTGTTGTACATTACAAAGTTGTATACATCCATTCACTCCTCACACAATTATTGAACACCTATTATGTAGCAGGCATTTTTCTAGGAATATTCTCATTTGTATAAGATGAAATTGTGAATAAGAAAGCAAAATCTCTTTCCCCTCAAAAGCTTACCTTCCAGTGGGAAAGTAAGCTTTATAATTAACCCAAAGAATGATTATTCTCCTTCCCTACTTAAATTTTTTTTAAGGATCCAAATTACCCAAGTCTTCTGTGATATTGAGGATTATATAGTAATTATATGATTATAAGGAAACTTTTCAAATGCAAGAACAACACTGTTCAAGGGTTCAAGGCAAGGTCAATTGGGTTTATCTTACTTGCTTAATTACCAAGGTTTCCCAGTAGTAACCAGTTCCTCCAGTGAATAATCATTATCTCTGGAGGTAGAAATTGAGATGGAAAACATAAATTTCTGTGATAAGAGCAAGGTATCATAGTTGAATGTCATGTTCAACAATCTTATTTTCAGTATGTTTTACAGTCATTCCTAGAACTGAATTGGCTCTAATCATTTTCCAGAATTTCTCATCCTTCCTAATAAAAAATTGATTTTTAGGAAAGAATGTCAAAATAAGCATATTCCCAAGTCTATCAAAGGAATGGTTAGTCAAGTATAAGGCTAATTTGGGGGTTCTGAAGGACAGAGGTTGAAATAGCCTGTTTCCAAGGAAGAAAAAAAAAACTGCGTTGTAACCATACTGCAGTCTCCATTGAATGCAAAGAGCTATCAAAGAGGCCTGTTCAGAAGCCACCAGGTACTGCGCAGGGAGAAATACATAGACACGCAAACAGCCCTAAAACCTCATCCAGAAGCCAAATGTTAATCCTTCTTATCATACCTAAAGTAAAAGAGGGCAATCAATTTTTACAGCAGATATATCCATTTCTTTGTTTGAGTCCAGACACGTTATGCGCAAATCTACAAGCAAGGCTGACACTGCGTCTCAGAGACCTAATACATACCGCCTCCCCAGAAGACAGTAAAACCCAGGTGGGGGACTGCAAGTAGAGGGGGAGGGGGTTCTAATGGAGATGGAAAAAGAGAGTGGTCAGAAGGAGACCAGGATTAGAACCGCAGGGTCTCCTACCCCTCCCCCCCCAAACCCATCGAATATTCTCTGCGGATACCGCATCCTTGGAAGGTCCTACGCAGGTCCTAGGTTCTGCTATTCATCACTTTCCACGTCCTCCAAAACCATCATCAACCACAACGACCACTTCTCAATAATATTCCTCTAGACGCAGCATTATCTTCATGCCATCCCTGTTCCTGGAGGGGTTGCTGATCTCTGCACCCCCTGTTAGGTCATTCCCTGCCACCACAGTAGCCCACCCCACCCCCAGACCAATAATTAAGCCTCTGATATCCTCCCGCACCTCTCTCCAACCTCCAAACCATCATCCGCATCCCGCCCTCGTCCCTATCCCACCATCACCGATTCTCCACCACCACCGCTGACCCTAACCCAACCTCCATCACCAATCTCACCTCGTCCTTAATCCAACCGTCATTACCCACTTCGTACTCGTTCTGGTCCCTAACCCAATCTCCCACACCTTTCTCACCTGCAGCCCAAGAAAACGTGGTTGGTCCAGGCAGCAGAAAGCGCAAGGAGCTGGTCGAGGGCAGCCCCAGGATAGCTATGCAGGTGCCGACAGATGAAGCTACGCCGCAGAGCCCACTGCCAGTCACTTTCGTGGCTATAGCGCCACTGCTCTAGCACTGGCTCAGGCGGGGGCGGCGGGAGGGGCGGCAGCGGCGGCGGCGGGAGGGGGGGCAGCGGCGGCGGCGACAGGAAGTCGCCCCCCAACAGCAGACGTCCTCCAGCCATCTTCTCCGCCTCCAAGCAGAGACCCTAGGGACGCACCCGCTCACTGTTCGCGAGCTAGCTAGCCCGCAGGAACGGGGGGTTGGTGGGAGGGGCGGGTGAGAAGGGGTGCGTTCAGGCAGGAAGACCAACTCTATGGGGACTGGAATGTGTGCGTGGGGGGTAACGTTAAAAAGAAAACGGGAGCACGAGCTCACGTCCCGACGCCGGGCGCACGCCAGCTGCACTCCAACTCGTGGAGCAGGAGAATTACCTCCGCACTCACACGCGCACTGTGGAGGCCAAGTCAGTCCGAGTGCTCCGCACCTTCTTGGACCCCCGGACCCACGCACTAAGCGAGGAGTGGAAAAATAAAAGACACCAGCACGTTCTGCGCCCCCTCCTCTGAATTCTAGCCTACCTACCCGCGTGCCGCCCCAGGGTTGTGAGACCAGTGCGCAGGCGCCGCGGCTGTTCCCTAACTTCGAAATCTCGCCGCAGAATCTCGCGCGATGTACTTTTTTACCCTTCCTATGACGACTATGGGCCTTTGACGCACCGTGGTGACTAGAGGGCGGGGACTCCTGGAAGGGAGTTATGAAGGTTCTCTGAGGTTGGAGAATCTAGTTCCGTTAAGTCCCTGGAAAGTGCCCTCAGGTAATTGTTGGTAATAATAGCTCATCTGACGCTTTCCCCCTGGATTTCTAGCGTTAATTTAGGCTTGGAATGGATTTTACACTTTTTTTAACGTTAGCTCTCCAAAGGGCCTTTTCTTTAGGTGATAGCTTGAAAAATCTCTGTGCGCATACATCATTAACTTTGTGCAAAGGTAGTAAAAATGAAACACTTGCAAAGAAAATCACTCATATACCACTTCTCTAGCCAATCCTTTTATCTCTCTACTCCATTCCAATAGTTAGAGTTCTAATCATGATTAGATAATTATGTATGTGTCCATTTAAAACCTGGGAGCTGGGGAGGTAGCTTAGTGGTAGAGCACTTGCCTAGTGGGCCCAAAGCCCTGGGTTCCATCCCCAAAACCACACACACACACAAAAAAGTGTAAAATATTACAAAGGAGAAAGGTGGTTCAAAGATGAGTTTTAAAAGCTGCACAAAAAAAACAGTAAACAGCTAAATCACTGTGCAGATTACAATCTTGGTGGGAAAAATAGTTTGGCCTAAAATTAAATGTAACACCAGCAGTAGGACTAGCAAATGAGGCAGTTTTGCCCATTATCTTCTTAAACCCTTTAATGACATATTTCTTGGACTGAGAAAAGCTGAAGATACCAAGACTTTTCACACCATTTCATCATTATTTCCATGTCTGTTTCTCCATGGTAAACATTCATGTTTATTGATGTAATGGACAGCTCTTGAATCATCAAGTCAAGAATACCCTACTAGGAAGCAAGTTTAGATATAAATTCAAGTCCTCTTGTATGAGTGGGGAAAATAAAGCCAGAGAGGTAACCTGCTGAAGGCTGTAGAGATACTTCTTGACAACGATGAGATCATAGTTCAGATCACCTGAATTCTTGTCATTGTGTTGGCCTGTTTTGTTTCTTCAGAGCAGGTGTCATCTTCTGGATTTATTTGAAAACAGTATGGCTGTCTTTCCTACAATAGAATGTTAACTCAAGGAGAGCAGGGAACTCACTTGTATTTGCTATTATCATCTACACCTGGCTCCTGTAGGCACTCCATAGATATTTGTTGAATTGAATGAATGAATGTTTCCTCCATTATCCCAATCTGATGAAATACATTTTCTTGGAGTACACATTTTCAAGGTGACTTGTTGTTTTATAACTGGATTAATTTCATTCTGCTATGGTTATGTTCCCTGCAAAACGGAGGTGTTGAAACTTAATGGCTAAGGTAATGGCAGTAAGGGGTAGGGCTTTTAGCTAGGCATAGTGGCATATGCCTGTAATCCCAGCAACTCAGGAGGCTTGAAGGAGGAGACTCCCAAATTCAAGGCCAGCCTCCATAATTTAGGAAGGCCTTAAGCAATCTAGCAAGACCCTGTGTCAAAATAAAAAGGGCTGGGGACTTAGCTCAGTGGTTAAGCACTCCTGCATTCAATCCCTGGAACAAAAAAAGAAAAAGAGAGGTAGGGCCTTTAAGAGGTGATTAGTCTGTGAGGGCTACTCCCCCATAAATGGAATTAAGGGACTTGTAAAACATGTTTTATGCAGCATTTGGTCAATTGCCCTTTCACCTTCTACCACATGAGGACACAATGTTCCTCTCCAAAGTATGCAGCAACAAGAAATCATCTTGGGTTTAGACAGCAGTCCATACCAGATAAACCTGTTGGTGCCTTGATCTTGGACTTCCCAACCTCCAGAACTCTGAGAAATAAAATTCTGATTTGGGTTTTCCCCCCAAGGCCAAAAATTGAGCTCAGGACCTTGCACTTGCTAGGCAAGTGCTCTGCCACTGAGCTAAATCCTCAACCCCAAATTCTGTTTTTTTATGTTATCTAGACTCAGGTATGCATAAAGTACAAATGGACTGAAACACAGACTAAGCTGCCAATCTTCATCAAAGCCAGAATTGTAATTAAAACACATCTGGGCTGGGGATATAGCTCAGTGGGTAGAGCGCTTGCCTTGCATGCACAAGGCCCTGGTTCAATCCCCAGCACCACAAAAACAAAACATCTTTCTGCTGGGTGTGGTGACGAACACCTTTAATCCCAGCAATTTGGGAGGCTGAGGCAGGAGGATTGCAAGTTCAAAAGCCAGCCTCAGCAATTTAGCTAGGCCTTAAGCAACTCAGCGATAACCTGTCTCTACATGACCTTCTCTCCCTGATAATCCTTCCGATTTAAAAAAAAATATATATATATTCTTCAGCTGTTATTTCAGCCTATTCCTTTCTCACAAGCCACTGATGATTTCTCAGTGAGCAGGAGTTAAGGACACTCCCCACACAAACAGAAATGGAGCATTTGAATAAAGATTAAAGAGATGTTGAGGACAAAGAGATGACAAAGGCAGTCACTGCAATCCTAAACCAACACAGAAAACTGTCATCATTCAACTTCCTCCCCATCCATCCTCCTCCTCTAACACAGGATCCTGCCACTGTCTTTATACTACACACACAACCCCACTGACTGCCCCCAGCTTCCTTCCCTGCCATTTCCTGTGGGGGATTCAGTAAGTAATAAAGAGAGGGAAACATGTAGCCTGACCACGCACCACTCCCACAAACTATCCCAGAAATTAGATCATCCAGAGTTCTTGACTACTCTGCACCACAAATGCTCTTGAGGAATGTTTACTTATGGATTAAAAACACTAACCAGGAGCTCCCACTGGCCAAACCTGGGTAACCTGAGTGCCCAAATAATTAAGGACAGTAATGAATTAGAAATCACTGAAAAAATAGGAAGCCTTAAGTCCACAGTGATCTCACGTAGATCAAGATGTGAGAGTGGAGCGTTGTGACATGCTTGTAATCCCAGGGACTTGGGAGGCTAAGATAGAAGGATGGCAAGTTCAAAGCCAACCTCAGCAACTTAGAAGACCCTCTCTCAAGAGAGAAAATTTTAAAAAGAGCTAGGGATATGGTTAAGTGCCCCAGGCTTCAATCCCCAGTACAAAATAAATAAATGAGAGAGGGCTAGAGATATGGGTCAGTGGTAGACTGCTTGTCTGGCATGCAGGAGTCAGTCCCTGAGTTCTATCCCAGCAATGCAAAAATAAATAAATAAGTGAGAGACAGGGAGGATCTTGTGGTAGATTCGGAAGGAGGGCTAGAGTTGGAAAATCATCACTTTGCAGATGAATTCAGGCAAGAATTATCAATAGATGCTAAATCCAGGGGGACATTTTTGATGAGTAGAAAGATATTTGCATGGATTTATAATTCTCCCCACAGGTTGTTCATTAGTAATAAGGAAGTAGAAGAAAGGCTAGTAACTATATAATGGAGAAACTGAGCAACAAATTGGCTCAAAATAAGAAGATTGTATTTTTAAAATAGGACTGCAAAAAGATCAACATCATAAAAGGCAAAGAAAGTGATCCTAGACTAGATCCTGTACTGCAAGGGAAAATGCCCACATAGAATGTTATCAACACATTAAAAAATATTGTAACAATGTGAAATTTACCAAAGTTGATAACTAGCTGTGGTTATGTAAAAAAAATTCTTTTTATCTGTATGTATGGTGGGCACAAACAAATGATAAATGAATTAGGGCCAAATGTTATCAATTGGTGAATCTGGGTGGAGAGTATGGAGTAAACTTTGTACTATTCTTGTAACTTAATTTCAAATAAATCATTTGAAAATACAAAAGTTCCCTGTGCTGGTCAAGAACATAAATCAAGCTGCCTCTTAATCACTTTTTATTCAGCCCTTTACTGGGACCTCTGGAAGGCTATAAATGATGCCTTTACTCTTAGGAAGTTTAACATCTCTCAAGGAGGGAAGTCCCTCAAACAAGAAGCAGAGAAGGCTATACAAGATCAACTAGGAATTTTGAAAATGGAGAAGAAGATAGGTGGATGAGATTAAGAAAGGTTGCACGGAGAAGCAGGGCATAAGCCTCAAAGGGAGGATTTTAAATCAGTAGAGGCTATTACATACAGAGACAGCAATTTGAATAATTATGGGAGAGGCTTGTGCAGAGACTAAATGGAATGGAGAATAGGGGTTAGGAACTATTGGAAAATATGACTGAGTAGACAAGAGGAGGCCAGTCTGTAATATTCCTTAAGGGCAGTGTCTAACTAGGTCTCATACCAAAGATTTTATTTAGCCCCAAACCAAGGTAAAAAATTTTGACTCCAGTTCTGTGTCATAGTTGCCATGATTTTCTGTAGGTATTGTGCCTAGGGCAAGAACTGCCCCCCCACCCCTGTACTGGGGATTGAACCCAGGGTTGCTCAACCACTGAGCCACATCCCCAGCTCTTTTTAAAAAAATTTTGAGACAGGGTCTGGCTAAGTTTCTTAGGACCTCGATAAGTTGCTGAGGCTGGCTTTGAACTTGTGATCCTCCTGCCTCAGCCTCCCAAGCCACTGGGATTACAGGTGTGCACCAGCACACCCAAATAGGCCAAGGACTTTCTAAAGTCCAAGTCAAACAAGCATAGAGGTAGTTCAAGTCTTAGATGGATACTGATGGAAGGTGCCAAAAATCACTTGAGATACTATTGTCCTAATGTGTAACTATTTCAAGGAGTGCCCACATTAAAAAACAATGGCCTTGCAAGAAAGCTGTCCTTTTAGCAAAGGACAAATCTTCCCAAGTGGGGAATTTCCAATAGGAAAGGACATTGCCTACTAGAGCATTTACTACCGGAGCCCTGATTGGCCTTTTTGAGGGTATTTGAGATTTAGTTTCTCTCCTTAGAAATGAATGATGGCATTTGCAGCTGCTCAGCAACTTTCCACCTCAGGAGCAGGCTCTGGTCACCACAGCAGGCCCATGCCCCACATCTATGCTCCAGCAAAATTTTATGAAAATTTTAGTAAATTCAAACCAATTTTCTCCACTACCTTGTATTAGAACTCTTCATTTGTCTTTTTCTTTTTTTAATATTTATTTTTTAGTTTTCGGTGGACACATCATTGTATGTGGTGCTGAGGATCAAACCTGGGTCGCATGCATGACAGGTGAGCGTGCTCCGCTTGAGCCACATCCCCAGCCCTCATCATTTGTCTTCATTTCCAATTTCTTTTGAGAGGCCAGTTGCTTCTAGCACTTTTAGGTCCAATGATGCACAAAATACACCCCACAGGTGAAATCTGGCCCCATTTTCTGTATTTGTATGACTCGTATGCTTACGTTTTTTACATTTTTAAAGGTTGACAAAAAATTTAAGTAATTCATGCTATGTGAAAAATATATGAAATCCAAATTTCAGCATCTAAAGTAATGTTTTACTGGCAGACAGCCAAATTCATCATTTTACACCGTATCTATGGCTGTTTTCCTGCTATAGTGACAGGAGAATGGTCGTGGAGATCATATGGTCTACAAAGCCCAAAGTATTTACCAACTGACCCTTTACAGAAAAAGTTTGCTGACCCTCAGACTAAAGTAATGATTCTCAACATGGGATGACTCTTGGAAGCATTCTTGGTTGTCACAACTGTGTGTGTGTGTGTGTGTGTGTGTGTGTGTGTGGAGGGGGGTAGATACTACCTACATCTAGTGGGTAGAGGCCAGGGATACTGCTAAACACTCTACAATGCACCGGGGAGCCCCACACAATTAACTGGTCCCAGATTTCCATAGTGCTGCGATTGAGAAACCTGGGATTAGAGGACCCTAAGGTAAACACTTTCTAGTGCAGGGAAAACTCCATCCTTAATAAGGGATCCCCTTTATTGAATAACCAAGTCTATAACTTACGTTAGCACAGGTAGTCCTCATAACGCCTGTACGAGGGAATCAATGATATACCCCATTTCTAGAGAATCTGTGAAAACAACTTGCCGCTGAGGACACAGCAAGTCCTCCTGGCTCAAGTCTGTATTTTTCCACACCTCAGAACATGCCTCTGCTCTGTGACGTCACAGGCGATTATGGCCTCACTCGGCTGCCCCCTAGTGTTCGAAAAGTGCAGAAACAGGCCAATGTTGTTTCTTAAGGTATCCTGCAGAGGCCTCCAGGCTTCCTTACAAAGGATGGGAACAGCTAGTCCAGTCTTCATTCAGCACCTGGCTATTAGGGGGAAAAAGCCTGAGGGAAATAAGCCTCACCTCGTTTGCAACCAAATTCTGTAAAGTGATCACTCTCCCTCTTGCCCACTTTAATTCCTGGGGGAATGGGAGGCTTCCCTCTCTGGTAGACCTAAAATATAGCCTACTATCTACAGAATGCTTTCTGGGTCATAAAGAACAGTCATATTCATGAATTTGGGGGAACATTCGTATCACGAGATTAAATGAAAGAAGACATGCAGAGTTATTTTCCTTCTAGAATTAAAACTCACCTGAATCTTGTTCCATAGGATGGGGCACTCCACTTTCTTCATCTGTTATCCCGATGATAATTAGGTCAACTGATTAGTTAAACCCATGCTAATAAAGTAGAAAACTCCCTGCTCATATCCACCCAGCCCCAGTGGGAACTTGAGGCTCAAATGGAGGAAAGATGGTGTTGTGGTAGCCCACCAAGGAAGATTTCACGGGCTCCTGGCTCCCCTGAGTTTCTCAAATTATCCATTTGGGAAGCAGCCACTCATTCTTCCTAAGGCAAACTGTGGTGAGCCACATGACCTAATAATTTAGGATCAGATCACAGAGCCATTTAGAATTTCTTTGAATTTTATTGAAAATTGACATAGACATTAGAAAGGTATCAAGCTAAACAGTGCTGGTTCTGGGATGTTTCTCTTGGAAAATGAAAGCCCCAGAGGGGTAGTGACTGGTCACACCTTTGAGCAAAAAGAACAAAGAAGAAAGGAAAAACACAGATTCTGAAAAACATGCAAAGAGGCTCTCTCAAGAGACACTGGACAGTGGACCGGTAGTGATGGTGGTAGGGATATATGGGAATGAGCACACTCACATGGTATTTTGATGCAAATTAAACCAATGAATTCAAGGCAGATTTATCCTCTCTTTCCAGATCCCAGGTTGAACAGAAACCTCTTGCAAAGCCCCCTATGGCCTTGGAAGTTTGAATGGAGTAATTCTGCCCTCACTAAGCTTAAATCCCCTCTCCTCTCTCCTTTCTCCGCCTGAATATTAGATAGTGGATCCATTTTTCCCCCTTGCTGGGGTCTGCAGAAGGCCTGTGAATGCTGGAGAAGATGCAAATGTCACTCAACTCTCTCTTCCATGTTCAAAAATGTTTAATAATAGCCAGAGACAGTTAACCCATTGAACCAGAGAATTGTTTCAAAAGAAAAACATAAAACTCAAAACCTTGTGAACAGCACTTCCGCACCCACAGCTGAGGTCTCCTACCCCAGTCACTTACACTTGGGTGAGTGGTCCTGTAGTTGTCTCTCTGAGGTTACATTTGGTCCATTTTCCAGCTCTGATGAGTCTTTTCCTGCCTTGTTAGTTTAGGACAAGACACTTCCAATTTAAAATACCATGTAAGTCAAAAGAGAGCTTCTTGCCTGGACACAGGGACACATGGACACTTATTGAGTGGTATGTGTGTGTGTGTGTGCATGTGTGCACATGTGAGTGCACACAGTTTAGGGGAGAGGGAATTGGTCGATTTCTGGTTTGAGACAATATGGAACCCTAACTCTTCTATAATGGCAGTCTTCTCCTTTAGACTTAGTGCAGCTGCTGAAGACAAGATTAAAAAAAGCTGGAGAGGGAGAGAGAAAGAGAAAGAAAACATGAAATTAGCCAAAGAAAAAGGACATTCAAAGTAAGATGGGGAGGGGAGTGGGCAGTGTTGAGGTAGCACAGACTACACTTGGAGAAGACAGGTTAGAAATGGGGTCAGTGAGGGGCCATCACCATGGGAAAATCTGTGGAGAAGGTTTGAAGAACACCACACACCAGTTTAAAGCTTCTTGTTTTAATTAAAAACAAGCACATATTAACAGCCACATGTGAATGCTAAATGATGAAAATAAACAACAACAACAACAAAGCAAAAACCGTGATCCAACCTGCAGCTGGGGAAAGCAACCTTCTTGGCTTAAAAGAAATGAAGTGTGTGTGTGTGTGTGTGTGTGTGTGTGTGTGTGTGTGTGTATGTGTTTCAGGAAAGCCATTCCATTCCAGTCTGGGAAAAGAAAAGCACAGGCCATTTCTAATGACTGGTTTAGTTTCACCAGAAGTAAACAGAGAACTTAGGGTATTTTTTTTAAAATAGTTACAATGGTACTAATTAACAAGCCTTTTCAGTGGAGAGGGGGAAAAATGTCTACGTGAGAAAAACTACCCAAGGAAACAAGCATTTGGATGCTTTTAAAAGGCTTGACTATTTTTAAGGAGCTGGCCTGGAGCTTCTTCCTTCGCAGCCCCCACCTGCCCCACCCTCATGCTTTTCTATGGAGGAAAAACACACTCTAGGGTCCTCTAACACTGACGATTTGGTTTCTCTGAACATCAAAAGACCCTGTCTCCAGGAATATATATAAACAGACTGAATCCCTTGGTGAAACAGATGACAAGGAATTTAGCCTGATTTTTGCCAAGAAACAGCAGCAGGACTTTGGGCAATTCCCTTTGCTTCTCTGAGTCTCAATTTCCTCTTTGGGTTACATCTGTCTTACCCAAATTTCTCCCTTTTATATAAAATACCTGCTTACTTTCTGAAGGTCTCCCAAAGGCAATATGGCTTTAATACTTTTGAAGTATTTTGAGATCCTCAAGCCTCAAGAGGTCAATCTGTAAACAAATGCAAATAAGGGGGCCTCCTATTTGTAATGCCCAGAATTACCCAGAAGGATGGTGATTGCTGGTTGGTAACCTCAAAGGTGGATTTAGGAACATCAAAGCTGTAAATAAGGAGTCTTTCTCAAGGAGACCTGACAGCCCTAACTCTGAGCCTGCTGAGGATTTCTTTGGTTTTTGTTTATGAGGATTTTGATGGTGGTGGTTCGTTTTTACCAACAAGTATTGTGTCTCTTAAAATGCTCCACTGTGACTTGAATTTTCCCAAGAAACTAGTATGTGCTTTGACAGCATCACCATCTTGCTGGTCTCTGACCACTAACCAATCCTTGACTCACCAACCAATACATAACAGAAGTGAGTTCTTGCATTGTCAACAAGAGAAAAGCCTGTGCATGTCTGCTTTTCAGTTTTTCTACTTTCTTCTGCTGTTTTTTTTCCTTCCTACTATTTAGTAATATGTTACTGAATAAAGAAATTCCTTCCTCTTTTTTGGCACTTCAAAAAGGCCTAGAAATTTGGCATAGCCTTCTTGACTCTGTGATCACAAACCGCCCCCCCCCCAAAAAAAAAAGAAAAAGGTCATTGTCGGTGTCAGTGGGACTGGGAGGCAGGAGCAAGTTGAAGAAATAAAAAAAAAAAGTGGGGCTTGAAGTACACAGCAGGGGTGGAATGCCCGGTTGCCTGGCACCCCAAAGGAAAGCTGTCAATTAAAATAGGAACCTTCACTTAAAAGGCTAAGTGGAGTCCAGTCCAGCTGTAGCAGGGGATACTATTCAGTACACAGCCATGGATTACTGCAAAGGAAGGGCAGAGAGAAGGCATATTAGCCACAGATCATTGCTTGGTCGCCTCCAGCTCTCACTCTGTCACTGCCCAAACACCAAAGGTCATTGTGCCTCATGACCCTGACAAGAGAGGGCTCCCTATTTCAGAGGGATTCCCAAAGGCACTCTTAGATGGGACCCATTATAAAAATTAGGGCAAATTTTTTTAAACATCAAATTACCTAAAGGTAAGGACCTTCTAAGGCACAACACCTATTTTCTTCCCTCCGACTGATAAGCTTGCATGTTCTTACTGAGGACATACACAAAACACACATTACGATCATCCTCACATTCACCAAAGAGAGTAGAAGACTTATTCAAGCTCTTGAGTCTTCGACCAGTTGGCTTTCCAGTTTATGAAATGGGATTATTATCCCTGCTACTTGCCCTGCCTTATTAGGATGGCATAGAGTTCCCTGGGAAATGACCAAGGAGATGCGAACATTCCTTAGAAGAATCTTATAAGTCTATCCTTCAAGATTCTAGTCTGGTAATAATATTCAGGTTTATTCTCCCTTCTGCATTTGTCAGGTACCCAGAGTTAGAGAGGGGAAATTTATGCTATTTATTTCAGAAATTGTGTATTATGCTTCCGGGTTTGGTATAAATAAACTCATGGCTTTTAAGATAGTTTGACTGCAGTTACTTTGAATAAAAACTGCAAAGGGCTGGACTCCTTTTGAAGCTCTCTAAAAAGGGGCTGTGGCTTCTCAGGTTAGTGAAGGGGGCAGGGAAGACCACGACTGGGACACAGGAGACTAAGGGGACAGCTTTGCTGACTGGTGCTTACTCAGCCATGGTGGATGCAAATACCTAAGGGAAACAAGGATCAAGGAGAGTTTGAACAGGGAAACTGTGGCAAAGAGTAGCAGATGGGACCTCTGAATGTCTGGCAAGAAGGAATGTGAAGGGGATAGTGGGAAGAATGGATGACTGGAGGTCCTAGGAGAAGGAACTGAGATGCATTTCTGAGTCAGGTGACTGCTGACTTTTTGACCAGAGGCCAGAAACCATCCTCTGACTCTCAGGCTTCTATAAACTCTCACAGAAGAGAGGGAAGGGCATGGTGCATATGTTCCCTGAGACATGTTAAAGGGAAATTAGAGAAAGGGAGGCTCAGTTGTGTTGCACGGGAAAGGGTGCATCTATGGGAAGCCCAAACTAAAAATGAAAAGAGAAGCTGGGTTAATGAATGGGTGGATTAATATACCCAAAAAGGGGGTGATCAGAAGAAAATTGTTTGTCATGATGACTAGTGGATAACTTAGAATATAGCTATGTTAGAGTGCCTTGAGGTCATACTGAACTGGCTCCTGGGAACATGCTTTCTCTCTCCTATACCGACATAACCCAGTTTGACAGCAGTAGTGGCATCAGATAGCAAAATAAAGATCAACAACCTGAAAAATATTTTTAAAAATCTCTTCTTAATTAGGTCCTAACCTAGTAATTATGAGCTCCCCACCACCCAGATACCTTCAGCCCTCAGACACTTTGCTAGGCACAAATGGGGAGTTGCTGTTTAATTCTGGTCAACTAGCATGGGCTCTGAGACTTGCTGTTAAGATAGATAGTAAATAATTTCATTGTTGTTCCTTTTAGATATACATGACATATTTCATTGTTTTTTTAGGATCATTATGTTTGGCCCGGTTTCATGGGCCTTAAGTTTCAGAAGCCTCTATGATGGACTTTCTCTTTGGGATTTGCTTGAAAGTAGGATGTTTTGCCAGCTGCTTGAAGTTGCCAGTGGAATAGCTACAGCAATCAGTTTGGTGACTAACAGCAGGCTCTCCATCTAAAATCATAAACTGCATGGGTAAGCAGGGAGAAGTCTTCTCAATATTTTATATTCTCCAGTCCAAACAGACCAAATGTAAAAAAGGCCTTTACGAGACAACCAGGGTATTTCAAACACTAAATAGACATTTTATGTTAGCAAATTATTGTTAATTTTGTAGGTGTGATAATGCTGGGAGTGTGGTTATTATTATTATTTTTTGGAGTCATTATCTTTTAGAAATACATACTAGAGCATGTACACATAAAATGACAGAGGTTTTGCCTTACAATAATCCAGCAGGTCTGTGGTAATTGATGAAATAAAATTGGCCCTATGTTGATGGTTTATTTGGTGACTAGATTGTGGGTACACAAGGCTGCAGTGAACTATTCTCTCTTTTTTTGCTCACGCTTGGAAGTTTCCATGGCAAGATTTTTTAAATAATAAGAAGCCTAATTATGTTAAATGAAAAATATTTATATTCCTGTTCCTCCATTACCTGAGCCTAGCAAAGTAGATAGAAGGTGCTTAATCACTGCTTTCAGCCTCCCTGTGACCTAGTTGACACCAGGGACAGCTTTATTTACTTCTCTAGATATAACACCTAGCTCTCAGGAATCCTTACCAAAGGATACCCCTTCCTTAGCAGAGGTTTTCATGAAGATGGTACTTGTAGAATTAAATGTAAGACCACCTCTATAATATCTATGTTTCTTCATTTTCTTCCTCTTTGATTACGGTTTGGGGGAAAAGCCAAAAGGAAAACAGAGAACTTGAACTCCTCAGATAAGAAACAGCCACCAGAGGGAAACAGAATCAAGTTTACATCAGCTTTGTACATTTCCAAATCTGGGATTAATGCTGACTATGACACTGCAGGACAGTTTCTTGTATCACCAGTTAATTTTGAAAGTAATGATTATGTATATTAAAAAAAAAAAAAACGGCCTGTAATTCCAGCGGCTCAGGAGGCTGAAACAAGAGGATCACACGTTCAAAGCCAACCTCAGCAATTTAGCGAGGCCCTGAGCAATTTAGCAAGATCCTATTTCAAAATAAAAGATAAAAAAGAAAGGGCTGGGGATATGGCTCAGTAGTTAAATGTCCCTGGTTTCAATCCCCAGTATCAAAAAAAAAAGAAGAAGAAGAAAAAGAAAAAAGAAAGAAAGAAGGCCAAAATTGAAACCTCAAATACTGATCACATCTATGCTACCCAGCTGTTCTATCAGCAAAAGTCTGCAAAAGCCCCCCTTTACATCAGGCAGGCAGGCAGACATTCCACATATATGCTTGAAACCACCCCAGGCTATTTCTTCATATCATAAGACATAAGAGGAAACCAGCTAATCTAATGAAGTAGTTTCTTTTATGATTAGATATGTGTGTTAGGGGTGTGGGGTTTGGGGAGATATGTTCTAGGAGCCACTGCCAGTTCTACTTAGAGTTAATAAAGCTTACCAGGACCCTGGGTCTCATGCAGCATGCAGCAAACAGCAGAGTTAACTGTAAAACAGTAAGAGCTAATGAAGGTGGGGTGAGCACGAAGAGAAATCAACTATTATGAGTTGACACAATGAAGAGTTAGAGATCAAAAGAGATTAGGAGTGCAGGGAGGGGCAAAGGGAAGGGTGGACTGGTAGGCACCCCTCAAACACTGGTACTCTTTCTTGATCTTTCTAATAGCAGCCAAAGGATCTCCTGAATATGAGACTCTACTAGATCCACCTGCCCACTCTTGAGAAGAAATCTACTACCACCATTTCTATCCTCAAAACTCGCCGCCACCATCATGATGGTAGCAGAGTGGCACAGGTCTAATGGTGGGTCTTCCAGAAGTTAATCAATTGTTCATGGAATTATATAAGGAGCCCAGACCTGGGTTTACTTATACATTTGGGAGTGTGGAAGAGGACTGGCTATTTTTTTAGGCCATTATTGCTCATATGAGGTACCACGTCCCAGCAAGGTTTTCACCCATCTCAGAACTGGAAATGGGTACCATTACCAACCCCAGATATTTCTGGAGACTGGAGAGGTATTTCCCTATACAGGGTCTTTTGCTTGGGTTGGGGGAAAGTCAGATAATCTGAGGCAATAAGAAGAAAGCCTGGTCTGAGGAGAGTTCTCACAGAACATTTTGAAAGGGGACTATTTATTATTTATTATTATTTATTTAGTGTCAGTGTCCTCTTAGCAAAATACATAATCTCCCAATTCCTGCAAGTGGGCAACTGCCCCAGGGATATAGTTATCAAATACCACGGGATTACAAAGGCAAAAGATTAGAGCCCCAAAGGTAATTTTTCTGATCTTAAAAACTGGAAATGGGGGGCTGGGGCTGTGGCCAGTGGTAGAGCACTTGTCTTGCAAGTGTGAGGCCCTGGGTTCAATCCTCAGCACCACATAAATAAAAAATAAAGGTATTATGTCTACCTACAACTAAAAAAAATTAAAAAAAAAAACTGGAAATGGGCTAGGGTTGTGGCTCAGTGGTAGAGTGCTTGCCTAGCATATGTGAGGCACTGGGTTCAATTCTCAGCACCACATATAAAAAAAAGGTCCATCAATAACTAATACAAAAATTTTTAAAATACTGGAAATGCCTGTAATCCCAGCTACTCAGGAGGCTAAGGCAGGAGGAGTTCAAGTTTAAGGCCAGCCTCAGCAACTTAGTAAGACCCTGTCTCAAAATAAAATTTAAAAATGGGCTGGGAGTATAGCTCAGGGCTATAGAGCACTTTCCTAGCATGTGTGAGGCCCTGGGTTCAATCCCCAGCACCACATACACATACGCACACAAAAAGAAGGCATCCATTTCTGCTGGTACAACTAATATAACCATGACAGGTAATACCAAAAAGTTCATTAATCAGTGAATTTTGACATATAGTATTAAGATTCAATAACCAGGGGCTGGGGTTGTCGCTCAGTGGCAGAGCACTTGCCTCGTACATGTGAGGCCCCAGGTTCGATCCTCAGCACCACATAAAAATAAATAAATAAACAAAGATATTGTGTCCTTGTATAACTAAAAAATATTTAAAAAAAAGATTCAGTAATGAAAATCTCTAGATTTCAAATGACACATTTGTTAGTCTAGTGTGAAAAAATTAGATTGCAAAAGTGAGTGCCTTCAAATATGAAATGTTTTACAATTGTACGAAGTTATTCAAAGTCACAGTTATGCAAAGTTGTACACTGTGTTATTCCTAAGTAATAAGCCAGGCACAGAGGAAAGGAAGATGTTTCTTCCTTTTGGCAAGTATCCAATAGACAAGTCCAGGAATGGGTGGCTAAAAGAAGGCAATGGGGGCTGGGATTGTGGTTCATCGGAAGAGCACTCCCCTAGCACGGGCGGGGCCCGGGTTGGATCCTTAGCACCACATAAAAATAAAAAAGGTATTGTGTTGTGTCCATCTACACCTAAAAAATAAATATTTTTTAAAAATTAAAAAAAAAAAACAAATAAAAAATAAAAGAAGGCAATGACCATGGACACCTTGCAAGTCCTATTTAGTAAGGACATTGCTAAACACTCCATCTTGGAACTCCTTGGGTTGCACTATACAAGCAACCAAAGAGCATAAGAGCACTCACTGCTGGATGTTTTCTTGGTGTTGTATAGGTCTGACTAGAAAAGCTTTTCTCTTCTCTGGTTCTGAGATGAGGAATGGGTAACTTTGGCAAGCATTGACTATTGACCAGGACCATTAGGAAGGGGTGGGGTCAGGACTACTGACACACACTGTAACCTGGAGCACATTTGATCCTGCTTTCCCAAGTACCAGAGGAGACAGATTCGTTTTTCAGTCACTTCCCCAGCTTGAGGATGGGGCACTCAAAGGATGCCAACATCTGAAGGCTCCCCACTAAGTTCTCAGTACCCCAGGCTGGGCACAACTAAGCAGCCAGCAGGAAGGCATAGAAAAGGGTGGAAAACAGGGGCTGGGATGCAGCCTTCAGTGGAAGCAGTTAAATTCTGTTGGCTGCAGCTAAAGAGAACTGAGGCAGGTGAAAGCTGGACTATGGGCATGGAAACGTGGGCAACCTCAGATACAGGACGAGCAAGCAGGCCTGGAAACATCAGGTCCAACCTCCTTGTGGTGGGGAGCTGGGAGGAGGTGTCCAGAGGCATCTGCTAAAAGGTTCTCTTTATTCTACCACCCTCTATCCGCCCTTCCTTTTTCTTCCACTCCTTACAACTTGCATTTCTCCCTGTTTTCTCCCTTCTACTCTCTCACATTCCCTTTGCTTTTCCTCTCCTTTCCCTTGCTTTTTCATCTCCCTTTTGCAGAGTTTTTCTAAGTAGCCCAAACAGAGGGGCTGAACCTCTGGGACCCAACCCTCCCCTACACTCAGTTCTCCAAACAGGGAAACCAAAGGTTCCATGGGGACCAGTTATAGGTATTCAAATTAGTCTAAAAGCATGTGGTTCATGCCTGGTCACCAGCCCTTAGCCCCCTCAGCCTCTGGGTCCTGCTCTGGGGAGATGAGCAGAAGGAAAAAGGAACCACCAACCTAGATAAGCCTGCTACTTACTTTTTCTTCTCTTTATCTCTTTTCAGAGTCTGTGAGCCTCCAGCCTGGGAACCCTGAGACTGGAGCAACTCGGCCGCCGTCTTTCTCTGTTTGAAAGCATTCACTTCATCATCCAGGGATTTCTTCTTATCCTCCAGCTTCTTCTTCTCATCTTGGTGAAGTTTCTTCAAACGGTCAAATTTCTCATGCAGCTGTCAGGGAGACAGAGATTAGAAAAAAGTCCCTCAAGGTAGCCTCCAACCCAGCAGAATGAGGACTGGCAAGGCTGCAACTTTGTAGGACCCCTGGACCGCAGGACACATTTCTGCCAGGTATTGCCATGATGGTATCAAAAGGCACACTGCTGTAAGCAGTTCTCTCCACCTGGTATTTTATCTCAAAATCTCTGCTTCTGAAATGGTCAAGGAACAGTGTGTTCTGTGTCATCCAACATTATGTTGAAAAGAATCCCCATAGCAAGCATGGTGGTGGACAGCTGCAACGGCAGTGACTCAGAAGGCTGAGGCAGAAGGATCACAAGTTCAAGGCTAGCCTTAGCAACTTAGTGAGGCACTAAGCAACTTATCGAGACTCTATATCAAAATAAAAAATAAAAGCCTCAGTGGTAGAGCGTCCCATCCCTTTTTATTTTTTTTTTTATTTTGAGACAAGGCCTTGCTAAGTAGTGGAGACTGGCTTTAAAACTGAAATCCTGTTCAGCCTTCCAAGTCGCTGGAAGGATAGGTGTGCACCACCACACTCAGCTAATTATTACAACAATCAGATGAGGTAGGTTCTGCTATTGTATCCAATTTTATAAGGAAACAGGAGGTCTGAGAAATGAAAGCATTTGCCCAGACAAACCAAACTTTAGAGGATTATGTAATAGGACCTCCCATATGTAAGAAGCCCCCACTTTTCTTATCCCTTGCAATGAGGGAGGATTACAAAGAAAACTGCAGCAATGATAAATATGGTCTAAGGAAATACTTGGCTTTCGTCATGAAAGGAGATAAAAAGATCTTATAAAATGGAATGAGTGCGGACACCCTAATCTTAACCAGAGGTGAGGCTCAACTAACCCTGAATAGAACCAGAAACCTAAAGAACCACAAGCATATTCTGCTATGCCACTGTGACAAACAGATCAGGTGCAAGAACCATAGGCTCTGCCTTGCATGCACAAGGCCCTGGGTTCAATCCTCAGCACCACAACAAAACAAAAGAACCATAAGCTGTCACAAACTAGAATGTGGAAACTATTCTATAAAGTAAGAGCAGATCAAGCAGAATTTCACTTTATTTGGAGGATTCAGGGGAGAATTTAGGATTCTGTAGCACTCGCCACACATTAAGAAGGTCAGTATTCTGGGTCCTGTGGGTATTTGGAATTGTCACTTAGTAAGGTGTGGTAAGTGACAAACTTGTTGTATAAGATGGTTTTTACTAGTCACTTGGAGTAAGGGGGTCACTTGGGCTGCCCATCAGTTTAACCTAGCTTTTGTTTGTTGCAACTTTTATTCATTTATCATTGAGATCCCCTCGCCTCTCCTCCTAAAAGGGCTGGGTGATATTTTTCTTCTTAAAAGTGAAACTGAAATAAAATCAATACCCTTTCCATGGGCTTGGTGATAACCCTTGAGAGTCACAGCAGATTAGACATGGAAAAGACTTGGGAAGTAATTAAATGCTTCTCTTCTTTATGGTAGAGGCTTTTTTTATATCATTATTTTATTTATTTATTTTTACATGATGCTGGGGGTCGAACCCAGTGCCTCACGCACTGAGCTACAACCCCAGCCCCATTGTAGAGGATTTTGAAGCCCAGAGACGCAAAGCAGTAGCTGACATGACCAAACGTACCTGAGGTCAATTAATCTGTCAGGCAGAGGTGGATTGGTAGGGGAGACCTTGGAGGCCAGGTCATGGCTTAGAGAACTAACTACATGTTTAGGAAGGATTGTCAAACCTTAGTTTAAGAACTTGCTAGGCCTGGACAGATAAACCATAAAATGAAATGGAACATAATAACCAAGTATACAGGGAAATGCCCCATCTGTCCCTGTGTTAGGTTTTAGCAAATTATCTAGGACCACCTGAAACCACCTTTCCCCATAGCCACCAGAGAAAGTAGAATGGCCCAGGTCAGCAAGAAAGTCATTAGTTGTCCCTATAGAGTTCTGAACTCCCAGGAAAGGGAAAGTAATCAGCCGTAACCTCAAGGGCTGGACTTTATACCTGTATTTCTCAACAGTATTTTCTGTGATACTGAAAATGTTCTGTATCTGTGTTGTTCAATATAATAGTCACTAGCTGCCAGACATGGTGGCACATGCTTATAATCCCAGTGACTCGGGAGGCTGAGGCAGGAGGGTCACAAGTTTGAGGCTACCCTCAGCAACTTAGTGAGGCCCTTAGCAACTTAGTGAGACCCTGTTTCTAAATAAATAAATAAATAGATAGATAGATTAAGAGGGCCAGGGAAGTGGCTCAGTGGTTAAGAACCATTGGGTTCAATCCCAGATATTTTTTTTAAATATTTTTAGTTGTAGTTGGACACAAAACCTGTATTTCATTTATTTTATTTTTATGTGGTGCTGAGGATTGAACCCAGGGCTTGCATGTGCTAGGTGAGCGCTCTACCACTGAGCCACAACCCCAGCCCTCAATCCCAGGTATTTAATAATAGTAATAGCCAATAGTTGCATGAGAACCAAGCATTTGAAATATGGCTAATGAGAGTAATAAACTGAGTTTTAAATGTTATTGTATAATTCAAATTGCTAAAAAGATTAGGTTTTTGGGCTGGGGATGTGGCTCAAGCGGTAGCGCGCTCGCCTGGCATGCGTGCGGCCCGGGTTTGGTCCTCAGCACCACATACAAAACAAAGATGTTGTGTCTGCCGAAAACTAAAAAATAAATATTAAAAAAAATTTTTAAAAAAGATTAGGTTTTAAGTGCTTTCACCACACAAAAAAATTGATAAGTATAGTAAATGAGAGATTTGTTAAATAAGTCAATCCAATCATTCCACAATGTACCAAAGCATCACATTGTATCCCATAAATGTATACAATTATCATTTGTCAATTAAAAATGAAATTTCAGCCAGATGCAGTGGCACATGCCTGTAATCCCAGTGGCTTGGGAGGCTGATGCAAGAGGATCTCAAGTTCAAAGCCAGCCTCAGCAATGGTGAGGAACTAGGCAACTTAATGAGACCCTGTCTCTAAATAAAATACAAAATAGGGCTGGGGATGTGGCTCAGTGGTTGAGTGCCTCTGAGTTCAATCCCCAGTACCGTCCCCCAAGTTCAAGAAACTTAAGTAACCACGTGTAGCTAGTGGCTACCATTATCGCATGCAAGGCTCTGGAGAATTAGGTAACACAGAGAAAACCTCTCAGCCTCAGGTGAAAGGCAAAAAAGACACAGATCTAGCCAGGCTCAGTGGTACATGCCTGTAATCCCAGTGGCTTGGGAGAATAAGGCAGGAAGATAGAGTTCAAAGCCCACCTCAGCAAAAAATCAGGAGCTAAGCAACTCAGTGAGACCCTGTCTCTAAATAAAATACAAAATAGGACTGGGGATGTGGCTCAGTGGTCCAGTGTCCCTGAGTTCAATCCCTGGTACCAAAAAAAAAGAAAAAAGAAAAAAAAAAAGCTCTACCCAGCCAAGGTAGGAGAAGCTGTGCTCCATTCCTGCCTAGAGGCCACAAGGCTCTTACCCAGGGTGAAGCCCGTCATGGGCTTCCACGCCCTGATGGACCTCCCTTCCCTTCCTGCTTGGCACCCAGGCTCCCATTTACCTCTTTCTCTGCCTCTTTGAGCTCCGCTTCTTTCTCTTTGACTCTCTGGACGAACATCTGTCTCATCTCCTCTTCCTTTTTCTGCAGCTCTCCTAGGAATTCATTTCTTTTGGCCTCATATGTCTCCTGTAAACTGCGAGCATGGTCAGGTTAATCCCTCTGCCTTCAGAGGGGCTCTTTGATGAAAACTGTCTCCAACCATCCTCCCTGAGTTCCTTCATCCTCCCCCCAATTTTAATAGAGATGCAAAAATAGAACCACAAAGCAGCAGGCAGCTGGCTTGGCACATGACGGTGGATCGTAGGGCTACTTGAGGGAAAAAAGTGGGCCTTGGCCAACTGAAGAGACTTAGAAAATCTGGTTTTATGCCTTCATATCACACATGAGGAAACTGAGGCCCAGAGAGGTGAAGTTACTCACTGAAGATCACAGAGCTAGTTGGAGACAGAGGTGGGACCAGAAGCTGTATCTCCTGTCTATTCATTTGGGCCCACCCATGGAACTATGCTGCCAAGTCCTGGCTCTAAAACTGACCATGTTAATTCAATGCTTCCACAAATACTTCATAAGACTCCACCATGTGCTAGACATGGTACTAATTAATACTATGCTAATCACTGAGCATCTGGACACCATTCCTGCCCTCAAGGAACTTGGGGTCTAGTGGGAGATGCCTGGGCTAAGGCCTCTGCCCCTGGACTGAACTTATTTTGAGGTGAGGTTCCTGAGTCTGGTAGAAGAGGACAGGCTTTGGATGCTCCATTCAAGAACTGTACATGTATCTACTGTATGGTTTAAAACAGGAGAACTGACTGGATCCATGAGAAAGACCACTCTGGCTGTATTGTGAAGGAGAGATCTTCCAATGATCCAAGTAAAAAAATGGCGGGATCTGCATGTTAAGGGGTGGTAAGGAATGGAGGGAGGTAGAGGAGCAGTAAAGGAAGCAGAACTCCCAGGACTTAGGAAAGTCAAAATGATTGTGGTTTTGGGTTTGTGCACCCAGGTGGAAGGTGATTCCAACAGGGAACACTGGGAAAGGAGTATGTTTAAGAAGAAAGGAGGTGAATTAGATTATGGACAACTCACATTTTTGGTAGGGCCTCTGTGGAATGTCTGAGTGGAAATGTCCAGTATTCAGTTGGATCAGAGGGTTTAGAACTCAAAAGTAAGATTTTAGTTTTTGAGTCATCCACTTTGAGGTGGTAATTAGGAATATGAAAGTAGAAGGAACCAGCCACAAAGAGAATGGAGTGAAAGAAGCAGAAGGAATCCTAGGGGAATACCAACATTTAAAGGAATAGGCTGAAGAACGTGAGCCTGCAAATGTAACTGACAAAGGAGTAGTAAGAGGAGAGGAATAAAACCAGCCAGGTCATTACTGGAAGAGCCAATATTTCAAGAAGGAGAAAGTGGGGAATAGCATCAAATGTTAAGCATTGAGATCAAAGAAGATGAGACTCTAAGGCCACAATGAAATTGGCTACCAGTGGGTGATTGCTGGCCTTGGAGAGAAGCACTTCCGTGGGGTGTTGGGAACCTCTTTGACTGCATTGAGTTGAGGAAGTAAATGAGAGAAGAGGAAGAGGAGCCATAAATACAGAATGACTCTCCTTCCTGTAAGAGCCACCCTTTTTTAAAAAAATATATTTTCTTAGTTGTGCATGAACATGATACCTTTATTTTATTTATTTATCTTATGTGGTGCTGAGGATCAAACCCAAGGCCCCGCAAATGCTAAGTCAGTGATTCACCACTGAGGTACAACCCCAGCCCCAGAGCCAACTTTCTTGAGAGAGCAGGAGCTAGCTAGGAAGAAGAGCAGAGCTAAGAGAGAACTTCTTTAGAGTGGGAATATTTACAGGCAATGTGGAAAGGGGTCAGTGGAAGAGGAGTGAAGAGGATGAGGACACAGAAACAGAACTACTCACAATGAGGCAGGCATGGTAGTGCACGCCTGTAATCCCAGCAGTTTGGGAGGTTGAGGCAGGAGGACCACAAGTTCAAGGCCAGCCTCAGGAACTTACTGAGCCCCTGGGCAACTTAGCAAGACCCTGTTTCTAAATAAAAAGGGGTGAGGAAGTGGCTTAGTAGTTAAGCGCCATTGGGTTCAATCCCTGGTACCAAAAAGAAAAAGAAAGAAAATCAAAAAAGAAAGAAAGGATGGAGCAAAGGTCCTTCCAGGACTGAACTGCCAGGTGGAGGCACACTTCCTACTCCACAGATGCAGAAGTAAACCGTGGGAGGCAAAGGAGAGAAGCAGTTGAGGTAGCTCTCATCAGAACAGAAAGCTAAGCTCTCCTTCCTCCACCCCAGGGACTCCAGTGACCTTTCCTAGTCTGTCCCTGTTAGGAACTAAGGCTTCTGGGCTTTGCCCCAGGCCACTTTTCTGCTGAAAACAGGTACTATAGGAACTTAGAGGCCCTTGGAAAGCTGCCTTCTCTCACAAATATCCCCTACATTTGCTTATTGATGCCTGACATTTCCTAAAAGGAGACTGAGCCACATAAAGGGCACCACATGGTAATTTAACACACAGGGCTTATGCATATAGATCAGACGTGTTTCTACTTGGTCTATCTCTCCCATCTGCATAAAACACTGCTTTTAGAAACATTCTCCTTCTCTGAAAGCATCTGAGATTCTGATTTAAGAAATATGCCAGTGATTATTCATATCCTGTGGCCAAAACAAAACTTTCACTTCAATGCAAACATGAAGGACAGTGAATAAAGAATCTGCATTCATCAATATGGGTAAAGTGACAGCTACCTAATCCTATCTGGTGTGTGTGTGTGTGTGTGTGTGTGTGTGTGTGTGTGTGTTTTCAGGGCTGGGGCTGGAACCCAGGGCCTCCCACACACTAGGCAAGCATTCAATTACTGAGCAATATTCCTAGCCCTCCTATCTGGTTTTGAGAATGGCAAGGAGGGTAAAGAACAGACTGGAGGACTGCCCAAGCAACAGAAGCCTGATGAAGAAAGTAGGGCAGAAGACAGTTAATAACTGCCACCCTGTGGAATAGGGAGGGGCTCCAGTTCAGGGATCCCTTCCCCCACAGTTGACTGGATGTGGGGGTAGGGGGCTGTGAGAGATCAGCCAGGCTGTCTCTCTGGGTCCCCTCCCTTCCCTCACACCTATCAATAGGGTCACAGTGTTTCCCAAGCCTCTCCCACTGCAGCTGTCTTGGCTGGTGCACAGACGCCGAGAAGGAAGGAACAAACAGAACTGGTGAGTGAGTGACCTCTGTTCCTCCTGCGAGGAAGAACCCATGTCTGGCTTCCCATGTCAATTCTCCAGGGCAAGGTTTCCATACCACCTGGGTGGGCTGAGCTGGGCTGGCCTGGCCTGGCCTGGCTTGTTGGGGGCGGTACCTGAAGGGTTTGCTGTCAGGGTCGGTGTCCTTGAAGCCCATCTCCTCCAGCTTACAGCGTCGGTAAAGTTCATAGTGCCGGGTGTGGGTCTGCTCCCGCAGATCCTCCATGTTGACCCGAATCAGCATCTCCCGCAGCTTCACAAAGTCGCAGTGAGCCTCGTTTTCAACTGCATAGCAGGGATTGGGGTATTGAAAGGATATTGAAAGGAAGGCCAGCAGAAGCAGAAATGGACGAAATGAGAGGCAACATGCCCAACAGTGACATTGCCTTGCAATCTGTGTAGATAGAACCTGTGAATTTACCTCCTAATTTGCTTTTAAACTGAAAATGCAAATGGAAAGTCACAAAAATGGCAGTCATGGAAAACTGGAATGCCATAAAAATATCTAAGGATGTTCAGTAGCATCTCAACCCAAATTCACCAATCAGACTATCACAGGATTGTCTACCCTGTGCCACTTTGTGGACAACAGCATATGTACACCTATTCAATAAACATTTGTGGAATCTCTGTTCTTAGTACGGTATGGGGCCCTGGGAATTCAGAAACAAAGTAATGGAATCCTGTTCTCAGGAGCTTAAGTTTAGTGGAAGAATAGATGTAAATAGGCAAATACTAAACAATGCAAAAATTATAAAAATGGAGGTAGAGCTGAGTAAAATGGAAGCCCAGAAGGTGGTGGGGGAGGGATCCTACAAACTCCTTGGAGAGTGTAGGTTTCACCAAAGAGACAGCTCCTAAGATGACTCTGGAAAGAAGAATAAGAGTTTATCAGGCAGATGAGGAACACTGTCCTTGCAAGGTCTCCGTGTGGCTTCACAAGTTTATATAAGTAGTATGTTACAGAGTTAGGATACAAACCCAGGCAATGTAGGGGGGAGGCAGATGGCCAAGTCTCCAAAGAATAAGGGGAAAGAGCCAGGGTATCAGTAGATGATGGTGACAAGCAGGGGTGGACCTCAGGGGTGGCCCATTTGGATGGCAGAAGCTTTGAAGGAGTGTTTGAATTAATGGCCTGATAAGCGGCAATGATGACTAGAAGAAAGTGAACCCCACTTTCTGGCCTGAGTGAAAAAGGTCCCTTCTTGAGACAGTGTGGCAAAGGTCTGCATTTTGGATAGTGGCCAAGAATGACAGAGATATGGACCAAATCACAGCAAAGTGGATTTCTGGCTGGAACCGAAGGTCATGAGCAGTGCTTTGTCAAGATGTCTCCAGACATGGCTCTGCTGTGTTGAATGGTGGTGTTTGGACTAAACATGGCGGGGGATGGTGGTGTCTGAAATGATGAACAGGATCAGTCATCCCAGATTCTGTTTTGTAGGCCTGGGAAAGGGCAGTGGGAACAGAAAGGGGTTGGGGAGTGACAGGGTGAGGAATACTTTCAGCAGACTGCCTTGTAGTCATCAGAGAAATCTTTCCAAAGCCCAGATAGATCCACATAATCCCCCTGTTTAAGGTCTATTGCTTTTGGAGTACCCCCTATTCTGCTGTCACAGAACATAAGCTGATATTAAAAATTGCATCAGCTAGGCGCGGTGGTTCATGCCTGTAATCCCAGCGACTCCGGAGGCTGAGGCAGGAGGATCACCAGTTCAAAGCCAGCCTCAGCAACAGCGAGGTGCTAAGCAATTCAGTGAGACCCTGTCTCTAAATAAAATACAAAATAGGGCTGGGGATGTGACTCAGTGGTCAAGTGTTCTTGAGTTTAATCCCCAGTACCAAAAAAAAAAAAATTGAATCAGTAAGGCAACTTCTTGGGACCATGCTAAATGCCACCTGCTTCTCCAAATCTGGACAGGGATTCCTGATAGTCAGTCAGAAGTCCCCTATAAGGATGTAAGGCCCCTGCAATATGCAACATCATCCTCATTCAAACTAATAGTCAGGGTTGGGGGTGTAACTCAGTGGCAGAGCACTTGCCTGGCATGCTCAAGGCCCTGGGTCCCATCCCCAGCACTTAAAAAAAAAAAAAGAAAGAAAGAAAGAAAGAAAACTGAACAGTCTCGGACTGACAAGAAAAACATTCAAGAACCCAGTTTTGGCTAGGGTGGGGTTGTCCAAGTAGGAGGAAGTTATCAGAACCACGTCTGCTGGCTTCTCTTCTCTCACCTCAGGTTCCTATATCACAGGCCACATACCCATTCCCAGGGTAAGACTGGTAGTCCAGAAACCATTTATTAATGCTCCTAGCAGAACATTCCCAGCCCCAACTGGCAGGGAAGAGTAAAACATAGCACAGTTCTGATAACCAGTCCTGTCCTACCTATTAAAAAATCCAGATTGGGGGAGTAGCTCAGTGATAGAGCATTTGCCTAGCATGCACAAAGCCCTGGGTTTAGTCCCCAACTATCACTAGCGGGTCTCTGCATGCTCTAAAACATGCCAGCCTTTGTATTCTATGTGGTCAACTCACCACCTACTCCTTTTTAAAAAAAAAAAAAAAATTATTTATCTATTTATTTGCCAAGCAGTAGGGAAGAGTTTACAGATAAACTCATATAGTGCCCCTGCAATCTGTAGCCCAGTTTATAGCTGTCAACTCTGAGGAACAGAGACACCTCTTCAGTCCATGGCAGTGCCCTAAGACCTTGTCTTATTTACTGAACCAACTGGCCCTGAGGGTAACTTAACATTTGTCAGGAAGACCACAAAAAGAACTTTCCTGAGCATATATAATATGTCTGACTGCTTTTAAATTGTGAAATAATCATGCATTATACATGCATACCAAAGAGGACATGAAATGTGCACTGATGTCTCTATAACCCAGTTTAAAGAGTATCCACACTTTAGAAGCATACGTGCATTCCCCTTTCTGATCTCATGCCCCACTCCTAATTCCCCAGGTTTCCCTGGCAATGAGTCTTAACCACTATCCTGACTTTAGGGTTTATCTTGTTTTCTTTTATATTTTATATTCTTTTACCACTTATGTACAAATTTTTAAAAATATATATCATGTTTGGGGCTGGGATTGTGGCTCAGTGGTAGAGCGCTGGTCTAGCATGTGTGAGGCCCTGGGTTCGATCCTCAGCAACACATAAAATAAAGAAAATAAAGGTATTGTGTTCAACTACTTTTAAAATATAAATGTTTAAAATATATATATATCATGTTTAATTTTCTTACTTTGGAATTCACACAAAACAGATTCTACAGTATGTATTCTTCTGTGATTTATTTAGCTCAACATTATGTTTCTGAAATTCATTCATCAAAATGTAACTGTGTAGTTCATTTGTTTTCCCTGCTATATGATATCCCATTATATGAATAAGTCACAATTTATCCAGTCTACTGTTTTTGTGGTGCTATGGGTTGACCCTAGGAGTGCTTTGCCTCTGAGCTACATCCCAGCCCTTTTGTTTGGAGACAGGGTCTCATTAAGTTGCCAGGCTGGCCTTGAACTTATGATCCTCCTGCCTCAGCCTCATGCCTGGTGGGATTCTAGGCAGGCATGGTGCAGGCTATCCGTCTATTTTTGTTTGTTTTTGGTACCAGGGACTGAACCCAGGGGCTCTTTACCACTAAGCCACAACCCCAGCCCTTTTTATTTTTTTATTTTGAGACAGGGTCTCGCTAAGTTACTTAGGGCCTTGTTAAGTTGCTGAGGCTGACCTTGAACTTTCGATCGTCCTGCCTTAGCCTCCTAAGTGGCTAGAATTACAGGTGTGCACCATCACACTCATCTAGTCTATTTTTTAAAAATGTTTTTAGTTGTTGAATGGACTGTTACTTTATTTATTCATTTACATGTAGTGTTGAGAGTCGAACCCAGTGCCTCACAGGTGCTAGGCAAGTGCTCTACCAGTAAGTAAGCCACAATCCCAGCCCTCATCCAGTCTATTTTTAATGAATATCAGGCTGTTCCTAATTACTTGTCATTGGGCATAACAACTCTGTGAACAATCTTACACATCTCCTGGTACCTCTGGGCAAGAACATGTCCTTTCTTGTACACTTCCCCCTTCCTTGATCCATGTCCATTTGTTTTTCTTTTAGGGGTGCTTTTTCCATGAGAAACAAAAGGAGACTGTTCACATCAGAAAATCCAGATATGGAGCCAGAGTTTGCCTGCTAGTGACCCCTATGATTTGAGACCCAAGACAGGCTGGGGACAAGTTAAGGTCTTGTTATTCAGAGACTGGGGACAAGCAAAGGAACAGACAGAAGGGGTTCCCTGAGTGCAGCCTGTCTGCTAGAGACTCACCCTGTACTGTGCCCCAAGGATACTGCCGTGCCTTCATCATCTTGTTCCCTATCTTCAGTTCTTCTGTGCTGCCAATGACGGCAAAGGGAAGGTGGGCCTGAAATAGAAGGCAAAAACCACTCAGAACTCCAGAGGAAAGTCATTGAGCATCCCACAATACAACTACTGCTCATCTCTGGGCCCTCATTCTGCAATGGCCCTCACAGCTGTCATTATCAAAAGGCATTGATTAACCCCCTGAGCTGTGTGGGAATAAGAAGCCTAGTCCTAGCCTTTGCTGGTCCCAAATTCACGATACAAGATAACAATGGCATGCCAAATGTCATAGGGAAGAAAAAGAGAAAATAAGCAGACTAATAAGCAGATACATGGATTAGCAAGTATATTCATCAGCTTTGCAGAGCTGTGACCAAAGTCCTGGACAAGAACAACTTAGAGGAGGGAATTGGGGTTTCAGAGGGCCACAGATAGCCAAGTTCATTGTTCCGCGTCCTAAATGAGGTAGCACATTATGGTGAAAAGGCATGGCAGAGGGAAGCCACTCCCTTCATGGCAGCCAGGAAGTGGGGGTAGCACAGGGAAATTGTGGCCTTCCAGGGCATACCCCCAGTGACCCACTTCCTCCAGCCATGCCCCACTTATCTATAGTTACCACCCAGTCTATTCAAACTGGAATGGACTGATGCGGTTATAGCTCTCACAACCCAATCATTTTACCCCTGAACATTCATGCATTAACACAGGAGCCTTTGGGGGCCATCTCATATCCAAACCATAACAATAAGCTCTTCACTTTCAGTTGCTGTAGGAAAAAGAGACTTTGGAAGGTGGGTGAGCAGGAAAAGGAGGCTGGGTGTGGATAGACAAGATAAGGGAGAACTACAGGGGCTGGTTTCACTGGTTGTCCCCGCTCCCACAGAGTGAGAGCCCCCAGAAGAGATTACATCCTGAAACCACAAAGCTGACAGAGGTATACTGTCCTTCCTCCCATCCTTCCCTGGACCAAGAGCTCACACTGATCCCTTGAGCCTAGAATGCAAGTCACCAAGTATTCACCCACATGCTCACAACTGCTGGCTTCTCTTTTAAGTGTTACAAGGTAAGCAAAGAAGTAGATGGGCTGAGGCTGGGGCTCAGTGGTAACGCACTTGCCTGGCATGTGTGAGGCACTGGGTTCGATTCTCAGCACTGCATATAAATCAATAAAGGTCTATCAACAGCTAAAAAATATTAAAAAGAAGAAAAAGTGGACAACACACTCCCTCAACCACTGGAAGCTTAAAATCTTGTGGGGGAAGGCCAAATGACATACCTAAAATCACAGAAGACTGCTGAGGTAAACACTAATCAGTGCATAGGAAAGCTTGTAATTCCACACAGTGAGATGTGAGATAAGAAGGACTCTAAAGAATATGATAATGAAGGAAACAGAGAGGAAACTGGCCACGTCCCCTTGGCTCCAGTCTTTATATGAGGATCAAAGCAGAGTGACCTTGGTTGTAAAGTAAAAGAATACACTCATAAAACATCTGAAGAAGTCCACTGCCTAGTAGGCATGCAGCCTATCCTACAAATTCCCTCTGCTTATAGGCACAGGGCAGTTTCTCCATTGTATCCTGGCCTGCCATTGCCAAGGAACATGTAATAAAATGTCCGAACCCTCTCTGTTGAGTCCACCAAGTTCTTTCTTCAAGATTGGAAAACAGGACACTGGGATCTGTTCAGCCCCAGGGATGAGCAAAGGTAATATATGACCAAGAGCTCAAATGTATGATCTGGGCCCCTGCAAATAGTAGGTGATTTAGTGTTTCTTGAGTGGTGATGGTCAGGTTGCAGGAATAGGGGAAAGGAAAGAAGGCAAAGCAGGGTCAGGGATATGAGCTCAGAGTATGCAGGGGAGATGAGGATCAGGGCTGGCTAGCAAGGAGTCTTTGTGGTCAGAGAAGAGGGAGCTGTCCCAGCGTGGGGCCTGGGAAACACTCAGGATGCCCCATTCCAAGGGAGCTGACCAGCTTGTAGGAGTCATCCTTAGCCAGATGGAACATCTGAATAGCTGTTGTTTACAAACTAGGTGAGACCAGGCATGGCTTTACCCAAAAGGGCTTTACACCAAAAGGTAAAGGGCCCACTGGAGCAAGCTTTCTTAGGCTCCTGTCAAAAACAGGCTGTGGTCTCAGATATTTTTACCTATTTGTTCTACAAATGTTAACTGTGCTGCTACTATGTGCTGGGCCTTACAGACAACAAAATGTTGAGCCGGCCGTGGTGGCACATGCCTATAATCCCAGCAACTTGGGAAGCTGAGGCAGGAGGATCGCAAGTTTGAGGCCAGCTTCAGCAACTTACTGAGATCCTGCCTCCAGATATAAATATAAATAAAGAACTGGGGATGTAACTCAGTGGTAAAGCACCCCTGGGTTCAATCCCAGTACTTAAAAAATAAAAGGCAGCACAGGTAGTAGTAGCAATTATTCTAACAGTGTTAGCTGCTATAAAACTAGTATTAGCCAGAGCAATATATTAAACTCTATGCACTATGTATCAGGTGCTTGGCATTTCACAGTACGAGGTAGGTAGTCTTATTGCTCCCATCTTATGGATGAGAAAACTGAGGCCCAGAGGGCTGACTTGCTGGCAGGCACACAATATTAAGGGAACAGCTAAAGGTGGAGCCCAGATGTTATGGTTTAGATATGCGATGTCCCCAAAATCTCATGTGTGAGACAGTGCTTTTGTTCACAGATGAAATGATTAGATTATGAGAGGTGGCCTGATCCGTGGATTAACTGGATGGTAACTATAGGCAGGTAGGGTGTGGCTGGAGGAAGTAGGTCACTGGGGATGTACCTTTGGAGTATACATTCTGTCTTTCTGCTTCCTGGTTGCCGTATCCTGAGCTACTTTCCCCTGCCACACCCTTCCTCCATGGTGTTCTGCCTCACCTCAGGCCCAGAGCCATGGAGTTGGCCCACCATAAACTGAACCTCTAAAACCATGAGCCAGCCAAACTAAACTTTTCCTCTACATTGTTCTTGCCAGGACTTTTGGACACAGTGATGCAAAACCTAACTGAAACATCAGGTCTCTCTAGCTTCAAAGCCTACCCCTTGCTGACTTGCTGCTTGCTCCCACTTATGAGGTAAGAGCTCTAAACCTGGAGTAAACTAGTTGTGCTAGGGCAGATTATAAGAGGCAGTTCAATTCTGGGAGACCCACAGCCAATCTATTACTCAATTGTTTAATCTGCATGCTGATCTTATAGCCAATCCTTCATTTCCACTCTTTTCTAGCTCTTGACCCTGAGGATGTTCTTCAAAGCAGGAAAACACAGGATCTCACTAAGAGCTCAGCTCCACAACAACCACACATTCCCCAAGGTGCTCAGCCAGCTGTTGAAGCTGCTCTTCCCTCACCCTGTCCCTCTCTCAGCTGCCTATCTCAGCTACTCCCTAGCCCCTTCCCACTCCACTGACTGTTCCTGAAATAGGGACACAGGAAAGATGGAAAGAGGAAGTCATGGATATGGAAGGTGGATGTGGGCTGGTGGTGGAAAATATTTCAGCAACAATAATGTAAGATATCAAGGAACAAATATAACAAAAGATAGGCAAGAATGGACTAGGGGTGTTACACAAGACCCTGGGTTTGATCCCCAACGCTGCCCAGAAAAAGAAAGAAAAAGAAAAAAGATGTGCTTAAAATTTTACTGGAGGGGCTGGGGATGTGGCTCAAGCGGTAGCGCGCTCGCCTGGCACGCGTGCGGCCTGGGTTCGATGCTCAGCACCACATACAAACAAAGATGTTGTGTCCGCCGAAAACTAAAAAAAAATAAATATTAAAATTCATTCTCTCTCTCTCTCTTTCTTAAAAAAAATTTACTGGGAAAACCACTTAGGAGGCCGGGTGCAGTGGTGCACGCCTATAATCCCAGTGGCTATGGAGGCTGAGGCAGGATGATCGCCAAGTTCAAACCCAGCCTTAGAAACTTAGTGAGGCCCTAAGAAACTCAGTGAGACCTGTCTCTAAATAAAATATAAAAAAAGGGCTGAGGATGTGGCTCAGTGGTTAAGTGCCCTCGGGTTCAATCCCCAGTATTGGGAGGAAAAAAACTAATTAGGAAAACAGTGTAGCAACAGAATAATTGGGCATGAGACACCTGGGGCATTTGGGGAGCACTGAATTCCTGAAAATGCTATCCCAATGGTCTGAGCATCTCCAACCTGTACCAGCTGGCTTTATGGGGGAAGGGGGCCAGCTGGACACAGTTCACCCCTATTCAGGGATCCAGAAATGTTAGGAGCTTCAAGAAAATGACAAAGTTGCCAAGGGGCAGTGATTGCAGAGGGCTAGACCAAGGGAGGAGGTGAGAAAGAGAAATCACACTGTGTCCCTCATCCTGGGCTCTCAGGTCTAAGTGATTGAGGAGGAAGGTATGTGAAAGGAGAGGCACTTCTCTGGGCTCAAGAAGGAAGGAGGAAAAAAACATAAGAAGAAAATACAGGCATAGAAAATGTCATCCTTCCCTTGAGCCTGTTATTTTTAATCAAGAGACATTGTCAGTCAGAATGACAGGGTCAATTATTTCCCCTCTTCCCCAAACTGCCGTCGTTTGATTCCTATAACTCCCTGCCTGCTCACAAACACACAGCCTCCACCAAACTGAATTCCAAGGCCTCCCAACCACCCCCACTCCTTTACAACTGGCATCAAAGACTCTTTTGAGGGGCTGAGGTTGTGGCTCAGCGGTAGAGTGCTTGCCTCACACATGTGAGGCACTGGTTCGATCCTCAGCACCACATAAAAATAAACAAATAAAATAAAGATATTGTGTACACCTACAACTAAAACCAAGTATTTTTTTAAACACTGTTTTGATTAAGTATATGTGAGATAATTTCTGAATGCTGGGTCACAATTATAAACTTAATTTTTGATCAGTGGGAACTGGGATACAGAGAGGTTAAACAAGTCACCCAGGCCCCAAACCCCCATGCCCAGGTCTTCCCAGGAATCAGTGAGGCCACCACACTTTGGCTGTCAGCCTCCCCCAGACACCCAGGGTGGCCTGTGCTCTGCCTCCTGGCTACATAGCATCTGCTGGAAATCAGCTAACCATGACAGGCAGGAAATCATGGGGGACCAGACTGTGACTTTCTGCCCTGCTGCTCTTGAGAGACAGATGGCTATGATAACCAGGACGGAGTCAAGCAGGGTGGGGAGAAGATGAATCCCCCAATCAAACTCCAGATCCTACCAACGGGACCCAAATCTGTAGCTGAACTTTCTCATTCTCCTTTTTTAAAATATTTTTTTAGTTGTAGATGGACACAATATTTATTTTTATGTGGCGATAAGGATCGAACCCAGTGCCTCACACACGCGAGGCAGGCGCTCTACCACTGAGCCACAGCCCCAGCCCTCATCCTCCTTTTTTTTTTTTTTTTCAGGTTCCTGCAGGTGACTGACAGGTAACAGTTTTTATGTGTGGACCCAGCAAGAGACTCCAATAGCAGCAAGGCAATGCTGCTGCTGACTCACAGACAGGCTCAGGAGCCTGTGTAACTCTGTCACCAGACCTCTGATGCGGTGACCCCAGATGTCAGATCTCCCAAACACAGAGCTCCAAGAGATAGCCTAAAGCCTCCCCTTTGGAGACTATTCCCAGATTCATTGTCTTAGTCTGTTTTGTGCTGCTACAACAAAATACCTAAGACTGGGTAATTTATAAAGAGCAGAAACTTGCACTGGCTGGTATAGTTGTCTGATGAAGGCCTTATTGTTGTATCCTCACATGGCAGAAAGTCGAAGGATACACTAGCTGAATGCCACATCGAACACTAATGAGGGAACAGCCCCTCTAGCCTAATCACTTCTTAAAGGCCACATCTCCCTCTTCTTCTTTTCTGCAGTATGCAGTATTGAGGATTGAACCTAGGGGTGCTTTAACACTGAGCTTTTAACACAGTCTTTAAAAAAAAATTTTTTTTTTGGTGCCAAGGACTGAACCAGGGCCTCATGCATGCTAGGCAAACACTTTACCACTGAGTCACACCCCCACTCCCTTTTTAAAAAATTTTTGAGATTGGATCTTGCTAAGTTGCTGAGGCTGGCCTTGAACTTTGCAATCCTTCCACTTCCATCTCTTAAAACTATCACATGGGCAACACAAGTTTTTCAGGGGACACCATCAAACCACAGTGCTGCCCCTATAGTCACATGGCTACCTTTGGTATATTTTAAAGTGTTTGATGATCCACCTGGCATGACTTATTTTATTCTAATTCCACCACATTTATTATGTTTGAAAGAATAGATGAATGTTCTCTTTAGCCCCAAGAAATAACATCAGGCTTTTGTATAATCTCAACTGGCTTCCTCCCTGAGTGGACAGCGTTTCCTTGATGTGTAGCTGGTTATGCTTGCCCCCATTGCAGGCTGGCAGCTAAACTAGAACATTGCTTAATTTGTTCTCAAGTCAACTCTTGATGACTCCTGAAAAAGTGCATGCAAACAATGGAAATACCACCGCTGTCTCAAAAGGGATGGGCTTGTGCCTGTAGATCTCCCTGTGACCCCATTGGTCAGTCATTTGCTCTTGCTGGGGCTAAATGTCAAATGCCTTTGTGGAAACCAAACCTAAGACCTCACAAATGGTCAATTAACTGAATTTAGCCCCCAAACTAGGCCCATTGCTTGGTACCTGGCCATGGTTTGAGCCATTCAAAGGACATTAAGTGGGCTGGGGCTCAGCGGCAGAGCACTTGCCTAGCACCTGTGATGCACTGGATTTGATCCTCAGCACGATAGATAGATAGATAGATAGATAGATAGATAGATAGATAGATAGATAGATAAAATAAATAAAGGTATTGTGTTCATCTATAACTAAAAATATTTTTTAAAAAACAAAGAACATTACATTTGGGGCTGGGGATGTGGCTCAAGCGGTAGCGTGCTCGCAAGGCATGCGAGGGGCGCTGGGTTGATCCTCAGCACCACATAAAAAATAAAATAAAGATGTTGTGTCCACCAAAAACTAAAAAAAAAAAAAAAAAATATCAAAAAACTCCCCCCCCCTTTCTCTCCTAAAAAAAAAAACAAAGAACATTAAGTTTAAACATTACAGCAATTTTATTTTGGCAGTGCTGGGGATTGAACTCAGGGCCTTATACATGCAAGGCAAGCACTCTACCAACTGAGCTATACCCTCAGCCCTACAGCAATTTTTAATATGAAAGTATCGAACCTTGAGGGAGATCAGAGCACAGGTTGAAAGTAGCATGCAATGAGATCTCTCTCTCCCTTTTTTTGTCCTCTCAATATGAAATAAGGCTTTCTAGGGCCACCAAAAAGGCAAGGGGGAGCCAATAAAAATCCCCAGTGGTAAGCAACAGAACAACTGTAAGATATTCTCCACTTAAAGAAGAGGTTTTCCTCCATTTCTTCCAATCCACTCACTCCCCAGGAGAATTGGCTGTGGTGGCTGACACTGTGGGGCTGGAGTGAAACCCAGAATTCAAATGCCAAGCCCAGGACTGCGATGATGTAGCTTCAAACACAAATGGCTTGTCCAAAGACTCTGGGGACTTTTGACATGGTTGCTCCAGGGGCAGGCAGGCTAAGCAATCCAGTGTATGTATTTTGTAGTGGTGATTCCTTCCTGTTTCTCCCCTACCCCAGCATAGGGAGTCCCATGTAGACCCCTCCCAGGGGCATGCCCATTCCAGGCATACTAGCGAGAAGCAACCCTTCTCTTTCCCACTCAAAAAAAGCATGGTGGAATGCCAGGGGGTGAATGATGAGCAGTTGTTATAGGAACAACCCTGAATCTATTCAAATTCGTTTTTCAGAGTGAAACACTGGCTAACACTAGGCTGTTATGAATACCAGGGGACCCATAACCTATTCACAGCCATAAAAGCTTGGTTGAGGGCTGAGGGAATAGCTCAGTGGTAGACTGCTTGCCTAGTATGCACAAGGCCCTGGGTTCCATCCACAGCATCGCACCCCCCCCAAAAAAAAAAAAAAAAAAAAAAAAAGCCTGATTTAGAACTGCTGCTTCATAGCATAGGAATTTTCCAACCTTGAGGTTGAACCTGCCCTAGGCTCAAGCAGAGGGCCAGAGCTGAGCTTTAGGTCCCAGGATGATTGTCATTCCTAATCCACTAACCTATAATGTAGTTAGATATGGTTTTGTGTGATACCTTGAGATTGGTGAGAAATTATAGGCCCTATTTGTTCTCAGCAAAGCAAACCATAAGTCTGAAGGCTCCTTGGTGACTTAGGGAATCAATCAGAATTTGGAAGACACCCATGGGAGCCGTTGTCCTGAGGTGACTACATGCTTCCAGACACCAGCACCAATGACACCCAGACAATACTTCTCTCCAGGCTCCTATTTTTCTGCAGGCTAGTCACCTGTTCAGGTTTTCTCATCATAACAGAACCTAGTTTCCATCAAAACACCCTGACTGCTTGCGAGGACAAGCACTAATCTTTTCAATTTTTTCCATGCCCACATCAGGTCACAGAGGACACAGCTCCACCTACCACAATCCACATAGCCTTATCCTTGAGCCACATTTGTCAAAGATGATGAGGGACTTCTAATAACAAACCTATCTCGGGTACACTGATGGACAGGAAGTCAAGCGAGACAATGACTCGCAGCCCTGCTATGCTAATTTGTTGGCCAATTCATAGAAGGTGGCAGCTGATGCTGTAATGATAACTTAGAGGGCAGTGGCAGCAGGAAAGTTTTCTAAAAATGGTTTTTATTACAAGGTTTTCCTGAATTTGGCTATCCCCAGGCATTATGTCATTAGGAAAAACTGATGCCTCTCAATAGAGAAAAAGAAATCTGTTCCCAAAGCAGAGGCTTTCAGAAAGCTATTAGCTGTCTTCTTAAAATCACAACATTGAAGCTTTCACAGCAACAGCATCAACACATTGTAAAGAAGCATGAGGAGCTGTTTGACTCTCTGCCTTTATTACTCATTCCTCTCGTAGGGGGAAGTGGGGGAGGAGAGAAAAGAGGACAGATCTTTTTTTTATTATTCATTCACACTTAATAAAGCAAAGCATAACCCTGATACTTAAAAATAACATCTTCCTAGTCACCAGCAAAATTGGAGGCTGTATATCATTCTTCTTCCCAGGGACAGAAGGCTTGATTATCTGAGTACAGATTATCCCTGAGTCTCTGAAGCTAGCTAACTTTTTCAGCTTTTTTTTTTTTCCTGCATGCATTGTCTTGGTCAGAGACAAAGACTGCAAAGACTGCCTTTCCTGCAGTCTCACAGGGGCTGCCTGGCCTAGACCAGAGTGGCATCGTGAAGATGAGCTAAGAGGTCTGAATTCCCTGCTCCACGCTCCATGCTCCACCCGGAGTCAGCCTTTTCCTTTCTCTCAGACTGGCTGTTAATCACTGAATCTCTGAGGTTTTGCAGCAGCCACCACTAGGAGAAAGAAGCTGACTTGTTTCTGGATTTTCTCATAAATATCTGAGACTCAGGTCATCAAGGGTTGACTATACTAAGATGGCTAGTCAGGGTACTTCACTGTTATTTTTTCTGTTATTTTGTAAAGTGATAATAATAGAGCACAAAAGAAAGTTGAACCCCTGAGATCCAACTCACATTCATGGTTCCGTTGATCTCCGCCACCGATTCATCATCTGTGGGGAATTGATAGATCTGGACCCCGTTGCTGACAAGTTCACTGGTGATTTTGATTTTGAACTTTGTTAGCTCGCTCTTAGAAATGGCATCTGATTTGGCAATGATGGGGATGATGTTCACCTAGGGAAAGAAGAAACAAAGTGGAATGGTAATTGCCAACTGATAGCCACATGACCTTCTACCAGCTGCCAGAGAGAGCAGATCACCCATTGGTCCAGGACAAGCCACTGCTGTATACTGGGCTGGGCTGGGGCTCAATGGTAGAGTGCTTACCTAGCATGTGTGGGGCGCTGAGTTCAACCTCAGCACCACATAAAAATAAATAAATAAAATAAAGGTCCATTGACAACTAAATATATATTTTTTAAAAAACAACATATTAAACAATAATGAGTATTTACTATGTGCTGGAGACTGAACTAAGTGTTTACATGGATTAAGACAATTCATACTGACAATAACCCCCTAAGGGGTATTATTATGACTATTTTACCAGTGAGAAATTGAAGCATAGAGGTTAAGTGACCTGTCCAAAGTCACAGAGAGGTAGATAGCAGAACTGGGATTCAAATCCAAGTTTGGCCTTATTTCCAAGTCCATAAAAGTCAACCAGCTCAGGTCCAAGTTGAGCTCTGGGATATCTTGGTATCAAGGTCACTGCTGGGATAATTGGAAAGATGACAGTTGAGAATCTATGATTGACAAAGGGGGGGTGACCACACCTTGCTAATGGTAAATTGTCCCAATCCATCCAGACTAGGTTAGCCACAGCCAGCTATGGACCCAAATGGGAACCACATGGAAGATGGCAGGTAAGGGAGGCAAGGGCAGTGCTCAGTGAGGTTGCACACCTGGCTCTCTTACTGGCAGGAGCCCAAAGCCAGCCTCAGCAACTTAACGAGACCCTAAGCAACTTAGCGAGACTTTGTCTCAAAATAAAAAATGAAAAGGGCCGGGAATGTGGCTCAGTGGTTAAGTGCCCCTGGGTTCAATTCCTGGTACAAAAAAAAAAAAAAAAAGAGTGTAGTCGTTCCTGCCAGCAGATACCAGTGGGGCAGCATGAGTACTGCTCAGAGCCTGGGCTCTAAATAGGGAATCTGGGAGTTCTAGATATGATATGGTAGAGAAATCCTGTCTCCTTTGCACTTTGGCTCAGGAGTAACTCAGAAGGCTAGTACCACACAGAGCTTCAGATGCTGGACCAAAGAAAGATTGGACCATGGAGGCACCTTCTTTGAAGTTTCTGATGGAAGAAGGGTGCCAAAGCCCTTGCCAAGGTGGAACGGCAGACAGAGCATCAGCCTTGTCACTTTTTGCCAAGTCCCCATCAAAACACTATAAACATATGTCAGAAACTGCTTACTTAATACAGCCCACCTACCAGGCTGCCAGCCACATGGTTCACTGCTGCCCTACACAGGGGCATACCCGGCACGGTGACATTTCCAGAGCAGCCTATTATTCATGAGCAGTGAGCTCATTGCTATGAAAAATGAAAAAAAATTGCTCCTATTCTGATTATAGCTGAAATTCAGTTTTTTTAGTACATATGTTACCAAAAGACTATATGTAAATTATATTTTGGTAAAATAAAATACTTTAGAGTCAGAGAGCGAGGTCAAAATCCCATTACAAGTTGTCTGACCTTGAGCAAGCTACTTGCTGCCTCTATGCCTCAGTTTTCTCATTTCTAAAATGGGAATAAGTAGTACCCACCATGCTAGATTATCAGAAAGATAAAATAATACACATAAAAAACTCATCATAGTATCTGGCACACACTAAATATTAGGAAAAAACCTAGCATGCCTGAAGCCAGATGTGGTGTCATACACCTGTAATCCCAGCAGCTCAGGAGGCTCAGGCAGGAGGATCACAAGTTCAAAGCCAGTTTCAGCAACTTAGCAAAGCCCTAAGCAACTTAGTGAAACCCTGTCTCAAAATAAAATATAAAAATGGGCTGGGGATGTGGTTCAGTGGTTAAGCACCCCTGAATTCAATCCCTGGTGCCCCCCCCAAAAAAAAGAAATGCATGCCTGAAAAAGAAAAGATAAGAAAAAAGGGGATGGCCATCTTTCTTTCTTTCTTTTTTTCTATATTTTTAGTTGTAGATGGACACAATACCTTTGTTTAGTTTTATGTGGTGCTGGGAATCAAACCCAGGCCCACATACATGCTAGCAAAGCACTCTACCACTGAGCTACAACCCCAGCCCTGCCATGGCCATCTTTCTAGGCACAAAGGCAATATAAAACAGTACCACAGATCTGGATTCAAATGTAGACTCTTCCAGTAGCTAGCTATATGACAACAGGTAAGTCACTTGAACTCTGGGGAGCCTCTTCTATGAAATGGGATAACAGTCCAGGCGTGGTGGTACATATCTAATACCAGCAACTCAGGAGGCTAAGGCAGAGAGATCAAAAGTTCCAGGCCAGCCTGGGCAATGTAGCAAGAACCTGCCTCAAAATAAAAAAGGGGGGGCGGGGTTGAGATTTAGCTCAGTGGTAACATACTTGCCTAGAATGCACCCTGGGTTTGATTCCCCAGCACTGAAAATAAAAAGTCTGCTATTACAATATTACCATTCAAATCAAATTTGCATATTTAATTCAAACATAAGCTGGTTAATTCTGGGACAATGAAAAAACACTGTTTCATGGCCAAAGCCTTTGCCTCTGGACCTGGAGAGCCATTTCCCTTGCATTGATCCTGATTTCCAAGAGAAATTAGGGCAGAAAGACAGCTCAGGACAAACTGGCCCCTGGTGATGGGAACCCGGATGACAAAGCATTTGACATAGGAGTTAGGCCGATAACATCATTTTATGGAGGAACAGAGAACGAGGGAGAGGATAATGATTCCATAAAACCTCTCCTGGAATTCAACATCTACTGCGTAGAGATGGGTATGAGTGAGTCCAGCTTGCCCAGCCTTCCACCTGCCTCCATACCTTACTGTCCAGCTTCTTCATCGTCACTAGGTCCAGAGACTTCAGAGAATGACCTGTGGGGGCGATGAAGTACAAGCAGGCGTGGATTCGGGAGTCGTGGTAGGTGTGCAGCACTCTTCGGATCTTCAGCTCCTCCTGCAGGTAGGCCTCAAACTGCGCATCAATGAATTCCACGATAGGCTTGTAGCTAGAGAGAGCAAGGAAATAGCTAGACCCCTTCAAAAACTTGGATTTGACACTGTTATGGTTTGGATGTGAGGTGTCCCCTAAAAGCTCATGTGTGAGATAATGCAAGAAGGTTTGGAGGAGAAATGATTGGGTTATAGCCTTAACCTAATCAGTGAATTAATCCCTAATGGGATCAACTGAGTGGTAACTGGAAGCAGGTGGGGTGTGGCTGGAGGAGGCGGGAATTGGGGGCATGACTATGGGGTATATATTTTATATCTGGAGAGTGCAGTCTTTCTCTCCCTCTGCTTGCTGATCATCACGTGAGCCGCTTCCCTCCACTCACTCTTCTGCTATGATGTTCTGCCTCACCTAGAGCCCCGAGGAATGGAGCCAGCCCTCTTGTATGGAGACTTCTGAAATCATGAGCCCCTCTGTAAACTTTTCCTCCTCTACGATTGTTCTGGTCAGATCTTTTAGTCACAGCAGCAAAAAAGCTGACTAAAACAGACACTATCTCTTTTAGAAATGTAAAAGAACTCTGTAATCTGACTCTCCCTCATCTAGTTGGATTTCTTCATCTCTCTTCAGTGGGCTTCCAATCCTGTCAGCCTGGCCACCTTCTTGGTCCCTGCATAAGCTCAATTTATGCCCACCTGTACGCCTTCACTCTGGAAGGTTTGTTTCTCTCTCCTCATCCCAATCCTCCCATCCTACACCTCAGGGCTCAGTTTAATGCCTATCTCTGTCCTACAGACTTCCCCATCTATGCTAGAAACCCCTTCTGTGACCCAATAGCTTTATAAAACCATGGTACTGCCATGTGTGGTGGCGCACGTCTGTAATCCCAGCAGCTCAGGAGGCTGAGGCAGGAGGATCACCAGTTCAACATCAGCCTCAGCAACAATGAGGTGCTAAGCAACTCAGTGAGATGCTGTCTCTAAATAAAATACAAAACAGGGCTGGGGATGTGGCTCAGTGGTCGAGTTCCTCTGAGTTCAATCCCCATACACAAAAAGAAAAAACAATGGTACTGGATTGCTTGCCATTACTTCACAAGGATTTGTGTTCTTTCAGCTCATCTGTGTCCTCATGAAGGGCAGGGTCTGTGCAGGACACTTCCTCTCTCTTCCATGGTCCTGAGGCAATGAGAACCCACTGGTGGATTCCATGAGTGGGTTGCTTTTCCTCCATGCTGGGCCCATGTCTGCTTCCTGCGTCTCCCCTCACTGTGCCTATTGTGAGAGCTGAATCCACAAGGCTTCTCCTCCATCCCCTGCTGGGAAATTCTGTCAGAACATTGTGGGATTTTTGCTAGGTTAAATGAAATACCCCACTCAGCTCCCAGATCCAGTTTTCAATTCCTCCAAAGTTGTGATTTTTAAATTTAAGTATTCAGGGCTGGGGGTGTAGCTCAGTATAGAGCGCTTGCCTAGCATGTGCCAGGCCCTGGGTTCAATACCACACACACGAATCTAAGTATTCAGACAAAATTTAGTAAAGAGACCCTCCCCCCTCAATATGCACACACTGTCTATGCATGGCCCAGCTCATTGATTCTCCATGCACAGCACCTCTAGGTGACCACTATGTCTCATCAAGATCCCCCTCCTCTACTCAGGATTGAACCCAGGGCTTTGTGCATGCTAGGCAAGTGCTCTACTACTGAGCTGCATCCCCAGCTCCTTTTTAAATTTTGATACAGGGTCTCGTTAAAATTTTCAGGCTGGCCTCGAACTTGCAATCCTCAGCTTCCAGAGTAGCTGGGATTACAGGCTCATCATGGGTTCTTAAACAATAGTTAGTCCTCCATTGGTCCCTGCCCCGAGCTTCCTTGGAAGCTTCTCTCTCTCCCTTCTCCAAGCCCTGCCTGGCCATCCCTGCCATCCCAATAGCCTCTTTCTGCTCTATTTAGGTCAGCATAGTTTCAGCCATGTCCATCTTCTCAACTGCCCTGTTTGGGCACTGCCTCTTTTTCCCTTCAGGGAAGAAGAGGTACATTCCCTGGGCCCAGGGCAGGGAGTTTGCAGATACCATTGCCAGAAGGGAACATGATCAGAGGAGGAGCTGGGTCCAACCAATGCCTCCCACCTGCAGCAGCCTCTAACCTAAGCCTTTTTGAAAGAGCCCCCTAATAGAGAAGGGGAAAACAGTGTTTAAAAAAGAATCACAGAATCCTAGATTCTGAGAGCTACATATAGAGAAGAGATACAGGTGCAGGGTATCTCTGAAGCTGCAAAGAAAAAAATCTAAAAATATAGTCTTTGCTTTCTTCCTTTGATCCCTCTGAGCCAACACAGTTCTGAAGGGTAATAGCATCAAAGGATCTCTTGGCAGCAGAGATCCTTAGAAGATTCCAGGAGAATTTCAAGTGAGAATGAAGGATGCATTCCCTAGGCTTATCTCATTTTTAGATGATTGGCTGGTCTGAATTATCTGATCATGGCACTGCTTCATCTTTTTCTCAATTACATAACCTTTTTTTTTCATTCTTTTTTTTTTACAGCATCTTTTCCTTCACAAAAGGAAACAGAGGAAAGAAAAAGAGTAGGATTTTTTTTTTAGCTTTTCCCCCCATGAATCTCTAGTGATATCCTGTGCCCATCTTACAACCATTGCTTCTGGCTCTCAGATTATGAAAAGGTACATGGATCAGACCAGCCCAACCAACCAATCAACCACCAGGATTTGGTTTAAAGGAATCTGACATGGGTGATTCATCTTTGTCTTAATTATCTTTGCATCCTCAGTGTCTAGCCTACTATCTGGAATATAGTAAAGGTTCCACCAACCGCTCTGCACTCCCTCAAACCCACCCCCAGTGGCTCATCTTCCCAAGGTGGTCATCTCTGCCCCACGCTTCCCTGTGCTCATTGCCATGGTTAACAAAATCCTTATTCCCATAGGCAAACTCCTCATCAACTACTTCCTTCCTCTAAGTGGTAGCTGACAGTCTTTCAAAAATGACACTTTTCTCATATCCTTCTCAATTGGACATTTCTACATGTCCCACACTCAAGTTTCATGGATGAACAGAGAGAGCATCTTTCTTCTAGCTCTTTATTTCCTGATCTATGATCTCTTCCACTTCCAACAAAACCCAGCTCCAACAGACTCTGCCTCTCCTCATCACTACACTTCATATTTTCCCTTATAAAACATGAGTTCTAACAGGTGTGGTGGCTCACGCTTGTGATCCCAGAGGCTGGGGAGGCTGAGGCAGGAGGATAATGAGTTCAAAACCAGCCTCAGCAAAAAGTGAGACCCTAAGCAACTCAGTGAGAGATCCTGTCTCTAAATAAAATACAAAATAGGGCTGAGGATGTGGCTCAGTGATCCAGTGCTCCTGAGTTCAATCCCTGGTACCAAAAAAAAAAAAAAAATGAGTTCTTAACCTGGGGTCCGCCAGCCTCCAAGGGTCTATGGCTAGAATTTAGAGGATCCATGAACTTGGATAGGAAGAAAAATACATTTTATGGGCTGGGGTTGTGGCTCAGCAGTAGAGCACTCACCTAGCATGTACAGGGCCCTCAGTTCGATCCTCAGCACCACATATGAATAGATAAAATAAAGGTATTGTGTCTAACTACAACTAAAAAGATAAATAAATATAAAAAAGAAAATACATCTTATCACTAATGTCTAACTAAATGTAGGTAACAATCTGCAGTAATATTTTGCAGTATCTGTGATTTCATAACCAGTAGAAATCACTGTTTATAATTCCTATTCCAGTGGTTGCAAGTACCTTAAGATAGCATTTATATTCATCACAACTCCTCAGTTCTGATAACCAATAAGGCTGTATATAGATATTATTTCAGAAATTAATAAAGAAACACACGGGTTACTAAATCATCATTTCAATATAGTTTGGTAACTGTTCAATACAACTGATATACTTTAAGCATTTAAAATTCTTAGTTTGAGAATGAGCCCAAAGGCCATACCAGATTACTAAAAGGACCAAGGGTACAAAAAAGCCTCTGATCTAGACAATATTTCTTATTCATTTCAGATAGTGAAATGCTATACGAACACACTAAAATCTGACATTGAAATAAAAAGCAACTGGAGGTTTGGCTATTTTAAATACAGTGACCAGGGCTGGGGTTGTGTCTCAGCAGTAGAGTGCTTGCCTAGCACTTGTGAGGCACTGGGTTCGATCCTCAGCACTGCATAAAAAAATAAGTATAATAAAATAATGGTGGGGCTGGGGTTGTGGCTCAGTGGTAGTGTGCTCACCTAGCACATGTGAGGCACTGGGTTTTATCCTCAGCACCACATAAAAATAAAGACAATAAAGTCCATTAACAACTAAAAAATATTTTTAAAATAATAAAAAATATTTATAAATAAATAAATACAGTGACCAAGGAAGACTCCTCTGAGGATGTGATACTTGAGCTATAAAGATGACATTTGTTATTCCTTCTACTTGGAATGCTCTTCTTCTGGATCTTTCCATGGCTCTCTCATATAACTATTCACATAACAGGTCATCACCAGCCATACAAAAAAAATCTAATAACGCTATCACATGGATGAACCTTAAAGACATTATGCTAAATGAAATAACCAGACACAAGGAAAAATACTGTAAGACTCCACTTGTATGAGGCACCTAGACTAGTCAATTTCATAAAGACAGGAAATCGAATAGTAGTTAGCAGGGGCTGAGGCAGATGGGGATAGGGAATTACTGATTAATGAGTTTCCTTTCAGGGTGCGGAAAAGGTTTTGGAACTAGATAGAGCTGGTGGCTGCACAATACATAGTGATGATGGTTGTCAATGCATTAAATGGCAATGGATTATTCACTTGAATCGTTAATTTTGTTATGTGAAATTCACCTGACAACAGCAGGAAAGAATAGTAGGAGATAAAGCCAAGAAAGGTGGCAGGAGCCACATTATGTATGGTCTTGTGGGTAGGGTATAGTAAGGAATTTTTTTCTCTGTGAATCGGGTCTTCTGTTCCATAATGCTTTCTAAGTGGTTATTGTTGATTTATAAGTCTAAAGCTTTCTGGATTGTTTATTTTGAAATTGGCTACCTATAGAACTACCATTTGTTTAAATCTTTTCAGTTGTCTGCCTAAATATTCCGTTTGTTATGGTTTGAATCTTTTTCTTTTTCTATTTTTTGGAGGGGGGTACCAAGGATTGAACTCAAGGGCACTCGACCCCTGAGCCACATCCCCAGCCCTATTTTGTATTTTATTTATGGAGACCAGGGTCTCGCTGAGTTGCTTAGAACCTCCCTTTTGCTGAGGCTGGGTTTGAATTTGATATCCTCCTGCCTCAGCCTTGAGAGCTGCTGGGATTATAGGCATGCACCACCACACCTGGCTGTTTGATTCTTAAATGACCCCAAAGGCCCTTTTGCTAAAGGTATGAGTGCCAGCCTGTGACACTTTGGGGATGTAATGAAACCAGTAGGCAGTGGGGCTTAGGGGAAGGAAGTTAGGTCATAGGAGTGTGCCCTTGAAGGGGATGTTGGGAATCCCTTCCTCTCTCTCTTTGCTTCCTGGCCACCATGAGGTAATCAGCTTTTCTCCACCATGCACTTTGGGCTGTGATGTTCTGCCTCACCACAGGCCCCAAAGCAACAAAACTAACAGACGGAAATTTCTGAAACCATGAGCCAAAACAAACTTTTCCTCCTCTTTGGGTGGAGGGTAACTAGGGATTGAACCCAGGGGTGTTTAACCACTGAGCCACATCCCCAGCCCTTTTTTGTATTTTATTTTGAGACAAGGTCTCGCAGAGTTGTTTAGTGCCTTGCTCTTGCTGAGGCTGGCTTTGAACTTGAAATCCTCCTGCCTCAGCCTCCGGAGCCACTGAGATTACAGGTGTGTGCCACCACACCAAGCTCTCAAACTTTTCCTCCTTTTAAGTTACCTCTCAATATTTTTCAATTGTCACCTTTCTTGCCCTATTTTGTATTTTATTATGAGACAGGGTCTCACTAAGTTGCTTAGGGCCTTGCTAAGTTACTAAGGCTGGCTTTGAACTCACAATCCTCCTGTCTCTTTCTTGGTAATATTGATCCTTCTTAAATGTTTTTTATTAAAATACTGTCCCTCAACTTCACTGATATCATTGCCTCTTCTTACATCTATATCTATTCTTTCTCACTTGCCTTGGCTAAATTCTTGGCCTGAGATTTTATCTTCTGCTGTCCTCCTACATATTATTATATGCACGATGTCCCTGGGTAGACTTACTTATTCCCATGGCCTCAATCATTACCATCTTCCTATCTTATTTCCTAGACATGGAATATTAAATCTCTTCCTTCTCCCTTGTGCCCATGTCCTCTGCAGACACAACTATCAAAGTTGCCCCTGATGGCCTGGTCACAGACACTGTACTCCGACACAACCATCTTAGACACGAAAGCCAAGAGACCACATGGTCTGATCTACTGGAACAGTGCCAAAAGTGACAACAGCCAATTTACCCTCTCCCCACTCTTGCATGCTTTTGTTCTTTCCTCTACATACATCCCTATTCTGCTATCTGCATTGGACTCCTTTTCCTGGAGTTCTGCTCCTTCCAAACAGACTCCACTGGGCCTTATGAAACTCCTATACCATGATTCAAAAAAAATTGTCTATACCTTTGCCACTCAGAACATGGTCTTTGGGCTAGCAACACCCACATCAATGGAGAGCTGGTTAGAAATGTAGACTCATGGGACCTCAATCCAGACCCAAAGGATCAGAATCTGCAATTTATCCAGAGCCTCTCCAATTCCTCCCCCATGTCATCAAGTTTGTCTTCTGCACCTAGCACAGGGTCTGTCTGGCATACAATAGGTACTTAATAAATATTTAGTGGAAATTTCCTGAAAGAACAACCAACTCAATTTTTTTGAAATGTCTCATTCACCCCTCAAGACATTGTAGAGTGTTTTCTATCCACAGCAGCATGCTAGTTAACACAGACAATGGATACTCTCAGTTTGGGGAGTATTTTTGTTTTAGGGTTTTTTTGTTTGTTTGTTTTGGTACCAGGTGTTGAACTCAGAGGCACTCAACCACTGAGCCACATCCCCAGCCCTATTTCGTATTTTATTATGAGACAGGGTCTCATTAAGTTGCTTAGGGCCTTGCTAAATTACTAAGGCTGGCTTTGAACTCACAATCCTCCTGTCTCAGCCTCCTGGGCCACTGAGATTACAGGCGTGCGCCTGGCTAATACCTTTGGTATTCTCTTTTTTTTTTTCCCCACCAATGTATATTTCTTTCATTCATCCACTCAAATATGTACCAAATACCCAATGTATGCCAGTTGGTTATCTGTACTCATCCTGCAAGACTTTAAGACTTAACTCAGCCTTTCCTGATCACCTGCTCTCTCCTCCCAGCCACCCACACCAAATAATCCCACCACCAGGCTTGGCCAGTTGCTGCCCTTTCTCTTCCCACAGTCGCCCTCCACATTTCCTTTGTTACTATACAAACCACATTATGCATATTTATCCCTCCCACTGAGCCTCAAGCTCCTTGACTACAGACTGCCTTATTTCTTCCCATCTCTGGCACCTTATAGTATACCTGGCACCTTATAGTATACCTGACACCTTATAGTATACCTGGCAGGTAGCAAACATTTAGTAATTGATAAACTGAACTAGATCCTCCACACCAACTTGGTTATTACTAAGTCTTGTGGATGTTTTCCCTCAAATCCTCAAAGTTTCTGTTCCTGCTTAAGCACTCATCATCTCTTCCACTCTCAGGAGTCACCCCTCACCTCCCTGTCTCCTACACACTGCCTTATCTCCTCTTTTTTTCCAGCTCAGACAAGCTTTTTAAATGAACAGTCTACACCCACTTTATCTGTTTCCTTTTGGAAAACTTCATTCTTTTTAATTTATTTTTAATTATGCAAGCGATACATGTATATGTTCTCCCTGCCTCAGAGTAATCACTGTTTTCAGTCTGTTGATTATCCTTCCAGACCTTTTCTATGCATTTAAATACAGAAAAAGAGAGATGTAGCTAGGTGCAGTGGTGCACAACTGTAATCCCAGCAGCTCAGGAGGCTAAGCCAGGAGGATCACGAGTTCAAAGCAACTTAGCAAGGCCCTGAGAAATTTGGTGAGATCCTGTCTCAAATAAAAATCAAAATGGCTAGGGATGTGGCTCAGTGGTTAAGAACATCTGAGTTCAATCACTGGTACAAAAAAAGAAAAAGAAAGAGCTGGGCGCAGTGGCACATGCCTGTAATCCCAGAGGCTTGGAAGGCTGAGGCAGGATGATTGTGAGTTCAAAGCCAGCCTCAGCAACTTAGCAAGGCCCTAAGCAACTCAGTGAGACCCTGTCTCATAATAAATTAGAAAAAAGGGCTGGAGATGTGGCTCAGTGTTCCAGTGCCCCTGAGTTCAATCCCCAGTACCTGAAAAAAAAAAAAAAAAAAAAAAAGAGATGTGTGGGTTGTTTGACCTGGAGCTCTACCCATGTGAGTACATAGGATCTACCTCATTCTTTTAAACTGCCAAATACAATCTCATAGTTTGGTTGGGCGTGGTGATACATGCCTGTAATCCCAGAGACTAGGGAGTCTCAGGCAGGAGGATCCCCGAGTTCAAAGCCAGACTCAGCAATGGGGAGGCACTAAGCAACTCCTAGAGATGTTGTCTCTAAATAAATTACAAAATAAGGCTGAGGTTGTGGCTCTGTGGTTGAGTGCCCCTGAGTTCAACCCCTACTACAAAAAAAAAAAGTTGACAATCCCATAATATGGCTGAACTATATAGTTCATTTAATTGCACTATTGATGGAAATTAGAATCTTTAAGTTTTCTTTAAACCTGGTCACCAATGCTGCAGTGAACATCCTTTTTGTATGCTTCTAATGAACGTGTGCAATTGTTCTTCTGTACACTTAAAAGTGGAATTGTTGGGTCATAAATTATTCACATTTTTAATTTTAATACATACTGCCAAATTTGCCCTCCAAAAATTCTGCATCAATTTACACTCCCACAAACATGAATGAAATTATTTTTTGATAGGGGATGTTATGCCATCTTTTATTTTTGCAAATCTGATGGATAAAAAAATGTCATTGTTTTATTTTGCATTTCCCTAAATCACTGGGGAAATTGAATGAGCATCATTTTACCTGTTGATTAGTCATTTGTATTTCCCTTTGTCAATTAATAGTTTGTTTCTCATTGAATTGTATAAGTTCCTTTTACATTTTAGAAAAATTATTTGTGTTATTATGTGGGTTGCAAATATTTTTGCCCCATCTCTAGCTTGTTTTTAATTTTATTTATGATATATAAAAGTACTAGGCTGGGGATGTGGTTCACTGGTAAAGCACTTGCCTAGCATGTGTGATTCCCTGAGTATAATCCCAGCAGCTCAGGAGGCTGAGGCAGAAGGAACTCAGATCAGCCTCAGCTAGCAAGGCCCTAAGCAACTTAGTGAGACCCTGTCTCAAAATAAAAATAAAAAGAACTGAGGATGGGGCTCAGTGTTTAAAAGTCCCTGGGCTCAATCCCCAGTACTAAAAAAATAATAATAATTAAAAAATAACGAAAAGTATTTTTTTAATGAATTTACATTTGTCTTTTCTTCTATGACTTTTGGGTTTTGTATCATGCCTGGAAAAGACTTCTCTACCCTCAAAGTTATAAAAATATTCTCCGACATTTTCTCCTTACTTTTTTTTCTCCCTACATTTTTAGAATTTGTTTTTAGTCCAACAGGAATCTATTTTTGTGGATAGTGTTTGTGTGAGAGGGTCTCATTTTGTTTTTTTTCTAAATAGATGACCTGTTTTCCCAGCATCATTTTTTTAATAGTCCATTCTTTGCCTGCTTACTTACATATACTAAATTTCCATGTAAATATGGATCTGATCTTGGACTCAATTTTTTGTTCTATTCTTCTTTTTGCTATCCTGATGTCTTCATATCCTTACTTCACTTTCACTCAGCAATCATGGAAATCTAGCTTATACCTACAATTCCCTGGAATGATTACTGCTACATGTACTAATGACCTTCATATTGCCAAACTTTTCATATTATCAAAATAAGAAAACTCTTTGGTTCTTATTTTCCTGGTTAATAATTCTCTCCCATATGCTACATAATACCCCCCCTCCATTCCTCTATCAATAAAAATCATGGTCAGAACTGAGTGCAGTAGCACATACCTATAATCCCAGCAACTTGGGAGGCTGAGAGGAGGATCACAAGTTTGAAGCCAGCTTCAGCAACTTAGGAAGACCTTATCTCCAAATAAAAAATAAAATGGGGGGCTGGGGATGTGGCTCAAGCAGTAGCACGCTCGCCTGGCATACGTGCGGCCCGGGTTCGATCATCAGCACCACATACAAACAAAGATGTTGTGTCCACTGAAAACTAAAAAAATAAATATTAAAAAATTCTCTCTCTCTCTCTAAAAAAAAATTATAAAATAAATAAATAAATAAAAAGGGCTGAGGATGTAGCTTAGTAGTAAAGCACCTCTGGAATCAATCCCCAGTACTACCAAAAAAAATCATGATCTTAACAATACCTGTGTTCATAGGTAGTTACTCAGAGTCAGGCACTGTTTAAGTATTTTTTATGCCATACATGTCAAGCATGCTTCATCATAGCCCTCTAAGGTAAGGATTATTATCATCATCATCCCCACTTTACAGGTGATTTGAAAACTGAGACTATAAATTTAAGTTCCTTGCTCCAGGTCCTTGGGTAATATGACAATAGGGGATTTGAACCCAGGTCTGTCTGACAGCAAAGCCTAGTAAGTTCCTAGGCACCCCATCTCCAACCTATCTTTGCAGTCTCCACCATTTTGGGGGTGGGGGTACTGGGGATTAAACCCAGGGGCTCTCTACCACTGATTCTTTTATTTGGAGATAGGGTCTTGCCAAATTGCCACAATTCAAACTTGGGATCTTCCTGCCTCAACCTCCAGAGTAGCTGGAATTACAGGCGTGCACCACTGTGTGTGGTTCCAGCATTCTTTAAATGGTAGCTTTCCAAGGATCCAGTCTTAGTTGCTGCTCTTCCCATCTTAAGCATGTACCCTGGATAAAGCAGGGCATTCTGATGCACTGTTTCAATGCAGCTGCACTGACATATCTGTGCTAAAATGGCCCTGGTGGCATGTAGAAAACACTGCTTTTTATTACAAATCCCTGTAACTCTTTCCACCCTGCTTCCCCAAATTCAGGGAAGCTTTTCATTTCTACATATTTGATTTTGTTTAGTTTGATTTTTATGAGTATGTATCATATTTATAATCAGGGAAAATAAGAATTTTTTAAAAATATAATGAAAGGATATTAGCCTCTAAGGGGCAGTATCCATTCAGCCCTTTTAAGCCATCATTATTAAGGCATTGTCCACTGTTAGATACACATGTAACTGAAAGAACTGTGAGAAATTTAATTGAGCTGGGTGACATGGTGCATGACTGTAATCACAGCAACTCAGGAGGCTGAGGCAGGAGGATTGCAAGTCTAAGGCTACCCTCAGCAACTTAATGAGAACCTGTCTCAAAATAAAAAAATAAAATGGGCTGAGTATGTAGCTCAGTAGCTGAGCATCCCTAAGCCTCTCCCCCCCAAAAAAAAGAAGGAAGGAAGGAAGAAAGGAAAGAGTTTAATTAAGGAGTTCCTAAAAAATCTGCCCTGAGATTAAGCACTCAAGATTGTGACCCAAATATCCCCTTTCCCTCTGGGTCTAATTTATTCTCAACCAAAGAAGATTAATGCACAATAAACAAGCCTGTAAAAAAACAGATGTGTCCTTCTTTTAGAATTTTAAATGCAAAACAGAATTCACTCCAATTTTAAGAAGCTATGTCTATTTATTCAGTGTAAGGACAGGAGTATGGCTGTTGTAGCTTTAAGGGAGAAACAGGAGAATTTAAGATACAGTTCACCTAAGAAGCAAGAGAATCCTCAAAAGATGAGCAGGTACTACTCAAAATGATAAATTATCTTTTCTGAGATGAGCACATGTGATAGCCACATGACTTCTGGTTAAAACCAGATGGTGCCCAACCCATACCCTCTACCAGACCCTAGCCCTCATCACTAAGTGTCACCCCACCCCTCACTCACACACATTCTCGAATCGTTCATTCTCACCCAGCTCTCCTCCTACCTCTCCTGTTTTGCCCCCTTTCAGGGTCTTTTCCTTTATCTGTAAAAACTGAAACTCCTAAGGTTTTTTTAGTCTTTAGCCCAGCATCCTTCTAGCTCCACTCTGATTTCCGGGCAATCTTACACGTCTACTGTTGGAACGTAACCCATACACCCTGGTAAGCCAAATCTATATTTCCAGCCTAGACTCTCTTTGGACCTCCAACTCTGTATACTGCTTAACACTGAAGGCTATAATGTATCTGGATATTCCACAGAAAGGTCAAACTGAACATGTCTAAACTGAATATATAACTAATTATCTTAAAACCTGGCTCTCTAATCTTCTCTATCTTATGAATACCACCACCATTTATCTAGTCTCCAAAGCCAGAAATTCAGGCCTCATTCTAAATTCTTCTTTTCCCTTCACAACCCCACATCAAATTTCTATCAAGTTCCTTTAATTTTACCTATTCAATGTTTATCAAATCTTTCTCCTGTTCCCTACCTCAGCAACTATTTCCCCTTTGCCTCAAACTCATTGGTACAACAGTCCCCTAATATTTCTTCATATTATCCCAAGGGACTTGTTTCAAAGGCCAATCAGACTACATCATTCTACTTCTCTCTTTTTTTTTTTTTTTTGATACTGGGGATTAAACCCAGGGGCACTTAACCACTGGACCACTGAGCCACATCCCCAGCCCTACTTTGTATTTTATTTAGAGACAGGGTCTCACTGAGTTGCTTAGCTCCTTGCTGTTGCTAAGGCTGACTTTGAATTCATGATCCTTCTGAGCCACTAGGATTACAGTGTGTGCTACCACACCCAGCTCAATCTACTTCTTAAAAGCTTGCAACAGGGGCTATGGCTGTAGCTCAGTGGCACAGTGCTTGCTTAGCACATATGAGGCACTGGGTTCAATCCTCAGCGCCACATAAAAATAAATAAAAAGTATTGTGTACATCTATAAATAAAAATATACTTTAAAAAATCTATGGCACCACATTTGTACTTTCTATAACTCCCTTTGGGATCTGGCACCCACTTTCCTCTTCAGGTTCATTTCCCCTATTTTTCTCTAGTTCACTCCAAACTGGTAGCCCAAGGGCAGACCCAGGGTTTGAAGGGCCCTATGTTTACACAATTTAAAGGGCCCTCCAAGAATCATAATACAACCCTATGAGTAAAAATTAGTCACAGGGCCTTGGAAGGGGCCTGTGATGTGAGGGCTGTGAAGCTTAAGCTTCATCAGCTTCACAGTTACTTTGCCTCTGTCTAGCCAAACAGAGCAAGCTGCAGTTCCCTAGAATATATAAGAATCCTCTGCATCACTTTACCTTTGCACAAAGTTACCTCGGCCTGGAATGCCCTTCTCCCCCAATCCTTGCTTGTCTGGCAAAGCAGTTTCTCCTTCAAGAGACAGAAGAGGGAGCACATCCTCTGTTGCCTGACCTTCCCACATGGAACTGTTCTCACCTTTGTGGTCTCACTGAAACTTGTCCTTTACCTCTCTGTACCCTGTCCTTTACAGAACATACCATTCTGCATGGAAATTATTTGCTTAAAACCGGTCTTGCCCATGTGCACCTCAAGGGCAGAGACAAAGTTATTCCTTTTCAGATTGTCAGAGCACAGCGGTACCTGGCACAAGGTAGGAGCTCCATAAATGTTTGCTAAATGGCATCGAGACCTCCACCCCATACACTGGGAAAACATTCTTTCTTTGGCAAAGCATATGGAGTGGAACAGTTACTATAGATAAGGACCGTGGACAGGGGCAGTGCTTGTGAGGGGCCTGCCATCTGCCCACTCCATTCTGAAAGGGGCTGGGCCCCAGCATGTATGCTTTCTCCAAGACGCCCAAGACGCTCCTCCTTGTGCTTCACCCCCACCAACCTTCCCACCCCACTCACTGCCTTCCTTACCTGTCTTCCTTGTTGATCTGGTCCCCAAAGCCTACTGTGCTAACAATTGTGAGCTTCAGCCCCACATTGCTCTCTTGGAGGTCGTAGGTATTGGACCTGAGCTGGACACCAGGCTGCGTGTGGGTGGCTGGCTCCCCCTCAAACTTGGTATTGAACAGGGTATCCATGAGGGTGGACTTGCCCAAACCTGTCTCTCCTGAAAATTGAAAGAATAAATTAGGGTCCATTCACACAGTGATTATGCAAATATCTACTTATTAACATGGGAAATAAACATGACAAAATAGCAAGTGAACAATAAATAGAAGTACATAGACTGTATGAGCTCAGTTACATCAAAAAGACCTAAAGGAATGTGCCCCATAACAAGAATAGTCATTTCACAATAGTGGAATTGGGGGAATTTTCATTTTATTCTTTTTTCCTGTTATTTGAAATTTTTATCTTAAGTATATATTTTATAATCAGAAAAAGTAATGCCATAGGCACAGATGGAGAGAGATTGTTATCCCTAGAAAAGGGCTGGACAGAAATACAATAGACTCTTACCTATGGTTTTCTCCAGGTGGTGGGATTATGTGTGGTTTTCATTTCTTTATGCTTTTCTGTATTTTCCAAGTTGTCTAAGTGGAACATGTGTAACTTTTTTTTTCTTTTGGTACTGGAGATTGAACCCAGGTCATTCTACCAGAGAACTATTCCCCCAGCCCTTTTGTTTTTAATTTTGAGACAGAGTCTTGCTAAACTGTCCAGGCTGGCATCAAACTGGCAATCCTCCTGTCTCAGCCTCCCAAATTGTTGGGATGACAGGCATGCACCACAGCTCCCAGTTATTGTTTTTATAATAAAAACTAAAAGATTATTTTAATTTTTTTTAAAAGGAACACAATACCTTGTCAAACAAATATCCTCCCTGCCCAGACTCTGTCTGCCTCATCTCCCAGAGAGGCCCAGAGCTCTGTGGGTGTCCTGGATGTGTCTCCCAGTGGGGTGGGGAGACTGTGGATCTTTCCTTGGCTTTACCATCCTCCCAGCCAGGTTGAGCTTTCAGTAAGACAATTTTTAGCTAATGGAGAGGGAACTTCACAGGCCACAAATTATTATTCTCCTTAAATATCAAATAAACCAGCCACTTATTTCTTTAACTAACAGTCTGTGGGATACTAACAAATTAAGCCATTGGAATTCCAAAAGTCTTGAATTTCACACTAGGGAGATGAAGGGGGAAGGGCTATGGCAGACTGGTAAAGGTGCAGAAAGGTTACTCCTGGGAGACTGGGGGATATCAAGCTGCTACCTCAAGCCAAGACATCTTTAGGAATGAGACATCACAAGAAGCCATAAGCTGTGGGGGAAGTTGGTAAAATGGGGTTTAGGCAGGAATCTGATATGAAGCCATAAGCAGGGTTAAGCACTAAAACCACTTATAATCTCCATGGATCCAGACTGTATTTTGTTCCCCCACCTCACCCCAAACAATTCAGGAATCCCAGGAATAAAAGCCAGTATTTAATTACTGGAAGTGCCCTTTGAACACCTAACACCACCCTATTACTTTGCTAGCATCGTCCCACTTCTTTCCATCTACCTCCCCAACCTGGGGGAGGGCGAGCTCTGACTTCTCCTCACAGTCTGAAGCGAGTTTATACGGGGCACATTCTGGCCTGGCAGATCTCCCCTTGGGACCAACAGCACACATTTGCAAGACGTCCTGGGCTTGGGTTAGAGCTGCATGATTGGAAACCAAAAATGCTCCATCTCCTCTCCACCCTCTGGGTGTGTCTAGCTTTGCATCTTTGCTGAATAATGAGCTATGAAATGCAGGAGGTGCTTTTAAAAGTGTCTATGATGCAAGCTTTCAATGGGGATGGCGGAAAGAAAGATAGAACAAGAACATTCAATTCAGCCTAGTTATCGGATCCCCAGCCCAATTTCATAGCCAGGTCTGACTAATATGGTGGATTGCCAGGGGTGCAGAAAAAGTTGCTCACACTGATCATGTTTCCAGGCAGGGTCTCTGCTATACCCATTAGCATCAAAGACTCTCCAAAGAGAGGCCCCTTTGTTTTCCTCCCCTAAAGGAACAGGTTAGTTTTGAGGCCCCAAGGAAAATTGGGAAGGTGGGGTCTTTGCCATGGGAGGCAGCAGAATTGGGCAAGCAGCAGAAAATAGCACTCCCACGCTATCCAATGTATGGATGTAGCTCAACCGGAAATGAGGCCAGCACCTCTGAGGTGGGAACGAAAGGGTGGCTGCCTCATTCTAACTTCCCTCCCCTCTGGGGACTGAGGTTTGAGGTACATTTTAGCCTATCTTTGTACCTGCCTAATGAATTTTCCATGTCCACCCCTCTCCCACCCCCTCTTCTGTCCCACGAGCTCCTTGCTGAATGCTCTGCAGCTCCTAGACAATGATAGGTCCCGTCTCCCTAGCACCCATGGTGGGCTGGCTGGCTCCCACATCCCAAGAATTCTCAAAGAGAAATCTTCCTGTACTCACAAGAGTACCTACTCCTGGCCTCTGCAGCATGAGGGACCCACCCTGTTTACACAGCTGGAGAGATGGGGGCCAGGCAGGGCAGGGCAGGGCAGGCAGCAGGGAAGATCAGCAGGGAGATGACCACCCAGATGCCTGCCAGCACAGAAGCGTTGTGAAAATTGATACCAAATAATGAAGGTCTGGAAGAAAAGAACTCATGGGTGTCTAGGGAATCACAATAAATGCAGATGAAAAGAGGGCAGAAAATCAAGCCAGCTCTCTTTGTGACTATCAAGTACTCTCTTCCAGGTCACCATCAGAGCCTGGGGGTGGAGGGAGGCTCTCCCTCAGTGGCTGGCACAGACCCAGGCTGAGCCTAGGATATAGTCCCCTCCCATGGAAGCCCTGGGCCCAGTATTGGGAAGGTTGCTAACTGGGATCAGGTCAGCAGATTCCAAGCCCCTGCAGGAAGATGAGATTTTGGCAGTTAGATTCCAGAAGGAAACCTGAGTAGTCCTGAGGGGTCCATTGCCCCCTCCTTTCCCTAGCCCTCCCAGAGCATCTCACAGTAGATAGTAGGGTTTATTAATATTTTTAGTTTTTAGTTTTATGTTGACACAATATCTTCATTTTATATTTATGTGGTACTGAGGATCAAATCCAATGCCTCACGCATACTAGGCAAGCACTCTACCACTGAGCCACAACCCCAGCCTCTATTAACCCTTTTTAACTCGTATCCATCATTCAAGAAGATTTTGTCTCATGTTGCTTAATGTAGATAGTATTCTAGAAACAACAGTTTTTTAAAATAAATTAATTTGATAAATTAATTTAAAGCATGTAGTATGAAACATGCTTTTTCAAATTATATTCCCTGAGACAGTCTGATGTTGATCTCCCCACCCTTGGTTAAAAGCCACTGTGACAAAGAAAAGTTTAGCCCCTTTCCTCAGTTGCTGTTAATATCTGCACCCTCTGGCACCTTGTGCAATTAAGTCCTGCATGTTATGAAATGAAAGGTCCCATCCAGGTTATCACTAAATTACCATGTGACCTGAGCTGGCTCGGCCCTTTCCTCTCTCTGAGTCCCAGTCTCTTTTCCTATAAAAGGAGACGTTTGGAGTGACAATAATAGCTATTGTTTATGGTGCACTTACTCTGTGCCAAGCACTTCTGTAAATAAATACATATATTCTCTTTTCTTTTTTGCATTGCTCAGGATAGAATCCTAAGTCTCGCACATGCCAGGCAAGAGCTCTGCCACTAAGCTATGTCCCCAGCTTCCATATATTTTCTTATTTATTCCTCCCAACAAGTCTTTAAGGTAGATTATATATTTTTTTTTCTTTTTTCTTTTTTTTTTTTTTCAGTGCTGGAGATCAAACTCAGGACTTCTTGCATGCTAGGCAAGTGCTTTACCATTGAGCTACACCTCCAGCCCCAAGCTACTACAATTTATCCTCAATTAACAGATGGATTAGCCAAGCCACTCACCAGCTACAGTTTCTCAGCCACCCCTCCACATCTTATTTTCCTATACAATGCGGAGGAATTAACAGTCCAAGGTCACAAACTAATAAGTAGCAGAGCCAGAATTTGCATCTAGGCAGACTGACGCTGGAGCCTATGCTTTTAACCAATATATTCTAATGAGGCCCAAAGGCATAATATGTTTGTTCATTTAGTCATTTGACAAGTATTTTAAAAGCCTCTAATAGGAGCCAGGCACAGTTATACAGCAATGAACAAGATAGCCTCGATCCCTGCTGTAATGGAGCTGCAGTTGCTTCCAGCTCTGAATGTTGGACTAAACCAAGAGAAATGTCTCTGGGTTCAGTAGGGAGGTGTCCAAAAGGAAATGCTTCAGGAACTCCAGTTGGCCAGAGGAGCCTATGGACAGGGACAAGGCCATGCCTGGCTTTATGACCTTGCCCTTTTCTCCTTCCTGATCTTGTAGAGTCCTGGCAGACTGTGGTGTGTTAAAGCCAGCTCTTCTGGCTTCCTGCATCTTTTCCCAAACTCACATGCAGTGATGTCATGTTGGTAGCTTAAAATCAGGTATGGTGGGAGTAATAACACCAAGAACATCAACAGATGCTATAAACCACATCATGTTTTCCCCTGCAATAGCCTGTTAGAAGTTGATCATTGCCGGGCACAGTGGCACACACCTGTAATTCCAGCGACTTGGGAGGCTGAGGCAGGTGGATGGCAAATTCAAAGCCAGTCTCAGTGACTTAGCAACTCAAGCAACTCAGAGAGGCCCTGACTCTAAATAAAATATTAAAAAGGGTTGGAGATGTGGCTCAGTAGTTCAATTCTCAGTACAAAAATTTTAAAAAAAGAAGTTGATCATTGCTGGGCTAGAGATGTAGCTCACTAGGTTTAATCCCCAGCATTGCAAAAAAGAAAAAAAAAAGTTGACCACTGCAGCCAGTCTGTTAGGTGAGCAAATGTCTTTCCAGAGACACAGGAATGAAACAACTGGCCACTGACTTAGGTAGAATGCTAGCTGCCCTTTCCCTCCTCCTGTAGCAAGCTGGAATTCTGCTTCTCTTGTGTATGTTTTTTCCAAGTCCGACAGAACCCAGTTGAGCCTGGAATCCTGAGCAGCTTCAAAGTAAATATTATCATTATGACCCTTTGTATTTCTCACAGCCATTACTGTTGCTCATTTAGATGGATGAATCTCTTTGGGGCCCTTTCCCAGCAGTGCAAAGCAATGGGCCCCAGAACATTTGTTTTGCTGGCTCTAGTGGTTCTTCTAAGGCCCTTGTACTCTATCTACAATCATGGGATCCTCAAGATTTCCAAAGCCAAGGGATTTGTATATAATTTTGGTAGGGAGAGGGGACCTTCACCCCACTAAGTAATTATTGTCAACCCTAGCAAATCTATTGGAGAGGAGTCATATTATTCTCATGTCCATGTTTCTAGCCCAAAATAATAATTGTGGGAGCCATTAATTGGTAGCCTGACATAAAAATTAGGCTCTGGATTCATAAAAATACTCGCCCTCTCAATCTCAATATATACACATGCATATGCACACATATATGCACATATGTATGTAGGATGCCTACTCTGCTGGATATAGGGCTACAATCAGAGCTCAACACCAAAGTAAATGATAATGTGAACAATATCCTAGATCTCAGTTAATAATCAAAGGTAGCACTACCATAATTTTATAGTGAGAATGCTCTATCAAAAAAGAAAGGAAAATAGTTTAGGGGACCATATTCTATGAATCATTTTATAGCAGTTGTTAAGGAAGTAAACCCAACAGTCACCCCAAGCAAGAGGAAAGATCACCTTCAACAGCCAAGCTATGGACTCTTAGCCAAGTCAGTGGCAGGACTCAGCACTATAGCTGGCTGAGACTGCAGCCTCAGAGCCACTCTAAGCCACTTATGACCTTGGTCCAAATTGTGGGTTCTCTGAGCAATGACAAGGTTATAAGCACAGCAAGAGAGTAAGATGCATGAGTCGTAGGCTTTTTTGGGTCAGGGATGAAGAATGAAATTAACCCAGTCCAAGCTGTTCTATCCAATGGTTGCACCTGCAGGTCTAATAGGAAATACTGGGGCAGCCATATCCTGAGACTCCTTACAGGTGATAGGGTCCTCTTTCCCACCCTTCCCCTCTTGAAGGGACCATCCCAGCACTTGAGCGATTCCATCCCAGCAGGTACATACTGAAGCAGTTGTAGCTGTACAATGTCTAGGTAGGAAACAGAAGGGGGGGGGGTACTATTTCTCCCACTCACTTTGTCTTGAGCTTGGCTGCCTCTTCCTCTGAGCCCCAGGGGAGCTGTGATCCACGTCAAATTTCCCTACACTTCTGCTACCAAAGAACCATTCTGATTCACATGGCCTCCCTCCCAAGGCTTTACTAGACCACCCAACTGCTTAGTTGAAAGGTTGCTTATGGTGGGTCTGTCATTTCACTTCTCATCTCTCAGCACAGGTCATATGGAGCTCTGGGAGAAATGCCAAGGGAATCTGATACGTCTGTGCTGAAATATTTTGATAATCCAATATTATGTGAAGTAAGTTGTCCATCATCTGCTAAAGATTGGAGCTCTTGTTAGTTAAATAAAGATTTGGCAGTGCTAATATTGAATGTGATAGCATTTGCTCTTGATGCCAATCACTGTGACTTTTATTTATTTTGTTCCCTCTCCTGACCTCACCTAAATATACCCATAAGTTAGACTTTCAGCATTTAAAGAGTTAATAACCTCGGTCTGGACCCTAAATCCCGATATATAATTCCACGAAGCACATATTTTCATCTCATAGGTTCCAAAGCTGCTATGTGGTAATGAGTCATTCAGCAAGTGAGTGAGCCTAGCTAACTGCCTGTCATTCAGATACAGAAGTGGCTTTGCTGTTCTCTATTTGTCCTTGAGTATGCAGCGATTCTTACAGAAAGTGACCTGAAAAAAGAGTGCTGGGGCTGGGCACAGTGGTGCACACCTGTAATCCCAGCAGCTTGGGAGGCTGAGGCAGGAGGAACACAAGTTCAAAGCCAGCCTCAGCAAAGGTGAGGTGCTAAGCCACTCAGTGAGACCCTGCCTCTAAATAAAATACAAAAAAAAAAAAAATAGGGTTGGGGATGTGGCTTAGTGGTCTAGTGCCCCTGAGCTCAATCCCCAGTACCAAAAAAAAAAAAAAAAAGATGGCTGGGGCCAGATTGGAAGCAAAAATAAAGAGCCCAAGGAAAAAGAATGAACTTAGTGAGAAAAAAAAAATTAAATACATTAAAGAGTAAAATATCCAGTTCAGTGTTGGTTCAGATCTACAACATGAACGAGTTCCCTAGACACTCCACACAAAACTAAGAAAAGGCAATTAACGAAATTGTTTGAGTGTTCCAGCCAGTGTGAAAACTGACTTTATTATGGTATTTATACAATCATTAAGGAGGTCACTGAAAATATGCAGGTATACTTTCCTGCACTGTGGGGTGAAAATTATAGTCTACGATTGTGTTTGCAAATTTGGGATTTTTTTAAGAATATCAAGAAACTATTGTCCCTTTTGTTTGTTTGATTGGTGTTCAATGGTTTCCAAAGTGCTTTCTGTTCTCAAGAGATGTGGCTGGCAACAGTTAGAGGAGCAATGGGAGGGATAAGGGATGGATCCATATTATGGCTCAACCACTTTTTCTCTGTTGTCTCAGATAAACACTTTATCCTCCCCAAGTTTCTGGGTCTCCATGTGTTCCATGAAAATACAAACACTACTTGCTTTGCTCACTTTGCAGAGTAAGGTCCAAAAGAACTAATCTGAGAAACTATTTGAGAACTATAATGAATGGCTGCTATGGAGTTAACTCATCCATCCATTCATTTCACAAACATTACTGAATTCCCTTTGTGCCTTGATTAGCATATGGAGGGGACACTAAGATGCAGCTCCCACAGTTGAGATTAAAGGTCTAGACAGAGATACAGAAGACCTTGCCCGCAGCTATGCGAGCCTGCACTTGAGCTCAGATTGTACTGAGCACAGAGAAGCTGCAGAAGGAACCAACAGACTCAACCCACTTCCCGCAGCTGGTAGGCAGGTGGCCTCTTTCTTTCCTCAGCCATCACCTCCCTCCCCATTCTGTCCTGGTTCTTGTCTTCTGCAGTCAAAATGAACTTGACAGCAGGAACGGAGCCAGCCAGCCCCCTTACAAAATTTCCACTGGGTCTCACGCAGCTCCGTTTCCCCCAAAATATGGCCCCAGATTCTGGTCCAGCCAAGGAAAAACATAGTAATTACAGTTGGCTGCTTACAAAAATAAGCAGATGGATAAGAGAAGAAGGCCGGATGGAGGGAGAGGAACGCTCTTGCAACTAGATCTGAATGACACACTATTTAACCTAATTACCTGCAAAGCCACATCCAGCCATTAAGGATCCATATTCTGTAATAGAATTTCCTGCAATGGAAATACTCACCCACGCACAGGATGTTGAAGCAGAAGCCCTGGCTGACTGACTTATTCACCAGCTGGTCAGGCAAGCTGTCAAACCCCACATGTCCAGCCAGGGGGACGGTTCGGCAACCTTCACCCTAATTTGGGAGGGGAAGGAGGGAGAAAAATAAAAATGTGCTTAAAATTAATCTGGGTCTCAGTTCTCCATCCAAATGCTCTCCATGATAGGAAGTAATAACCATCCAGGTCCCTGGTTTCAGTCCTTTCAGGTACTCCCTGCCTCAAAGCAAAATGGCCTGTCGTGTATTCAAGAACCCAGGCATCTTCTAGGCTCAATGCTGAATATCACCATAGTTCCGCAACCCCTTTTGTAGAGCAAACTACAGAGGGGGCTTTTCAGGAGTGGGAAGGTAGGGTCAGGGGAAGAGAACACTGGCACCCAAAGTTCTCAGACTTGGGTTAAATCTGCAATCAATTGCTTATGAGCTGGGTAACCTCAATGAGACTTGGTTTCCTTCCACAACTGTCATATGAGACAATATGTCCTATCTTAAAGGTGACTGGAAGATGCAGATATGCTAATTAATACATGCAATGAGCTTAGTACATGCATAAGTAGTCAGTAAATATCCCCAAAACCTTAGATAGCAATTAATCCTCTCTCCAGAACCTATAAAAGCAGCATAGCATAGAGGTTAAGGGGCGCAGACTTTGAAATCAGACAGGTTTGAGTTAGAGCCCTATGTCGGCCACCTTCTGGCTATGAGGCCTCTCACAAGTTATTTAACTTCTCAAAGTTTCCCCATGATAAAATCAGAAACTAGAGCCAGGAACAGTGGCACACGCCTGTAATCCCAGCAGCTCAGGAGGCTGAGGCAGGAAGATCGCAAGTTCAAAGCCAGCCTCAGGAAAAGCAAGGTGCTGAGCAACTCAGGAATACCCTATCTCTAAATAAAATACAAAATATGGCTGGGGATGTGGCTCAGTGGTAAAGTGCCCCGAGTTCATTCCCCAGTACACCAAAATAAAATAAAATCAGAAACTAGTAGCTGATGTGCAGGTTATATAGGAAAATGCTCTTCGAGCACTTAGTATGGTCCCTAGCACATGGTAACCGCTCAGTCAACAGCAGTTATCCAAGGATAACCTCACAGTGCAATGACCAGGGCATCCTTGGATCCTGGGCTGACCAATACTGACATAAAACACCCTGGCTCCCTCTAGCTAGAGGAAGCTGCCTCCAGGTTCCCTCTGGTTCCCTTGACTCCACAAGAGTCAGCCAAGCCACTCCCAGCCCTGGAAAGCAGAGGGCCTTTGCTTCGCCTGCAAGGCCCAAAGCTGCTTACAGTTAGTTAATGGCTTTACCAAACAGGAAGTGCCTCAAACTAAGGCAGGTTTCCAAGGAGCCTGAGTGAAGGACAGAAAGGGCCTGAATGGAGTGCCAACTGCCAATGGCCACAGTGGAGAGGAGGGAAAGAAATGGGGAGAAAGGAGGAGAAGGGAAGTTGGAGACAGCAAGCTCCAAAGAATGATGGGCTATGGGAAGAGTCAGCATTTGTGTTGGGTGGGGCTGCACCAGGCTTTCCGTAACCAGAAAGATGCCAAGAGCAATCCCAAAGGGCATGGTTAGTGCCAGGAGGCCTGCCCCAGCATTCCAGTCTTCACTAAGCTCTTACACTGGCTGGATCTGCTATCATACTAGGTCCATAATAAGCACATGCTTCACACTGAAAGGAATGGGCTGTGATGGTGGAGGAGCCTCTCAGTCGTCATCAGAACTGGCTCCCAGACAGCCCTTCACCCAGCTCGGGATCCCACTTCCATTGGTGTCATCAGATCCTTCAAGAGCTAGTGCCGGTTACTGCCATCTGGTGAGTTCATTATCCTCACACAACTCACCCCACACACTCCCAGTGGAGCATTCTTGACAGTCGACCATATGCCATCATTCAGTCAGGTTGGTGTATTCTGTGCCCCAGAAAGGCACCTGAAGACAGCTGAGTTTCATGAAGGACCCACATCACGCAGGGCTTTGTTCTACATTCACCTCTTTCTGTTTCCCCTTCTCCATTTTAATTAAAGCCAACAGTAAGATGTAAGATCCCCAGACTTAGTTCTTAGTCCTCAACACTGCAGGGAAGAAGGGATTTAAGAAGCAATATGCTTCCTCCACGGAGCCTCCTACATAGCAGGCCTTGGAAATTGGGATGGACTTAAGAGTTGAGGTTTCCTGAGCCATATTTTATCATCTCTGGCTGCCTCTTCCTGTCTCCAAATTCAGCACCATGAAATGTCAAGTGCTCCAAAACCCTGGATCCAAGTGCCAAAAGAAGAGGAAAGGGATTCTCAAACAAAAGACAGTGGAGAGCAGTGGGGAAAGCTCCCCCCCCCCTTATTCTTTGGTATATTTTATTGTCAAAAACTTACCAAGGGGCTGGGATTGTGGCTCAGTGGTAGAGCGCTTGCCTAGCATGTGTGAGGAACTGGGTTCGATCCTCAGCACCACATATAAATAAATAAATAATAAAGGTATTAAAAAAAACTTGCCAAGCTCCTCCCATGTGTCCACCATTATCTCCCACCCAGCACAGTGCTGTAAATAAAGAGTCCCGAATAGCAAAATAAAAAGTATGAGCTGTATTCCCTAGGCAAAGGGACTTGGGGAATTTTGAGTATGTTTAAGCAGGGAGGGCCATGATAAAAGTAGGGCTTATGAAAGATCACTCCAGCTACAGGGTGCTTTGACGAATTGGAGGAACAGGAGACTAGGCAGGGATACACACTGGAATAGGGCTCCAATAATGTTGAACTGGCAGAGTGACGTCCAAGTACTGTGACAATAAATGCTGGTTGAAGTGAACTGATTTGACTTGGGACTCAAGAAAGAGGCCGGGGGTATAGGTCAGTGGTAGAATGTGTGCTTAGCATGTATGAGGCCCTGGTTCCATCCCCAGCACCACATCCACAAAAAAGGAACAAATTTGAGAGATGCCCTAAAGGAGGGATGAGACTTAATAAGTGGCTGGGCAGAAGGAATGGGAAAACAATCAAAGCTGACTTCAAGATCTAAACCTTGATTGATACCAGCAAGGACAGAGAGAGACCAGGAAAGAGAACTTGGTTAGTGGGAATGTCTAAGATTCTGTTTTCAAAAAGCTTTTACTAAAAAAAAAATCTACTTACAGGTTTTTTGTTGTTGTTGTTGCTGCTGTTGTTTAGGGCCCAGGGATTGAACTCAGGGGTACTTGACCACAGAGCCACATCCCCAGCCCTATTTTGTATTTTATTTAGAGACAGGGTCTCACTGAGTTGCTTATTAGCACCTTGATTATGCCAAGGCTGGCTTTGAACTCGTGATCCTCCTACCTCAGCCTCCTGAGCCGCTGGGATCACAGGTACATGCCACTATGCTCAGCTACTTACAAGTTTTATGTTTGATAATAGTAATCAATGTTCATTGCAGAAATCATAAAGAAGAAAATAAAAATCACCCACAAAAATCACTCTCCAGAGATCATCACTTAATATTTATTATGTATTTTCCTCCAATCTGTATGCCTTTTTGTGGGGGAGGGGAGTACCAGGGATTAAACGCAGGGGCACTTAACCACTGAGCCACATCCCCAACTCTTTCTATTTTTTATCTTGACACATGATCTTGCTAAGTTGTTTAAGGTCTCCCTAAGTTGCTGAGGCTGACTCTGAACTTGTGATCCTCCTACCTCAGCTTTCCAAAATGCTGGGATTATGGGTGTGCACCACTATGCTTGCCTTTTGTATGCCTTTGTTTTTTTTAATAAAATAGGAATACTGCTGTATATTCCTTTTCATTACCTGAACTCATACCCTTTTATTACCTTGCTTAATATAGTATGGATTTTTTTAGTAATTAAACATGCTTCTAAAAAATTGTTTTTATTGGTCATATAGCATTCCAGTGCAGGAATTTTCATATTTTCTTAACCAATCTTCTATTGCTGGACACTTAGTATATACTCAAGTTTTCAATATAATAACACTGGTTCTTCCAGGTTTGCATATATCTCTGATCATGTCCTAGAATCGAAGCCTACTAGATCAAAGGGTTCACACATTTTAAAGACTTTGGTGAATGTTGATACATTATTGAACAGAGAATAGTACAAAATTTATATTTCTACCTCTAATATGTGAGTGTTTACCCACAAGCACCGAGTTTCACAGGCTTTTTAACCATTGTGAATTGAATCACTGAAAATAGCATTGTGTTGTTTCATTTGCATTGTATTAGTGAGGGTGAACATGTTTTCATTGTTCAACTATGTATGTGAATTTGTGTATGTGAATTACCTAGTCATTTCTTTGCCCATTTAAAAAATGGGGTGTTTGTCTTTTCTCTTGGATTTGGAAAAACATTTTATGTGTTAAGGAAAATAAGATCATTTTGATTTTTATGGTAAGATATCCATGAAAAGCAATCCAATAAGTAGTTAGCAATATGGGATTGTAGGCTCAGAGAGCATTCAGTACTGAGTCATAAATTTAGGAGTGAGAGGTATAACACTGGATGTGCTCTCTGAGAGAAGTACAGGAATCAAAGAGCTAAAGACTGAGTACAAGAAATGTTCATGAGTAAGAAATGGAAAGATGAAGAGGATTCTGCAACGAGAAGAAAATGATCAGAAAAGTAAGATGATCCAATAGTTCTCTGTTGCCAGAAGCCAAAGAGAAAGTCAAGAAGAATTACTTCATTGACTCGGATTTTGCGAAGGTTACTGGTGACTTTTAGAATCCTTATTTCTTCTGTATCTTTTGCCCAGTGTCCATTACTCCTAAATTAACTGAAGAGCCTGGGGACTAGGGGACATGGGACCTGGTTAATGTGGTTTTTTGGTCCTCAAGCAGAAAAGTTTTTTTTTTTTTCTCAAACCCTGTAGTTAAGCTTCAAAAATGTATTTGTGTAGTTCCTATTTTAGGAAATCCTGTCTAATGAGCACCATGCACTCTTGCTTTGATGAATCTTATACTATGTCAAGGTCATCATTGTGAATATTTGTCTTCATTGTTCAGAACTAAATATGTGGAGGTAAAAAAGACAGGACACTGGACTGGAATGAACATTTACCCCTGGAAAGCCCCTGGAAGTTTCTTTCCTCCTCTCTCACTAAACCTGATATCTCTTTCCTCTTTCTCCTTAAGGTGGCCTAATTAATTGAGGTCCTGATTACTTTGATTGCAGTTAATTGAATGCTCCCTTGACAACAATGTACACTAGAGGAGATGAAACTAGCAACTTGGCCCAGCACGTCTGATACTAAACCCTCAAGTTGTCATCTTGAATAGCAGGTGATGCCATGTTCAAGGCTTGAACCGAGATGCCAAAAAGGCCATAATCACCAAACTATAAACTGCACATCTCCCTAACCTTAAAACCTCCTCTTAGATTCTATTCTGCAGAAACTCACATATCTGTGCAAAGATCTCTGCACAAGAAAATTCATTACAGCCCTGCATATAATACTAAAAAAAAACTAATAGGAAAAAAAAACCCTAAATGACAATGGGAAAATATTTAACTAAATTATGATACATGCATATTCTGGAACATTCTGCAGCCAGTAAGAGGAATGCAATATATGGAAATGTCACAGTGAAACCCATTAATTTGTACAATAAATATTCATTTTAAAAGTTAAAAAAGAGGAATGTGGTAGTTCATATGTACTGATGTGAATATCTCCAAGATAGATAGATAGATAGGTACATAGATAGATAGATAGATAGATACCAGGGATTGAACTCAGGGGCACTCGACCACTGAGCCACATCCCCAGCCCTATTTTGTATTTTATTTAAAGACAGGGTCTCACTGAGTTGCTCAGAGCCTTGCTTTTGCTGAGACTGGCTTTGAACTCGTGATCCTCCTGCCTCAACCTCCTAAGCCTCTGGAATTACAGGCGTGCGCCACCACACCCAGCTTCCAAGACATATTTTGAGATAGAAACAGAACAAGAAGCACAGGATGAACCTCTATATTCACAAGAAGCCTATATATGTGTCTTTTCACATAAATGTATAGGAGCACATTTACAGAAACTGAAAAAACAACTGCCAAACCAAAAACACAGTGGCTAGCTCAGGGGAGGAAAATGGAAGCAGGGCCTAGTCAGGGGGGTCATCAGCATGCTTTTGCAGTGTTTGATTCTTTTATACCACAAATTTATTCACACATTACCTGTATAATTTAAAAGCATTTTTAATAAAAGAAAGGAGAGTTCTTGCTCACTGGGCTTTGCAACAGAGGTAATTAGGATGCAGACAGTCTGAGAGAAAGTAAAAGGAAGGCAAAATAAAAGAGTGCTCATGAGAATTGGAGGAGCCCCCACTCCCCTCCCCAATTACATTTCCTGTTTTCTCTTCATCTGCAGTCACCTGCGGTTTTGAAATACGTTATACCACATTTCATATCACAGACAGAAACGCTGCTCTTGTTCCCTTCTACCTCCTCCCCTGAGGGCACACCAATTTCATTTTTTAATTGAATATTCGTAAGATTCATATTAAGAAGAACAAGCTATGGTGCTTCCAGCTGTGCATCTTTCTCCCATTGCTGTTATTCTGAAAATAAAGAGTCCCAAAAGTACCCAAGTAGGCAATTGCTGTCCCCCACTCCCCACTGCCTCTCTTCCAACATTAGTGGTAGAGTAAGCAAGCAGTATTTGAGGCTTCTGGGAAGGAAGGATCCATCTGTGTCGATAGAGAATTTCCTGTCTCAACGTTTAAGTTAGTAGCTGTCCTCCTGAAGGACGAATGAGAGTGAAATGTTTGGAACTCATTACCCATGATGGGGTTTTCCTTAAACTTTTTCCTCTGGCCTTGTCCATCCAAATGCTAGTGAGGGGCAGCAATATGGAGGTGGATTTTCTTCAGTAGCCTCAACAGTCGCTTAGTGGTGGATCCAATCTCTCACACCTTCCTTTTTTCCATCACCATCTCTGGCCTTGAATACTAACCTACAATGCAAATCTCCAAGCCCTTCAAAACCAATTCATCCCAGTAGCTCAGGAAGCTGAAGCAGGAGGTTTGCAAGTTTGAGTTCAGCCTCGGTAATTTAGCCAGGCCCTAAGCAATTTAGTGAGACCCTGTCACAAAAAAATAAAAATGGGCCAGGCGTGGTAGCACACACTGGTAATCCCAGTCTCTCAGGAGGCTGAGGCAGGAGGATCGTGAATTCAAAGCCAGCCTCAGCAACTAAGAGAGGCCCTAAGTAACTCAGTGAGACTGTCTTTAAATAAAATGCAAAAAAGAGCTGGGGATGTGGCTCAGTAGTTAAGCGTCCCTGGGTTCAAATCCCTGGTACCAAAACAAACAAACAAAAAAATCATCAATTCAATGACATGATGAAATATTAAACAATTGAAAAAATATTTTCTAAAGATAGTTAATAACACAAAGAAATCCTCACCAAATGCCGTTTATCAAAGTAAAGCAAAACAAAACACCAACACACACAGGAGCATCCCAGTGGTCAAGGGAAACTGCGATGACACTGGTTACTTCTGAGTAGAAGGCTTATATGTGATGTTGTTGTTTGATCTTTTCCAAATTTTCTATAAAATGCATGCTTTAGTTTTATAGTCTGGAAAAATGTTGTTTGGGTTTTTTTTTTTAAAGAGTCTATGATGAGAGCTGCAGTTGTAGCTCAGTGGTACAGCGCTTGCCTAGTGCATGTGACGCACTGGGTTCGATCCTCAGCACCACATAAAAATAAATAAAATAAAGTTATTAAAAAAAAAGATTCTATGATGATACTTTCCCAGGCAGGAAGTGGCCTCAGATATTCTAGAAAAACCTTCAACTACAACTAAAAATATAGATAACCAGAATATTTGGTTAAGCAGAACATTTAGCTCTCAGGAAGTTTTACTGCATATAGGACATTTATTTTACCAATGATACAATAAAACCCTGTTATTCTTCTAATACTAACTTATTATTACATATAATAGATGTAACTTATTATTTTACAGTACAATTTATAATTGTAAAGATTTGTGTAAATCAGAAGTCAAAACATATATCCTAGGGGCTGGGGATGTGGCTCAAGCAGTAGCACGCTCGCCTGGCATGCGTGCGGCCCGGGTTCGATCCTCAGCACCACATACCAACAAAGATGTTGTGTCCGCCGAAAACTAAAAAATAAATATTAAAAAAATGTATCCTAAAATGTGTAGTGAAATGTCCTGATAAAACAATCAGGTGGCTCTCAGCTCCATCTGCTGCCTCCAATGTTATCATAAGAACCACAAAAGCACCAATAAATTCCCAGATTTTTTTTTTTTTTTTGGTGGTGCTAGGGATTGAACCCAGGGCCTTGTGCATGTGAAGCAAGCGCTCTACCAACTGAGCTATATCCCCAGCCCCAGATTTTTTTTAAGAAGTAAAAATTTCCAATGCACTCAATACTTCAAATACTAGGATGTCCCTTGTGGTGATTAAGCCAGGTTAAGAGGAAACAGAAGTTTCAATGCCCTGTACTGGGAGACGGAATTTGGGGGACATAGCAAGAAGAAACAAGGCCTGCAAAAGCTGGCAGCTGGCCCTAACGGGCCTCAGAAATGCCCTTCAGTGGGGGAGCAGCTTATGGGACGCTGGGGAAGCGTAAGGAGAGTCCATCCTTACCACACAGGGGGGAAGGCCCATTTTTGGCAAAGCCAATAGATGAAACCGATTTAATACACAAGATAAATTCCAGAGTGGCTTTTCATTCTATAAAAGGATCCACAGCAGGATTCCATTAAATAGCCAGCTCTTCTAGTGCATTTAAAGTGGGATTCCACAGACAAACATTCAGCTGTCATGTACCTTTATTGGTAGACAATAGCTATATATACCTACATGGACAGACAATATCCAAAAAGTTGTTTCTATTCTACTTACAGAGACCCTGCTGAGCTAAAAGCATAGACTCACCTTCTGCACAATTCAATTCTCTCCCCCACCCAGCTCAAGGAGTCAAAGCAGGGAAGGGGTGGAGTTCATTTCTGCCACCTCATTTGGAAGCAGAAGGAAGCAAAAACCTAAAAGAAATTAGGCTTGAGAACTAGGAAACATAAGAACCAAACCGTACATACAACGTCAGGACTGGAAACGCCCTTAAAGATCACCTACTCCAACCCACTCTTTTTATGAAAAGGGAAACAGAGACTCAGAGAGAGGAAATGACTGGTCCCGAGTCACAGAGTGATTTAGTGGCAGCAAGTGGTGCTAGGATCCAGACCCCTGTCAAGCAGACTGCCACTCTCAAATGGAAAAGCTGACTTAAGTGGCAGATGTATTTCTTTCTGCTGCTAAAATTCCAGGACTTGGGGGTTTGTGGTTTGGTATTTGTCAAGAGTGAGAAAAGTCAAGGAACATGACCCAGGTGGTCCTGGCCCACAGAAGGCAACTGAGGCAGTCCCTGCCATGAAGAGCCTATTCCCCTCCTCTCCGCTGTCTCCCCGACTTTTCTCTGTTTCCTCTCTTCTGACTCCAGTCTAACATTCAACCTGGCCAGCTGCCCAGCTCCACTCAAGAGCCCCAGGACTAAGGAGCCTACCTAACTCAACAAGCCATTGTCTAGGTAAAATATCTCCACCTCAGGCCAGAGGTAACCCCTGCCCATGGCAGTCAACTGTCTCACAAAAACTAGACAGATTCCTTTCAAGCCAGGCAGTTTCCAGTTTTCTAGGTGTTCTGGATATTGTTACCTCCAATCCATTAAAAAAAAAAAAAAAAAAAGAAAGGAAGAAAGAAAAGAAAAGATTTACCCATAGGCCTCTGGGTGAATGCCCAGCTACCCTCGGGGGAGCCTGAATTGCCTCTGCCTCCATCTGGTCTAGTTTAATGGGGATCTGAAAAAAAAAAAAACCCAGTTCCTGCTTCAGCATCAGTGTTCAGAGCTGGGGGCCTCTGCTGTGAAAGGAAACCGAACACCTCAAACACTACCTCACACCTCATCAGGGCCGTGAAAGCAGAGTTCTGCTCCTGTTACCCCAAGGCCTTCTTTAGGGGTCAGAGAGGGCCCTGGCAGGGGAAATCGGAACCCTGAGGCCTGTCCCTGAGAAGGCCTGCAAATCTTTTCCTGGTCGAAGGGATGTCCCAACTCCAGGGCCAGCTGAGAGAATAGTGCACAATTCAGCAGATGGTTGTCTCTAATGAGAAGACACTGGAGGAGAGGATAACATTATTTCTCACCCTCCTGAGCATGTGGCCTCCTTCCTCTGTGCAGGCAGTTGAGAAACCCACGATTTCAAATCCTGGCAGCAGAAGCCTCCTCCTGCCAAACTGAGGAGGAAGGGTCTGTGTTTCTAATTTATTCTGCCCCCCCCTCCAGTTGTTACTTAAAATAATCCATCATTACATGGCTGGTGGCTCCAAGATTTTTATTTAAAGCAATATGGAGAGAGGGGGGAAAAAAAGAAAACCCACACAACCCGTGACTGTGCTATCTTGGATTTAAGCTGAGAATCTTTAACATCAGTCTTCAGATCACTCAAGTATACTCTTCTCTGACCCCTGTGAGGGTACTGAGGGGTACAGGGAGAAGAGGGGGAAGAGAAGGCCTGGCAGGATTTTGATTTCTTTTTTTTTCTTTTTTTTTAATATTTATTTTTTAGTTTTCGGCGGACACAACATCTTTGTTTGTATGTGGTGCTGAGGATCGAACTCGGGCCGCACGCATGCCAGGCAAGCGCGCTACCGCTTGAGCCACATCCCCAGCCCAGGATTTTGATTTCTTAGAAACATCTGGAAAAGGCGAGCATTTTTAAAAAGGGAATCTGTGTCATCTAGCATTGTTTCATCCATTGACCAGCATTAACACTTTGGACTAAGTCACTTGATCTCCCTACATGCATAAAATGAAGAAAACAGTAATACTTTTCTAGAAAGCTGTTGGAGAAAATGATATCATACAGATGAAGCATTTTGAGACAGTTAAAAGAAACATGTTACTTCTATCCATGGTGTATCTTCTCTTTCTTCCTTCCTTCCTTCTCTTTCTTTTTCTTCCTTCTCTTTCTTTTTCTTCCTTTCTTTCTTTTCTTCTTTCTTTCTTCCCATCTATCTTTAATGTAGTTTTAAAGTACATGCAACTAAAAGCCCTTCTCAATTGTTCATGCTAATATTAAACCATGGCTTTGCTAATCCAGCAATGCAGGCAAGTCCAGAAATCAGTTATATTTAGTTTTGGAATACCTTTTTCCAGGGGACTTATCTCCCTAATTAGTTTTGCTCAGGCTGATACAATGGGTTTGTTCCCTTATACCACACAAAGGGAGGGGCCATGCTGGGTAACAAAGCCAGAAATTAATAGAAAATGTACAGCAGAGACTCCACAAAGTAAATGCTATGCATATGACTGCAGATCAAAATCTCATTACACTATACAGACAAATCACTCTACTGTAATGCAGTTTTGTAATAAGCACGCTGCTAACACTCACATTTCCAGGATTTAGAATGTGAAGAGGAAACCGGGCTTCTTCCTACCTCTGGAAGCTCTGGAGGGCAGAGTTTCTGCTTGCTTTGGCCACTACTCTATCCCAGCATCTGGCTCAGGGCCTGACAGAGTCAGTGCCCAATAAATAAATGTTGAAAGAATGAATGAAAATAACAGTGGGTGAATTAACAAATGAAATGTTCCCAACCTAGTGGCAGAAGTGTGATCTCACCCATCTTCGCACCTGCCCATTTCCTATTTGAAGCCTTTCCTGTCACCCACAGCTTCCAAAATCCACACTGCTAGATTAAGACTACTTGTAATGAATCCTCATGGCAGGAAGTAGCTCTGGGCAGCACTTAGCACAATGATAATTATATAGAGATTTGTGTCTACCTCTACCACTAGATGTGAACTCTCGAGGGAAAGAGGCTATGTTATGTGCATTTGGGAGGCACTATAATGGTCCCCCAATTTTTTTATTTTGGAAAATTTCAAACACACAGAAAAGTTGGAAAATGGTATAGTGATTTCCCATTGGCCTTCAACTTATATTGAACAATTTTTAATATTTGGAGCCATGTGAACTTTCTTCACTGCTATATCCCTAGTAGAGCTATAGGTGAATGTTGGGGTCCTGTTTTTCCTGCTCGAAGAACAATATTACCTTTGGTGAGTAGGGATGGCTGAGGCAGGAAGCTTCAAAGAGAATCAAAAGGTAACTGCCACCTGATAGCAAAACCAGAATGCAGCAGCAACCTCCTCCTCATTAGTGGGCAGTTATTCTGGGACAGTTACCCTAGGCCAACCGAGGTAATTTTGTAGGGCAAAGTTAGGCCCTACAAATTCTTTCATTGAGGAGAAAGACCTTTACCCAGATTGTCACTGGGAAAAGCAACATTGTTCACATTGTGGGATTGGTTCCAGTGAGAATCAACCAGACTATTCTTCTGTGGTCAGTACCTACAGCGCCCACCCCTAATGCAACCCTGAAAGAAATAACTCAGTATACAAGGTAGGAGATGCTGCTTTTGGAACCTGCACTGTGTCTTGTTAGATTACCCTGGACAAGTCATGTGACCTCTCAGAGTGTATATTAATAGCAGCCCAAGCCACCTCAGGCAGGAGGTGGAGGTGGAGCACCTCAAGGATCTTTTATAAAGCTCTCATTATCTCAGTATCCACAATTTGTCTCTCTAATTAGACAGGAAGCTACCTTTTTTGGTAGCCTACCACCTTTTTTTTGAGGGGGTATAATTAACAAGGGCCACCCATCATATTAGACACATTAGTCATACAAATAAATATTCATGGACACAGCAGAGAAATAGCGCTGTCACACAGAATCCTTTGTGGTGTTCATTCAAATGGGATGGAATTGAATTATGCACACAAGAATTGAACTTCCAAGTTGCATGCTTGGCCAAATAAAGGTACTATCCAACAACAACTCTCCAGCCTGTTTAATCACAATGACCCTCAACTGACCCTGGAAAGGACACCCAAACACATACACACACACACACACACACACACACACACATGCACATTCACCAGGACACTACTCACATGGTACCATGTCTCAAGGCTATTAAAAAAGAACTCCTAAGCTAACCACACTTAGGCTTAGGCTTATTCTCTAGTCTTTTCATCCTATACACACATGGAAGAAACCAGCAACAACCAGTAGCCTAAGGTCTCTTGATTAATTCCATCTTCCCTTGTGAATTTCAACTTCTTGCAAACACAAAGGGAGCAGAGAGACAAATGACACATAAATAAGAGCTTCACTGGCTTGGGGGGAGGGAGGCATGGAGAGTGACGTCAGTTTTCCCAGAAACCCATTTATCACGATAACAAGGTCTCAAGTGCTTGGGCTGCTCTTTCAGCTTCAGAAGCTGGCATAGAATTATGTCCTCCAGCTTACAGTATGGCAAGACCAGCCAGAGCAAAGTGGAGCCATGCAAAGCAAAGCAAAGCAAGGGACTGTAAACTACCCCCTACCCACTTCATCTGCAAAACAAAGAGGATCTCTGGAGTGCCTGAGTTGTGCCTGAGGTGAAACAATCTTCTGGAATGTTCCCCTTTGCAGGTAAGGGAGACTGGTAAGAATGTATGGAAGGGTCGATGCAAATTCATTATCTGACAAGAAAAAAAAATCATTAGTGTCATTTTTTGGTCACTGTGGATGGAGCGAGCATAATCCAGGAAGCTACTTCCTCTACTTAAACTATGCCGTCTCTAAAATGCATGTAACAAGGGGCAGAAAAGCACTCTAGGTGCCCTCAAAACACTAAAGCAATAAATATCACAGTGCCAGTTTTGTGGAAAAGAGAATTCCATCAAATCCCATCATCACAGAGCACTGTCTTCTATCTACTCCTCAATCTTCCACACCATGACTGCATAAAGAGCTCTATTCTGGGGGTGTTCAGGGGGTAAGGGAGGTTCCAAAGAAATGATCCTGACCTTCCAAACTGAGATAGAGGTGGAATAAATTTATTCCATCACATTCTAGATTCAGATTTTAAAAACAAATCAATTTCAATTACACCACACACCTGGAGGCTGGTGGTTTCTTTTGTTTTTTGTTTTGTTTTGCACTAGAACTGCATTGTGTGGAATATTTCCCTAAATAAGTAAACTACAAGGTTTAACAACATTTTATGTGGCTTAGATATTTTCATCATGTGATATTTAGTGTCATGGGATTTGACCTACCTCTACATCATTGCCCTGCCTCAACTCAGGGTGCTGATGGGCTTCTTAAAATCCTAGATACCCATGGATGAATAGAAAAACTAGGTTGTTCCTCTCAAATGGAAACATCTCCTTGCACAACCAAACTTCTGGTCTAAAACAAACATGGAGCCTCAGGTCACTTCAATGATTTCTCTGCACATCCCAGGATGGAAAACTTCAGTTTTTTAAATGAAGACTTTTTTTTTTCTTTTCCCAGAGTTGGTTGCCAACAAAAAGAGAGCCGAGAGCCGATACTGCTTTTGCAAGTCTCACACTTATTTTCCTGAGACCCCACAGAAAGAAGCCAGCTCCACAGGTTTGGGCACACAAGCCCAGTTATACTGAACAGGCACCCGAGACAGACCCCCAGAGGCCCGCTGAGAAACATGCCAAAATACGCAGCCAGCCACCTACAGGCCAGCGAACTGCACCCCACACAGACGCAGAAGTGGAACCCAGAGGCACACAGAGCAAGCAGACACTGAGGCATTCTGGACGCAGGGTCGCACACCATAGAGGTGAGCACACTCACAGAAACAGGCAGACTCATCTGGGGTCACAGACAGAACCCCGGGCGCCACTGCCGCCTGCCCAGGGAAGGCACGAGGGCGCGCGCGTGCACACACACGCGCACACACCGATACACACACAGACGCAGTCACATATGTAATGCATATGGAGAAACCCTACTCCAGCCAGTCACCTCCCCGCCCCCCTCTCACTCCGCCTAGTGCCCCAGGCTAACCCCAGCCCGGCGCCCCTCTTCCAGAGCTAGCCCGAGTCCCAGCAGCCGGCTGCGTGCTGGGGCGCCGCAAGGCCAGGGGACCAGGGACCCCGAGGGCTCTGTGGCTGGTGCGGCCATTCATTCGGCAACGCCCCAGCCGCGGGGCCGCAGCTTCGGCGAGGGAGGCGGCGGTGCTTACCGCAGCTCTCTGGACACGCAAGTTCAGGGGCCCGCCCGCAGGCTTTGCCAGCCCCCCCGCCCCCCGCCCCGCTCCCGCCACCACCGTTCTCCAGGACAGGCTAAGGAACTGAGCCGCTGACCTCGGGAGCAAAAGTCCCGCCATGCCTCGGCTCCTGGATGCTGCCCACTGCCCTCCTCGAGGTGGAGGTGGCGGCGGCCAAGTCTCCTCGGCCCTCCCGAGACCCCCGGTCCCCGGCCCCAGCGCTGGCACCCAAGTCCGGCACTCACCACCTGGCGAGCTATATCGGTCGCTGCCATCGCTCCTGCGTCCGCCAGGGCTGCCACGGGCGCCGCCGCAAAGGGAGCTACTGCACAGGAAACAGAAGAGCTCCTCCGACAAAGAGAAAGTGTTACACTTCGGGCGCGACCAAGTCCGGTGGGGGGGAGGCGCAAGGGAGGGGCCCCCTCGCTGCTGCTCCAACCCCAACCTCCCCTCTATCGCCCACCCCTTCGGAAGTAGGGTATGAGGAGGGGGCGGATTTAACGCGCCACTTCCCCCTACCGCTAGCCGGGTCCCAGCTCTCCCTGCAACCCTAGCCATAGGCCTCTGCGAAGGGGGGCGGGGGCTCCCCTCGGTGACCACGTCCTTTGCCCCCCCCGCCACTGGGCTCCGTGGTACGTCCCGACCTCTGCTGAATTGTCACACCCCCCTGCTCTCCCTTACATCCCCTAGTCCCCAGACCCTGGAGACTGGAAGGGAGCCCCCGCCCCTCCCCCCTCCGGCGCTCAGCACAGCAGCTGAGCTCCGCAATCCTCCTCTCCCTCCTCCTGGCCCCCTGTCTCCCCTCTTGCTCTGCACAGAGATCCCAGGGTGCTTGGATGGGAGCGCCGGCCGCTCGAGTCTCAATGCTCCACTATCGTCCACCCCCCTCCACGACCCAGGACCTTTGCTGAGGCTGAGGGAAGGGTGGCTGCGGCACCTGCAGCTCCACATTGGAGCCCAGAGAGGGGGCGGTTAGGGGCAGCCGCACTGCGGCCCGGCAACTGAGCTGTGACTTGTGGAGTCTGAGCCCAGGGTCCTGAGGCACCCCTCCTCCCCTGGGGTTCCCAAGCCTCGGGGGTTGTAGTTTCGTGGAGCCGAGCTCACCACCTACCTGGGTGCTTAATACCAATGGACCTCACGCCTCTCTTTCCCACCCAGCTCTATCCAGACGCTTAAGAAGAGGCTTATTAAAGTACCCAAGCTTCTTGTGTCAGGGGCCACAAAGGAGTCTCACAGGAGGAGCAGAAGATCCCTAACTCTGTGGCGTGGGCTGGAGGGGCAGGTGAAGGGAAGATTTCCTTAGTCGCTCTGTCCCGCCCCTGATTCCCCCTTTAATTCTAATTTATCCTGGGACAACGTGGCCGACGTTGTGTAGGGGGTAAAATCCCCGAAGGCGGGGACTCTGCCTGCCTTCACTCCTTTTCCTCCTGGCCAGCTGCCACTGCGGGTTCCTCTCCCTTGATTCTGCATCTCTCCAGCCCTGAAGTCCTTCCGTCTCTCCTGTGATTGGCCCCTTGCTAGCTCCCTGTGACCCGAGAACCGGGGCAAATTTGGCATGCCCAAAGCCCAGGAAGGCAGGACACTGTACTTCACTCCTCAAAAAGATAGGATCCCTGATCTCAAAAAGTGACCCGGGATGGAGGGCAGGCCTAGTGGAGGAAACCCTGTATACCAGGGGGCCCTGTGCAGTGCAGAGATAACCCTGAAGACACTCAAGGCTCAGGCAGCTGAGAGGTAGGAGAAAGAAGAGTTGATGGATTCAGGGAGAGGAAGAAGGGAACCGACTCAGAAGTGGAGATGTAGGAGAAGGAAGGGAGGCAAGGAAATGGAGTGGCCCAGGAAGAGCTTTCCTGGCACTTGATTCCACTGGGTAGTGCTCTCACACTCTCTCAGAGCTCTTTATGTACTTCCTATACCTCTGCAACAACAAATCTGCAAAATGCATCCCCAGTGCTTAGTGCAGGGCCTGACATCCATAAAGTACTGGATTAAGTGTTTTCTGAACAGTCGGAAGAACATTCAGAAGTGAAGCAAAGGGGATGGAAGAAAGAAGAGACACACAAGGAGGTGGCAGCAGGGATACTATATATAAGCCAAATATCCAGGAGATGCCCACTGTGCTCCATCATTGTTCTGGAGACCCGAGAGTGGCCTAAAGAGAAGAGCTTGGCACAATCAGGGACTAGTACAGGGAAGTTCTGTAAGACAGATGGCACAGGCCCACAGATGGTGGTGACAAGGAAAAGGGGCAGATGGAGTCTCAGAGACCCTCTGGAGCACAGAGGTAGGGCCTGGGGGATGGGGCTTGGCCCTAGATTGGGATGCCTGTGATAGATACCAGGGAGCAGAGCTAAATTTGAGGAACTGCTGTAAGGCTTGCACCCCAACCAGATGTGGGTGGGAAGTCAGAGGTGACTGGCTGCTTCCAAGCTGGGCAACTATTAGGGAGAGGAGTCTTCCTGGCAAAAGCTGGTGTGTAAGTAAATGGGAAAGGACCGCAGGCCACTAGTTCTGTCTGGGCTTGGGGTTTGGTTGGGGGTGGGAGGAGAGCTACTACTGGGAGGGCAGAGCTGGAAGTGGCCACTGAGCTGTGGCACTTCCTTGGTATTCTGCCTGCCCTGCCTCCTAACAGTGCTGAACACTGTGCCCTGAGCTCCTTTGCACTCCCAGCCTACTGAAGCCTGGTACTTTCCCTCCAAGAACTGGAGACACCAAAACACAGAATCCTAGGTGCCCCACTCAATCCATGTGTCGCTAGAGATGATCAGAACCTTGCCAAAGTCTGGATCTGGCAGACTGGATCCAAATGTATTTTTCTTAATTTTTTAAAATTAATTTTTAGTTGTAGATGGACATAATAACTTTATTTTATTTATTTATTTTTATGTAGTGCTGAGGATTGAACCTAGTGCTTGCTAGGCAAGCACTCTACCACTGAGCCACAACCCCAGCCCCCAAATGTATTATTGAAGTCTCCTTCAAAACTGGGGGTTGGGGTTGTGGCTCAGTAATAGAACACTTGCTTAGCATGTGTGAAACACTGGATTTGATTCTCAGCACTACATATAAATAAATAAAGGTCAATCAATAACACACACACACACACACACACACACACACATATATATTTATATATATATACATATATATATACATATATATATTTGGTTCCTCCAAGACTGGCTGTCTGCTATGCAAGGGCTTCCTGGGCCTCCCAGTTTCCATGTGGTGTGGAACGATATGTGTGTTGGTGTTGATGTGTGAGTAGGTGTGCATTTGTATATGTCAGTATATGTATTGATGTGCTTTGTCAGTGTCAGCTGTGTCTGTGTTCATCTGTGTATCAATGTGTGTGTGTTGGGATGTGCTTATTCATATATGTGTGTATTTGTTGGTGTAGGTCTACTATGTGAGAGGGTAGGTGTGGGCATATGCAAATGTGTATGTAAGTTGGTACATTTGTGTATTTCAATTGTGTCAGTGTGTATTTTTGATTTGTGCTGGTATGTATATGAAGGCTTGTGTGAACCAGGTGTCAGCACATGCCTGTAATTCCAGTGGCTCAGGATGTTGAGGAAGGAGGATCACGAGTTCAAAGCCAGCCTCAGCAAGTTAGTGAGGCCCTAAGCAACTTAACAAGACCCTGTCTCTAAATAAAATGGGCCAGGGATGTTGCTTAGTGTTTAAGTACCTTTGGGTTCAATCCCTGGTGCAAAATAAATAAATAAAAGCTTGTGTGGGGTTTGGGGCTGTGGCTCAGTGGTAGAGTGCTTGCCTAGCATGTGTGAGGCACTAGATTCAATCCTCAGAACCATATAAATAAAATAAAGGTATTGTGTCCATCTATAACCAAATATGTGTGTGTGTGTGTATTTGTGTGGCAGTAGTGTATCCTGTGTATGTCAGTGTGTAGAGAGGCTTTAGCTCTTTGTGTTCTGGGCTGTGCATACCTTACCTCACCCAATGCAGTAGACCAATGACTGAAAGGTATGAATTATAACACTCATTTCCACAAAGAGATTTGGGAACTCTTTGGGTCCATGCTTCCCAATCTTTGGTCGAGGGTCACCTCCCCAGCTACAAGGGAGAAAGAAAGACTAAGGGGACAAGAGTTCTCATGAGTGGTTAGTTGGTGGATTTTCTTCCTTGACTATCTGTCCCAGTTGATGAGTGGGGCAAAAACTCCCCTTTGTGAAAAGGTATTTTTAGACTCTCTGGCACTGCCATAAACAAGTGTACATCTTTGAGGTGTTTTGTGGGGCCCAGCACATTGTCTGGCAGGTGCTCAATCAATATTTGTTGAGTGAGGAATGGATGGACGGAAGCATGTAAATCAGACACTTTCAATATTTTCACTGTCCCTAAGGAAATCGGAGCAAGCGGCAACTTCCTCAGAGCCAGCAGGTGACTGCCATTAGCAAGCTAAAGTTGTTTGTGGAGCCAGAATCCCCCGCCTGGGAGGGGAAATGGCTACCCCTGCTAGACAGGCCTGGGGCCTAATTGGAGCCAAGCTTTAGAAAGGTCACACTAACTGTTGAGGTGGTGGGGTACTAACAGCGGATAGGATGAGGGGGACAGGGAGGGAGAAGAGGGCAGTGAAAGGAAGCTAAGAGCTCAGGAAAAGCCTCCGTCCTAAAACTGTGACTTTATAAAAGGAGAAAGACATGTGGGACAGTAGAGTTGGCCTGAAACGGAGAAGCCCAGATAACAATGAAAAGATCAGAAAGTTGGAGGAGGAAGAAAAAGCAAAGCTGAGAAGGAAATGATCTGGGAATAACTAAATCTGGATATCACTGATTGGCTGTGGGTTCCATTCCCAGCACCAGTGGGGGTGGGGGATGAAACTCAGTGAGCTGAGCCAAAATAAACTAAGGATTCCTTTGTGCATTATCACCTGCTGCCCTTGGTTTTAGTTAGTTTATCCCAGTGGTTCTCAAACTGTGGTCTATGCCTAGCAGCATAACAGCATCTAGAAAATTATAAGAAATGCATATTCTCGCCAGGTACAGTGGTGCATGCCTGTAATCCCAGCAGCTCAGGAGGCTGAGACAGGAGGATCACAAAGTCAAAGCCAGCCTCAACAATTTAGCGAGACCCTAAGCAATTTAGTGAGATCCTGTCTCTAAATAAAATATTAAAAAGTGCTGGGGATGTGGCTCAGTGGTTAAGCACCCCTGGGTTCAATCCTGGTTAACCATAGCCCCCCCAAAAAAATAGAAAAGAAAAAGAAATGCAAATTCTCAGCATTTCTTCCACCCCAACCCTCACCCACCACCACCACCAGACTTACTGAATCAATCAGAATTTCAATGACTGGGACCCAGAGATCTGTGTTTTAATAAGACCTCCAGGAAATTCTGGTTTATTCTAAAGTTTCAGAATCACTGGTTTGTCTGAAAATCTAGCCCCAGTTGGATAGGACACAGGACTGGTAAGGTTTGGTAGATCAAGGGGAAAGTTGGAAGTCTGGGCCATTGCCTGCAATGGCAGATCCTGATGGATTGCTGCTATGGGCGGCATTAGAATATGGAGTGCTTAGGGTCGGGGAAGGGGTGCCAAACAGGAGTAGAGGGGACCTCTGTTGGGAGCTAGAAGGAGTCTGAAGATAAACTTTGCCTCCTTTCCAATTTTACATTCATTCCACAAATATTCACTGAATCTCAACTACACATTAGTGACTGTGCTAAATACCAAGAAAGAATGGGTGATGAGAACCCCTACTTCGACCTTAAGGAGCTCCCAAGCCAGTTGCCAGATAGCTCCATAAATAACTAGTAGTGTGATAAGTGATAATCAATCAGGAGTAAAACCCTAGGGAGGAAGAAACCGTCAGAGGTAAGGGAAGAGCCATTCTGACTGAGTCTCAAAGGAGGAGTGGTTTATTCCACAATCTAGAGAGAGTGGAGAAAACAGCATGTGTAAGGTCACAGAATGCAAGGGCAGGGCTGGGGATGTGGCTCAGTGATAGAACGCTTGCCTAGCATGCAATGAGGCACTGGGTCCCACCCCCAGTATAGCAAAGGGGGAAAAAATGCAGAGAACATTTAGGGAATTCTGAGTCTCAGACATAGGGAATGGTAAGAGGAGGAGATAGTGGTTATAAATGAGACTGAAAGATAAGATGGAGCCAGATCTAGAAGGGTCATGTTGATCATGGTAACTTGCTTAGGCTTTTTGCTTCAGAGTAGGGGTTTTCAAGCTGTGCTCTCCAGGCACAATGCCTACTCAGTCAGTGCCTGGATCTGTGCCCGGTGCAAATGGGATGCTCACAGTGAAAAAAAAAATACTTAATGGGTGGAAATTTCTCAATTTTAACTTTTTTTAACCATAAATTTTTCCTAAATCTTTGACAGATGCTCCTGCTTATCTGCTAGCAAGCAACAAAACGAATGAACAAGTAGCAAATGAATATTAAACAGACAATTCCAGTACTGATCATGCTTAATTCAACAGTTTAGTTTTTCATGGACATCTGTGCTTGTGGCTATGATTTTATATTGCACACACATAATGTAGACATATTTTTCTGCTAGCAGAAGTGTTCTTTTGAAAAGTGTTTTATTTCATATGGAGCAATTTAATATATCAATTATTTCATAGCATTCAGGAAAGAGCACCATGATATCCAGATGCTGTGCCACCTGAAACAGAGAAACTGTCCCTTAGATGGTGAAGAGCTGCTAAAGAGTTTTGAGCAGGGGAGTGACATGAACATATTTGCAATTTTGAAAGGTCATCCTGGGGCTGGCTTGTAGCTGGGTGGTAGAGTGCTTGCCTGACACATGTGAGGCACTAGGTTTGATCCTCAGCACCACATAAAAATAAAATAAAATAAAAGTATTGTGTCCATCTACAACTAAAATAAATATTTTTTTTAAAAAAAGGTCACTCTGACTCCTCCTTGGAAAAAGACTGGAGCAGAGGATGATTAAAGCAGTTAGGACTTGGGACTCAGGACACTATTTGTTGTGGTTTGATTGTGGTTTGTCCCCTCCAAAAACTCATGTTGAAATATAGTTGCTATTGTAAGGTATTGACAGGGTATAAATGTAATCCAACTATGGTGTTTAAGATGTGGCCTTTGGAAGGTGATTATTCTTAGGTAACCCCCCCCCCCTCCCCATTGGATTACAGTGGCTTTAGAAGGAGAGAAGCCAGGTATGATGGTACATAATGTAATCCCAGCAACTCAGGAGGCTGAGTCAGGAAGATCAAAAGTTTGAGGCCAGCCTTAATGACCTAGGTCCCAAGCAATTTAGTTAGACCCTGTCTCAAAAAAAGAATTTACAAAGGCTAGGAATATAGCTCAGTGGTAAAGTACCCCAGGATTAGATCCCCAGTACAAAAAAAAAGAAAAATAAAAAAGATAGACAAAAGGATCTTGAATGTTTTCACCATAATGAAATGGTAAATGTTTGAGGAGTTAGATATGTTTCCCTGGATATGAATGTTATACAATGTATACATGGATCAAAATATCACATGGACCAGATATAGTGGTGCAGGCCTGAACTTCCAGCTACTTGGGAGGCTGAGGCAGGAGAAAGTCAAGTTTGAGGACAGTCTAGACAACATGGTGAGACTCTATCTAAAAAAAAAATCACATGGCATCCATTGCTATAGTTGGAATCTTTTTCCTTTTTTTCTTTTTTTAGGTACCAGAGATTGAACTCATGGGCACTTAACCACTGAGCCACATCCCCAGCCCTATTTTGTATTTTATTTAGAGACAGGGTTTCCCTGAGTTGCTTAGTGCCTTGCCATTGCTGAGGCTGGCTTTGAACTCGAGATCCTCCTGTTGCAGCCTCAGAAGCTGCTGGGATTACAAGTGTGTACCACTGCACCCAGCTCTACTTTGGATCTTAAGTGTCCCACAAAATCCAATGTGTTAAAGGCTGGGTTCCCAGTTTGATGCTGTTAGGAGGTGGTCGAAACTTTAAGAGGTGTGTCCTAGTGGGAGGCCTTTATGTCATTGGGGAAATGCTCTGAAAGGGGATTGTGGGACCCTGGTCTCTTCCTCTTTCTCTCTGCTTCCTGGCTCACCATGAGGTGAACAATTTTGATCTACCACACATTCTGACTATAATGTGCTGCCTCATCACAGGCCCAAAAGAAAGAGAATGACTGATCATGGACTGAAACCTCCCAAACTGTGAACCAAAATAAACCTTTCCTATTTATAACTTGATTATCTTAAAAATATCTGCTATAGTAACAGAAAATTGTCTAACGTCCACTAATATGTATACTTTTCATATTTTCACTTTAAATTTTTTTAAAATATTTTATTTTTTTTAGTTTTAGGTGGACACAATATCTTTATTTTATTTTTTTATGTGGTGCTGAGAATAGAACCCAGTGCCTCATACATGCTAGGTGAGCGCGCTACCACTTGAGCCACATCCCCAGCCCTTCACTTTAAATTTTTAATTTTAATTTTTAAAAAAGAATCACCTGGGGCTGCAGTCGTAGCTCAATGGTAAAGTGCTTGCCTGGCATGTGTGAGGCCCTGGGTTGCATCCTCAGCACCACATAAAAATAAATAAAATAAAGGTATTGTATCCATCTACAACTAAAAAAAAAAATTTCTTTAGAAGAATCATCTATGGGGGCTGAAGTTGTGGCTCAGTGGCAGAGTGCTCGCCTAGCACGTGCGAGGCCCTGGGTTCAATCCTCAGCACCACATAAAAATAAATAAATAAAATAAAGGTATAAGAAAAAGTTTGTTTAAAAAAAGAATCATCTATGGTTCTTCTTATAGATATAGAGACCTGAAACTAACTTTGGAACTGCTGAATCAGGATCTCTACAGAGCAGAATAAATATGGGTTTGTAACAAGCTCTCCAGTTGGTGCTGAGGTACCTCAAAACTGGAAAGCCAGAGGCTGGCATTGTAGCTCAGTGGTAGAGCGCTCGCCTAGCATGCGTGAAGCCCTGGGTTCGATCCCCAGCACCACATAAAAATAAATAAATAAAATAAAGGTCTATCAACATCTAAAAAAATATTTTAAAAGCAAACTGGAAAACCATTACATGAATGGTTATTGAGTGGTGGCATCACACAGTGAGATTTATGCAGATCATTGAGGCACCCCATGAAGAACTTATTGAATAAAGGCAAGGAGGCAGGCAGACTAGTTAGGAGGACACCAAAATAGTTCTAGGCTATAATACATTGGGCAAGAGCCAGAACTCAAGAGAAGGTTTGACTTCCCACCCACATCATGATCTACTAGTTATTCTTATACCTGGGTTGTACACATTGATTTAGACAATATAATTTTGTATTTCCTCAAATACTTCTTGTTTGCCAAAATTGGCCCACAGCAGTCTTCCCAAGAGTCATTTAGTACAATCATGTAAAGTGTACTGATCAACTATCATATCTAGGACACTGCACTAGACACTATGGGATGCATAAAGAGATATAAAGTATGGTTTCTGCATATGTGTGTGTATAGAAAAATAAAGTATGGTTTATATACATACAAAAAGTCAAATACAGGGGCTGGGGTTGTGGCTCAGTGGTAGAGTGCTCATCTAGCACGTGTGAGGCCCTGGGTTCAATCCTCAGCACCACATAAAAATAAATAAAAGTCAAATACAAATCTGTCATTAGGCAGTATCCAAAATCTGGTATACATAGTAAATACTAATTTTCTCTTTCTTGACTTGGAGGTAGTTACATGGGTGCTTGCTTTGTAAATATTGATTCTGCTCTTTTTTGTGTGGTGCTGGGGATTGAACCCAGTGCCTTGTGCATACAAGGCAAGCACTCTACCAACTGAGCTATATCCCCAGCACAGCACCACATTTTTAAAAATAAATAAAATACAAACATTTGGAGGTGGAAAATGGGAAAAGCCAGGGAAACTGGAGAACAAGCAGATTCATGCATTTTCAAGCTCAAGGACGAGAAGATTTCAAGATGATAATGGTCAACAGCTGGGCGCGGTGGCCCATGCCTGTAATCCCAGCAGCTGGGGAGGCTGAGACAGGAAGATTGTCAGTTCAAAACCAGCCTCAGCAAAAGCGAGGCACTAAGCAACTGAGTGAGACCCTGTCTCTAAATAAAATACAAAATAGGGCTGGGGATTTGGCTCAGTGGTTGAGTGCCCCTGAGTTCAGTCCCCAGTTCCCCCCCCCAAAAAACATGGCAATGGTCAACAGAACTGAGCATTGTCAAGAGGTCAAGGAAGGCTGGCAGTGCAGCTTAGTGGTAGAGCACTTGCTAGTGTGTGTAAAGCCCTGAGTTCCTTCCCTGCACTGAAAAAAAAAGAGGTTGAGGAAATAAAAGTGTTCATAGAATTTAAGGTTTGTAGAGGTCATTCAGCTCAGCAAAAGCTGTTTTAGGAAAGTGACAGTGGCCAAAAATTGTTTAAATGTGTTGAAGAATGGTTGGGAAATCCGTCATTGGATTCAGCAAGTATAGCCAGTTCTTTGAAGAAGTTTGTCTATGAAGGAAAACAAAAGGGGTATGTATGGTTACTGGAGAAGAATGTAGGGATTGGGGCTATTTAATGATGCAGAGAAGACATGAGTATGTTTAAGTGTACTTGGAAAAGATCCAGGTGAGAGGGCCAGGTTGTGGCTCAGTGATAGAGCACTTGCCTGGCATGTATGAGGTACTGGGTTTGATCCTCAGCACTATAAATAAATAAATAAATAAAGGTATGTGTTCATATACAACTAAAATATGTATGTATATATGTATATATGTGTGCATATATATGTATATATGTGCTGGGAATGTAGCTCAGTGGTAAAGTACCACTGGGTTCAATCCCCAGTATACATATATACATATACATATACATGTGTACATATGTATATATGTACATATTTTTTAAAAGGATCCAGGTGAGAGGCAGTGATTGAGCACATGGAGTAGTATGCCAGTAAATGCTTAAGTTGCTGAAGCTTGCCTTTAACTTGTGATCCTCTTGCCTCAGCCTCCTGAGTCACTGGGGTTACAGTAGTGTGCCATCACACCGGGTTATGGTAAATGTTTAACAACCAGGTCTCCAAGAAGAAAAAAACAAATAATAACCCTGCTATATATCATGTGCTGATTTCCATAGCATAAATACTCTCACCACAACTGATTTCGAGCTATCAATATGACATTTGAAGCCCTGAAAGCAGGCTCTAGCACACCACTGACAGCAGAAAAAAGGGCTGGCGTGTTCAGTTATTGGCCAATTTGTTTTTCCTTTTATGAATTTTCTTTGCCCCCTTTTATATTGAAACACTTACCTTTCTCTTGTTCATTCATATGAGATCTTTACATATGGATGTCAATCTTTTCTCATTAATTTTATTTGTGGTGAATTTTGTATAAAGAGATTTAAAATATTTATACACTCAAATCTATCAATATTTCTCTTTATGATTTTTGTCCTTGGTGTTCTGCATTTTATTGCAAATTAACTAAATTGGCGCTCTGATTAATGTCAATTTGGCTAGTATGTATTAGCTTTCTGAGGCCAAGGGGTTTTAAATTGCAAAGATGAAGAATTGAATGTAGATCTTAGTAAACGCACTGTGAGGTCTCTTGGTGAGCAACTAATACCCCTAACCTCATTTTTTCACTAATATCACAGTATAACAGAAAGCACTTACAAAGGGCCTGTCTCCTTTTCAAACTTCTATTCCAATGATTCAAATCCATGTTTCAATCAGCTGCACAGATATCCTCCCTGCCTTGGCAAAACAATTCAGGCACCATTAGTAAGATGGTGACATGGCTTTATCATTACCTGCCAGGGAGGGCCTACAAAAGATAATAAGTCATGGTATTTTGCTCTTGTTAGAAGTAATTAAGATAAAATTGTAACCATTGACTTTGACACATATTTTCTGTAATTCAACTGGTCAATATTAAATAACTTTATAAAGTAGGTTCCATTACCTGGGGGCGTATTGACTTGCAGCTGCTAATTCACGGGGAAGTCATGTTTCTTAAAATCAGCCATTCTATAGTGTCAATCTCCAGCTGAGGGAATAAGTCAAGGATGCAGCCACGGCTTGGAGGGGTAGATAAGTAAGGAGGATTAATTCACTTGTTCATTTACTTTTGTGTGTGTGTTGCTAGGGAATCAAACCTAGGGCCTCACACATGCTAGGCAAATGCTTTACCGCTGAGCTACAGCCTCAGCCTCTCATTTACCTGATAAAGGTTTACAGAGCACCTTCTATATGCTGAACACTGCACATGGCATTGGAGATGGAGCAGTGAATAAGTATTGTTATGGAACTTAGAGTTGGGGCAGGAGTCGGATTCAGAAACATAGGCTATTAGAGTACTGAGTGATAAAGAGAAGATGCAGCCTGGCTCAGTGATGCATTTCTGTGATCCTAGCGACATGGGAGGCTGATAGGAGGATCACAAGTTCGAGGCCAACTTAGCAAGACCCTGTCTCAAAATTTAAATAAATAAATAAATAAACAAAAAGGGCTGGGAAGCTGTGGTTGTGGCTCAGTGGTAGAGCACTTGCCTAGCATGTGTGAGGCACCTGGTTCAATCCTTGGCACTGCGTGTAAATAAATGAATAAAATAAAGGTCTATCAACATTTAAAAAATCTTTTTTTTTTTTTTAAATAAGGCTGAGGACGGGGCTGGGCTTGTGTCTCAGCGGTAGAGCGCTCGCCTAGCAAGTGCGAGGCCCTGGGTTCGATCCTCAGCACCACATAAAAACAAATAAACAAAATAAAGGTATTGTGTATAACTAAGGGATAAATATTTTTTTAAAAAGGCTGGGATGTGACTCAGAGGTAAAGTACCATTGGGTTCAATCCCCAGGATAAATAAATGAATGAATGAATAAATAAATAAATAAATAAGCATGTTTTGGGACCCTTGGGAATGGATACCTACTTCAGACTCAGGTAATTAAGTAAGGCTTTACAGATGTGATGATAGCTAAGTTGAGACCTGAGTGACAGTAGGAGGCACTGGTAAAATAGGCAAAAGAAATTGATGAATTATCTGAATGAAGTCTAAGAATAAAGCACTAGTAACCCTAATTGGGTTTGGAAATGGCACACAATCAAAAAAGGGGTGCGTTCCAGTGCTGTGAATCCATTAACTTGAGTTGGAGACAAATACTGAGGGTGGGCATGGATGTGAAGGTGGGGTGAGAGGGGCAGGTTTGCAAATTAAGAACACTTACTTTCCCATGCAGCATGGGGCAGGGGGACTTTTTAAGAGATCTCTAAAAATTAAGGAAGGCAGAAATGCCTTGCCTCAAGTGCAGATGGGATGTTGTTAGTTAAGATAAACACCCTTTATCTAAGTTTGCTTTTGTACAGGAAGTACCACTCAACTCCTTTAAGGGGTCCTTATGTGGCCTTTATGGTGCTGGAATAGTAGTGAGATTTTTCTATGACCTTTCAAATGACTGGTTAATGTTATGCTCTGTATTGTGGAACCTGGGGACTCAAGGGACTCACATTTGTTGGGGTGGGGGTACCCGGGATTGAACTCAGGGGCACTCGACCACTGAGCCACATCCCCAGCCCTATAGTTGCTTAGCACCTCGCTTTTGCTGAGGCTGGCTTTGAACTCTCAATCCTCCTAGGATTACAGGCATGTTCCACCTCGCCCGACTGCAACTCACTTTTTGACAAGCTGGTAAAATGTCAAATCTGCTTCTTCTTTTTTTTTTTAAAAAAATATTTATTTATTTTTTAGTTTTCGGTGGACACAACATCTTTATTTTATTTGTATGTGGTGCTGAGGATTCGAACCCAGCGCCTCGCGCATTTCAGGCGAGCGCGCTACCGCTTGAGCCACACCCCCAGCCCAAAGGTTGGCTCAAATCTGCTTCTTAAGAAAGATTTGAACTTTACTCTGAGTAGTCTCATGGCCCACCTCCATGAGAGGTCCTATGACTTTCCATTCAGTTGAGGGCAGAGGTCAAGATTCTCAGTATTTATAATAGAATATCTGCAAACTATCCAGGCACAGTAATCCCAGCAGTTCAGGAGGCTGAGGCAGGAGGATTTCAAGTTCAAAGCCCTCCTCAGCAACTTAGTGAGGTCCTAAGCAACTTAGGAAGAACCTGTCTCTAAATAAAAACAAAAAGGGCTGGGGATGTGGCTCAGTGATTAAGTGCCTCTGGGTTCAATCTCTGGTACAAAAAGAAAAAGAAAAAAAGAACACTGGTATTTACCAAAATGAACAGGGACAGCAGGAGCTATTCAATCTGGGTCTGTATCATGAGAATTCCAGAGACAGACTTGTGATGGCAGTTTGAATTTTACCAGTTTGAAGAAAGACCAGGCACTTTCACCTGCATCAGGAAGTCCCTAACCTTGTCTAGAACTTGGCCATCCAGCCAGAGAGGTTTGGATAATGTTCATCTGTAAAACTCTAGGGATGGTATACCTCTTGGTAGATCCAGTTCATGGAGCAGAATGTTGCCAGACAGATATAGAGTTTCAGACAGATACAGGGTTTGATCATTTCATATAAGAAAGGACAGAAATAAGTGAAAGGTTTACACTCTCAAGGCAATCATAAAAATGTCTTTAAAATATACTTTGTTGATGAAAATGAAATATTGTTTATACTCATCGGAACCTATGAATGTGCCAGACATAGTGGCGCACGCCTGTAATCCCATCAACTCAGGAGACTGAGGCAGGAGGATCCCAAGTTAAAGGCCAGTCTCAGCAATTTAGTAAGGCCCTAAACAACTTGAGACCCTGTATCAAAATAAAACATAAAGAGGACTGAAATTATAGCTCAGCGGTAAAATGCCCCTGGGTTCAACCCCCAGTCCCAAAAAAGAAAAAAAAGAGGACTGGGAGTGTAGTTCACACTTGCCTAGCACATGTGACACCCTAGGTTCAATCTTCAGTACCACAAAAAACAAAAAAGCAACAGCAACAAAAGTATGAACAAGGTGGATTGCATGACATGTGAATTATATCTCAATAAAACAGTTGTATTAAAAGAAAAAAGGTGTAATCACCCTTTTTCTGGGTACACAGTGGTGTAATCCCAGCAGCTTGGGAGACTGAGGCAAGAGGACCATGAGTTCAAGGTCAGCATCAGCAATTTAGTGAGATCCAAACAACTCAGTAAGACCCTGTCATAAAAATATAAAAAGGGGCTGGGGACATTGCTTAGAGGTTAGACACCCCTGGATTCAATCTCTGGTACAAAAAAAAAAGTGAAAATGGCAAGCTTCATGTTATGCATATTTTATTACAATAAAAATTATGTATACCATTAAAAAAAACCTATGAAACTCTTCAGATCATGCCATCACTGTACCTTATACTCAGCGGGGCCTTCTACACTCTACCATTTTCTACAGGACATTCAGGGTACCCGGTCTCTGCCAATAATGGCCCCCCCAGACCAAAGCTCGTTGTTATTGCTCTGGGCTTTTTGGCTTAAAGGTTCCTGGCTCTACATGTCTAACCTAAGTTGAGAAACACTTTCCTCTGTCCCTGGGCTCTCAGGACCCTGTGGTGTAAACCTTCCTCTGCACTCCTCTCCCCCTGCATCCAGGGAAAGGAATCCTGCAATTCTGCCTTATTTTCTATCAAATACAGTTCAGGATTCTTCAAAATCCATGCATGCATTGAACTCAGCAATGGAAAATGGTAGGTTTGCAGTCACCATCTGTCCAATCCACATGTCCAGTTGGAGCCTGCATTTCCTCGAATGAATAAAGAGCTTTTGTTTGCCCCCTGCAGTTTTGAATTCAATGTATTCAGATGTATTGTCACATCTATAAGAAAATACAATCTTGTGAATCACTGGAGTTCTAACAAATTGTCTTTAGGGACTGTTTTATTTCAAAATGTCTTTGATTGGAGATGACAACTCAGTCTATTTCCATACCTGGTATCAATCTCCTATAAATAGCTCATAAACTGGTCATGGTTAAAGCATGAATGCAGAGAAAATTCATAATCATCATTGCTTTCTACATCACACCATGTGATAAATCAGACTTGTAAAGTTCATGGTATGAGGTATAAGATATGAGGCAATGACAGCTCAGCTCACCAAATTTCTCTTAGCTTGAATACATTATTTAAATAGAGCCAGGAGTGGTGGCACATACCTGTAATGTCAGCAATTTGGGGAGGCTGAGGTAGGAGGATCTCAAGTTCAAGGTCAGCCTCAGCAACTTAGCAAGACCCTGTCTCAAAATTTAAAAAAAGGATAAAGGACTAGGGATGTAGCTCAATGGTAGACTGCCCTGGTTTCAGTTCCTAGTACTGAAAAGAAATACACAAAGAGCTTCTCAACTCCACTTGTAATCAAATAAATAAATAAACAAACAAATCTTGTTTCCCTTTCCATGCAGATGTCCCATGCAGAGCAAGGGAACTTTTCCATATTTAACACTTTTTTTTTTTGTACCAGGGATTGAACCCAGGGGCACTTGACTACTGAGCCACATCCCCAGTCCTTTTTATTTTTTATTTTGAGACAGGGTCTTGCTAAATTGCTTAGGGCCTCACTAAGTTGAGGCTGGCTTTTGAACTTTCAATCCTCCTGCCTCAGCCCCCCAAACCTCTGGGATTATGGTGGATGCCACCATGCTCAGCTTCATGTTTAGAACTTTTTAAAGTTCTTATCTTGAGGAGACTTTTAATTGCCAATAGCCAGATCATTACCTTGAATTTCATATTGAGGAGACTTTTCCAGCCGGTGAAACATGAGAATCTGACATATCCAGATGAAGGACACAATCAAACATGGATGCTGAAAATATCTCTATGTGTGCCTAACAATAAACCCTCCAAAGAGAATAGATGAGTAGGTAAAGGGTTTTTATGCAGGAAACATAAAGCAAAGTTATGAACTAATTAGACCTAACAGACATCTATAGAACACTTCATCTAACAATAGGAGAAAACACATTTTTCTCAAGTGGTCATGGGACATTCTACAAGATAGGCCATATGGTAGGCCACAAAACAAACCTCAATAAATATAAAAGAATTAAAATCATACAAAGTATGTACTCCAACTATAATGAAGTGAAATTAGAGATAGATAAGAGAAAATTCTTGAGAAATTCACAAATATGTAAAAATTAAACAATATACACATATAAGGGGCCAAGGAAGAAATCACAAGATAAATTAGAAAAAGGTCTTATGATGAATGAAAATGATGTCTCAACATACCAAAATCTTAAGGAAAGCAGTGTTTAGAGGAAAATACGTAGCTGAAACAGTTGTTAGAAATACCAAAGTGCCACAAGAAATTGAACACGTGCTGAAAGGTGGATGGGCAAGGCATTTACTTCTGACAGAAGGGCATGCTTCAGAACTTGGCTAGCAAGTGAACATAGGCAGGCACTCTGACGGTTTATATACCTAACGTATTATAGCCCTTCTCCCTGATTGGAGGATTCAGGGATACAATCTATGTGATTGACCAATTTTAAAATTAGGGCAGGCAACAGAGAAGGGCTATAATTGAAATGCATACAATTGGATCTCATTAAGGCTGAATACTATATTCTGAAAATTCCTCATTGGACTTTCTATTTCTCACATAGAGAACAGAAAGACAATAGAAAAAAATCAATCAAACCAAAAGTCGATCCTTTGAAATAATCAACTAAACTGATATTTAGTTAGGCTGACTATGAGAAAAGAGAAATCACTCAAATTACTAAAATCAAGAATGAAAGGGGCTGGGGATGTGGCTCAGTAGTAGAGTGCTATGCCTAGCATGCATGAGGCCCAGGGTTGGATCCCCCTGCACCACAAACAAACAAGAAGAATGAAAGAGGAGAAACTACTGCAAACTTTACAGAAATAAAAGAGATGACAAGAAAGTAGTATAGGGGCTGGGGGAATAGCTCAGTTGGTAGAGTGCTTGTCTCGAAAGCACAAGGCCCTGGGTTCAATCCCCAGCACCAAAAAAAGAAAGAAAGTAGTATAAACAACTGTGTTATGAAACACTGTATGTCAACAAATTAGATAATTTAAATGACATGGAAAAATTCCTAGAGAGACACAAAACTATAGAAATTTACTTAAGAAAAAATAGGAATCTGAAGAGATGTATAATAAGATTTTGAGTTAGTAATCCAAAAATTTCCAACAACAAAAAAAGCTGAGGACAAGATGGTATCACTGTTGAATTATACCAAACATTTAAAGAGGAATTAGTCCAGTCACAGTGGTGCACACCTGTAATCCCAGCAATTCTGGAGGCTGAGGCAGAAGGATCACAAGTTCAAAGTCAGCCTCAGCAACGTAGTGAGGCCCCAAGCAACTGAGCAAGACCATTTCAAAATAAAAAGGGCTGGGGAATGTTACTAAGTGGTTAGAGACCACTGGGTTCAATCTCTGGTACCAAAAAAAAAAAAAAAAAAAAGCAATTAACACCAATATTTCTAAAATTCTTCCAAAAGACAGAGAAGGAGGGAATACTTCCAGACTCATTCTGTGAGGCCAGAATTATCCTAATACCAAAGCCAGAAAAAGACACTACAAGAAAAGTGCAGACAAATATTCTTTATAGATATTGATGCAAAAATCTTCCATAAAACAGTGTACTAACAACTGAATTCAACAGCATATTAAAAGGATTATACATTATGACCAAGTGAGATTTGTTCCTGAGGTATAAAGATAGTTCAACACATGAAAGTCAATTAATGTAATATACCACATTAATAAAGTATTTGATCCTAAAACCAAAGATATAATAAGAAGAGAAAAACAACATCTCTCATGAATACAGACATTAAAAATCTTTAGCAAAATACTAGCAAATTTAATATGGCAAGATCTTATATTCTCTTTGAAAAAGTGGAATTTATCTTGGGAATGTAAGGTTGGTTTAATACTTGAAAGTCAATAATAATGTAATACAGCATATTAACAGAATTTTTTAAAAAAACAAATGATCGTTTTAATAGATGCAGAAAAAGCATTTGACAAAATTCAACATCTCTTCCTGATTAAAAAAAAACACCCAATAAACTAGGAATAGAAAAGAATATCCTCATCCTAACAAAGCTTAATTTTTTTTTCTGTGAGTGTGGTTCTTGAAATTAAACCCAGGGAGGATCAGTTGAGGTTAGGAGTTCAAGACTATCCTGGAAAATGTAGTGAGACCCTGCCTCAGACAAAACCTCACCAATTTAAAAAGAAGATAGGCAAAGAGCCAATGAGCTTATGAAAAGATGTTCAATATCTGTAGCCATCAGGGAAATGCAAATCAAAACCATAATGAAATACCACTTCACATCTAATAGGATGGCTTGGATAAAGAAAGGCACAAGTATTGGTAAGAAGGCAGAGATATTTGAACACTCATTCATAGCTAATGGCAATATATATAATGGTGCAGTATATATATTCGTACATACAGTAACTTGTACATTTATGCTCACAGCAGCATTAAGCATAACAACCAAAAGGAAGAAGCACCTAAATGTTCATCAGTGGATGAATGGATAAATAAATATGATATATACATAAAATGAAGTATTATTCTTTTTTTTTTTTTTAGTACCAGGGATTGAACCCAGGGGTGCTTACCACTGAGCCACATTCCCAGCCCTTTTTTATATTTTATAGACAGACAGGGTCTCACTGAGTTGCTTAGGTCCTTGCTAAGTTGCCGAGGCTGGCTTTGAATTAGCAATCCTCCTGCTTCAGCCTCCTGAGCTACTGGGATTACAGGTGCGCACCACCATGACTTGCTGGAATATTATTCTTCAAAAACAAAACAAAACAAAAAAGAATGGGGCTGAAGGTGTGACTCAGTAGTAGAAATGTTTGCCTAGTGCCGCAGTCTGGCTGGGCACAATCAGGAGCCACTTGTCAAAAGAAACTAACTTTATTTTTAGAACCACACACGCCAAACAAAACAGCCTCTCAGGAAAAACCCTCAGAGCCTCAACTGCCACCACCAGCTTTCCACAAGCCTCTCTCTCCCACACAAGCTTCTCTCCACCTCCCACAATCCTCCTGCTCTTGAGGCCGATTGGCTGGGTCACGTGGGCGGAGCCAAAAAAGTCCCCCAATGAGCAGCTCCGTGGTCTGAAAGGGCAGGGAAACAGCCCAATGAGCATCACTGCAGAGGAGCCAATCAGCTAGATGTTGCTGGGGCCGCTGTGAGCCAATCATCAGCCGGCAGCTGGAAGTTTGCTGGCAGCTGGAAGTTTGCTGGGGCCCGTTCGGCTGTGGCTCTCAACATCTCCCCCTCTCTGTTTAAACAACAAGCATGTGGCTTAGGGACCGTGCCTGCCTTAGGTTGTCCAATAGTTGCAATTGGATCTTACCCATCACTGACTACCGGTCCAGTATACAGCCACACCTGTGGAGAGGCCTTTGTACCAGCGGGGGGGTGAGGTTCTTTGCCTCACCTCTGTTGGCCCCCAAATTTTAGCTGGACGATCATGACAAGCAGAAGGGAGGAAGATACACCAAGCCAATTGACGGCTCCTTTTGGAAAAATTGTACCACCAATGACATCATCAGCAAAAATACCCCAACACTACCACAAGTCGCTGCACCAACAGATAGTTCACAATGCATACAGGTGAGCTCACAATGTGTCCAGGCAAGTTCTGCAAGCAATTCAGTGATGGCTATTGCAGAAGCTGTAGATTGGTTTTATCTTTGACTTCACCAGCACTGGGATGAAGATAGGAATTCTGGCAATAATGGCTAAAGAAAAAATTATGTAACATTACAGAAGGCACTAAAAGAAAACAATTTTCTTAACAATTTAAATTGTCTTCACCGGCACTGGGATGAAGATAGGAATTCTGGCAATAATGGCTAAAGAAAAAATTATGTAACATTACAGAAGGCACTAAAAGAAAACAATTTTCTTAACAATTTACATTATCTTTAAGAGAATTATTAAATATAATGAAAAGGAAAGGTGAAAGTAAACAAACAGATCTGTTAACCTTCTTTTTTGTTTACATATTAAAACAATCCTCAACAGTTGTTTACCCAATTTAAATTAAACCATATAAATCACGTGAAAAAAAAATATTTGGATCCATTTTATCATGAGCGCTCATCATATATGATATATGGACATACATACATTCAAACATATAACACAAAACACAAGTGTGCACACATAATAGAATACATACAACACATAACATTATAGTAAAGGCCTTATAACTTTTTACAGGTGAAATCTCCATTGCAATGTTTAAAAACTCTATAGTCAAAAAATAGAACTGATCAGCAAAACATTAACCTAGGTCTGTATGAGCTCAAAAAACAAAATAGAACTTCATGATATGGCAAAGGGCAATAATAAAATAGATATTGAAAAAGGCATCCTGGTTCTGTTGCAGATGTAAGAATAGCCAAATTGGAGTTTTGGATATCAGTTGTTATGGATTTGAGCCAAATCATCTTCTTTTTGGTCTGTAGAAATCGCTTTAGTTAATCTTTCTGGAATCCAAATCGGCTGCTGTTCTCCCTGTGGAAACACATAAACAGACCCCCGACTCCAGACAATCACTGGGTCAGGACCTTGGTTAATCTCTCTGGAATCCAAATCAGCTGCTGTTCTCCCTGTGGAAACACACAAACAGACCCCCGACTCTAGACAATTACTGGGTCAGGACCTTTCCATTGTCCTGTTAGAATATCCTTCCAAAGTACCTTGGGCTTATGTACATTTTTTGGACACATATGCCTTTCCGCAGCACTAAGTCCTGATGAATCCAAATTTAAAAAGTTTAGAGTAAAAAGGGTTATTTTAAGTTTATCTTTGGGGAATATATACCCCTTCCCAATTCCTTCTTTTTGCTTTAATAAGTACATTTTAATAGTTTGATGAGCTCTTTCAACTATGCCTTGTCCCTGTGGATTGTATGGGATTCCTGTTATATGAGTAATGCCAAATGTTGAGCAAAATTGTTTAAAAGAGGTAGAAGAATAACCAGGGGCATTATCTGTTTTTAACTGTTTTGGAACACCCACAGTGGCAAAATTTTGTAAGCAATGAGCTATAACATCTTTAGTTTTTTCTCCGGCATGAAGGGAGCCCATCAAAAATCCAGAAGAAGTATCAACTGTAACATGCAAATATTTTAATTTTCCAAATTCTGGCAAGTGTGTGACGTCCATCTGCCAAATATGGTTAGGTATCAATCCTCTAGGATTGACTCCAAGATTAACTTGTGGTAAAAAGGTCACACAATTTTGACATTGTTTTATTATTTGTCTAGCTTGTTCCTTAGTTATTTTAAAGTGCTTTTGTAAAGTATTAGCATTGACATGGAACTTTTTATGAAAATTTATAGCTTCTTCTAGTGTAGAGAAAATATGTATGTCATGTGTAGTTTTATCTGCTAAATCATTGCCCAAACTAAGGGCTCCAGGCAATCCTGTATGTGCCCTGATATGTCCTATAAAGAATGGATCTTTTCTGTCCCAGATTAGACTTTGTATAGTGGAAAGCAAAGAGAAAACAGTAGAAGAAGGGGAAATCCTACCAGCATCTTCAAGAGATACTATAGCATTAACTACATACTGACTATCAGAAAATAAATTAAATACAGAATCTTTAAACATCACAAAAGCTTGTAAAACTGCATTAAGCTCTACCTTTTGAGCTGATTGTTTGGGTACTAAAAATGTAAAAGTTTGATCAGGGGTAACTACTGCTGCTGTACCATTATTTGACCCATCAGTGAATATATTTGGAGCATTCATGATAGGTGTTTTTCTTGTCATTTTTGGAAAAATTACAGGATGCAATGACCAAAAAGACAATAAAGGATTAGATGGTAAGTGGTTATCAAATGAAACATTAGATTTGCACATGATTATTGCCCAAGTATTTAACTCATTAGCTAACTCATCAATTTGATTCATAGTATATGGAGTAATAATTTTATTGGGAGAAATTCCAAACACTCCCTTTGCTGCTTTTATTCCTTTGAGTATTAATTGTCCTACAGCCTCAGGATACCTAGTAAGAATAGTGTTAGGAGAATAAGATAAATGTATCCATAATAATGGACCTTCTTGCCAAAATACTCCTGTAGGAATATTTTTTGTTGGTAGTACAATAAATAATAAAGGCAAACTTATATCAATTCTATCCAAATGCATATTTTCCATATATGTTTCAATGATTTTTAATGCCTTTCTTGCTTCAGGCGTTAACATTCGGGGTGAATTTGGATCTGATGGACCTTTTAGGATATCAAATAAAGGTCCCAACTCTCCTGTTGGTATACCTAAATAAGGCCTTATCCAATTTATGTCTCCTAATAACTTTTGAAAGTCATTAAGTGATTTGAGTTGATCTACTCGTATTTGAATTTTGGGTGGACGGACCATGGTTGAGGATAATAGAACTCCTAAATAATTAATTGGAAAATTTAATTGTACTTTATCTATTGCTATCTCTAGATTATAATTTTTTAATAAGTTTGTAAGTGTGGCATAACATTCTAGCAATGTGTTTTTATCTTTGTGTGCTAATAATACATCATCCATATAGTGAAATATTTGTAGTTCAGGATTTTGATTTCTAAGTGGCTGGATTACTTTGTTAACATAAATTTGACACATAGTTGGGCTGTTAGCCATCCCTTGAGGGAGTACTTTCCATTCATATCTCTGATCAGGACCTTCATGATTCAGTGCAGGGATAGTAAATGCAAAACGTGGACTATCCTCAGGATGAATTGGAATTGAAAAAAAAACAATCTTTAATATCTATAACTAAAACATACCAGGTTTTTGGCAAAGCAGACAACTGAGGAATCCCTGATTGAGCAGGTCCCATAATAACCATCTCATTATTAATGGCTCTTAAATCTTGCAATAATCTCCATTTACCAGATTTCTTTTTGATGACAAAAATGGGAGTATTATGGGGAGATACAGAAGGTTGTATATGTCTTTCTGCTAATTGTTGTTTGACCAGGTCATGGGCTGCTTGTATCTTTTCTTTAGTCAGGGGCCACTGAGGAACCCATACTGGTCTTTCTGATTTCCAAGTAATTTTTATTGTCTCAGTGGCCCTTTCTGAAAATCCAACCCATGTCTGTCTGTTCCTTGATCTATTTGTATTGGTGCTGCTATACCTTGTTCTTGTTTTTCTAATCTTTTTCCTTTCCTAAAACCTTGTCTAGTCATAATAGTGGGTGCATTTTGGTTGATGTTATTTGTTAATGTCAAACCTAATTGATCTAGGACATCTCGTCCCCATAAATTTACGGGAAGATGATCCAATACATATGGCTGTATAGTTCCTTCACATCCTTCAGGATCCTTCCAATCTAATACCATTGCACTTCTATGGGGATTAGTTGCCACTCCTAGGCCTCGAAGCGTTTGAGTGGCTTGTTGTAATGGCCAATGTTTTGGCCATTCTTGACGAGAGATGATGCTAAGGTCTGCACCTGTATCCAGTAGCCCATTAAATTCATGTCCTTGAATATTCAGTTTTAGCATGGGGCGAGAATCTAAATTTAAAGAAAGCATAGCCCAATCTACACCTGTGGAGCCTAATCCCTTGGAACCTCTTTCTACAGTACGACTGGAAAATTTATCATGTAGGCTGGGTATTATTAGTAACTGTGCTATTCTATCTCCTGGTGAAATTACTGATACACCCTTTGGAGAACTGGCTATAATTTTTATTTCACCTTCATAATCAGGATCAATTACCCCAGGACTTATCATAAATCCTTTTAGAGTAGAAGATCTGCGTCCCAATAATAAGCCTACTGTTCCTTTGGGAAGAGGTCCTTTCACCCCTGTGGGAATGATTTGAACTCCCATCTCTGGAGTTAGTACTGCTCTGGCGGAGGCGCAGATGTCCAACCCTGCGCTCCCTCTGGTTTGTCTGATGAAGGATCTGATGGACAATGTGTCCTGGGCACTACCCTGATGGGGTTGCTGGGTTCCTCCAGTGCTCCGTATATTTGTGGTTTTGGGCCCCGGAGCATTGGGCCCCCCTGTCCATTTTTTGGCAATGGAGCCCGATGCCTTTCTCCACGATATCGTGGATAAACACCTGGTCCTTGTTCGTTTTTTGATAATGGAGTACCCTCTATGGTGGTTTGAGAACGGCATTCATTAGCCCAATGTCTCCCTCTACGGCATCGTGGGCAAATACCTGGTATTCTACTCCTTTGATACCTAGTTTTGTTAAACCCTCCTCCAATGGGGCAATTCCTTTTAAAATGTCCTGTTTGTTCACAATTGTAGCATGTTCTTGGCCTGGCATCTAAAGCCTGTTTTACTGCAGCTGCCACAATTTGCCCTTGTTCATTAATGTCTCTGGCATCTAAAGCCTGTTTTACTGCAGCTGCCACAACTTACTCTTGTTCATTAATGTCTCTACATAATTTAATATATGTGTTTAAATCTTCATGTTTCCATGGTCTAATGATATCTTTGCACCAACGATTCGCTTGCTCATAAGCCAGGTGTTTTAGTAATGGCATTGCTTGTTCTGTATTCCCAAAAACTCTGGTAGCTGTTTGAATAAGCCTATCTACAAATTCAGCATAAGGTTCATTAGCTCCTTGTATTACCTTAGATAATTGACCTTGTAAACCTCCATGTCCTTGTAAAGTCTTCCATGCCTTAATTGCATCTACAGCTATTTGTGCATATACACCAGGATCATATGCAATTTGTTGCGGCTGATCCTCATAAGGTCCCTTTCCTAACAACATATCTAGATTTCTCTGAGGATAACCAGCTGCTGCATTTCGCCTAGCCGTCTCCTTGCAAAATTCCTCATTGGCAACCTTCCATAACAGGTATTGTCCTCCATTTAGCACAGCTTTACACATATTAGCCCAATCTGCTGGCGTCATGTTCAAGTTGTTAATGGATTCGACCATGCTTACAGTGAAGGGTGCTTGAGGACCATAGGTTGTTACAGCGTCTTTTAGCTGCTTCACTGTTTTGAAATTTAAAACTTGGTAAAATCGCTGCCCTCCTGCCTCAAATACAGGGCATGTTAATATTTGAGATCTTGTCTCAGGATCCCAACTATCAACTGCGGGGGTTGGGGACCTCCCAGCATATGGAGGTGGCCTTGTTAGTTGGACACTTACGTCCTCTGGTGATAGAAAGGTGTTAGTAGCAGTCTCCTGTAGAGGTGGTGCTGTTGGTTGGACACTTACACCCTCTGGTGATAGAAAGGTGTTAGTAGCAGTCTCCTGTTGTAACTTTCCCCCTGATGGCTTTTTCTGTTTTACACTTTCTTTCTCTGTCTGACTAACTTGAGAGACCTTCTCTTTTACTTGAATCATTATGTCTTCTCCTTCCTCTACCATTGTCTGAACTGAAGGCTTTGGACTAAGCAAACAAGATACGAACGTCCACAATGGCAATGTGCCAACTGGCAGAGTCCCTGGGCTTTTCTTTTCTATTCTTTTTAAATCTTCACCATGATGGTTCCATTGTGATATATTTAACAACTCCTCCTTAAAAAGCCATGGGCTACATTTTTGTATTGCATCAACGTATGCCCTGACTGTTCTTGATTTTACTGAGATGCCTCCTTCCTCTAACAATTTACTTAACACTCTTTCAGTTTGTTTTTTACTAATTTCTGATCCCGTATTTCTACTATAATACAACCCAACAAGATGACGCCAAACAAAACCGAGACAGAATGAAATAAAAAGGGAACAACAAAAAGTCATTATAGCCTTTCTATCCTCCTGACATGTGCATCCGTCCTTTCTCCCTATCTGTTCCTCAGACGTAAATAGTTTTTCCTCAGATGTGAGCGGTTTTTCTTCCGTCTCACTCATCTCCAGGGACAGGCAACTTAAAACAAAAGTGAAGCAAAATAAAAGAGGAATCTTAAAATGGCTACCCATCCTCTCACCCTGCCCTCAGGGGCGAGCAGTTTCACTTACCCTCAGTCGCTCCCCGTGTGAGCCACCAAATGCCGCAGTCTGGCTGGGCACAATCAGGAGCCACTTGTCAAAAGAAACTAACTTTATTTTTAGAACCACACACGCCAAACAAAACAGCCTCTCAGGAAAAACCCTCAGAGCCTCAACTGCCACCACCGGCTTTCCACAAGCCTCTCTCTCCCACACAAGCTTCTCTCCACCTCCCACAATCCTCCTGCTCTTGAGGCCGATTGGCTGGGTCACGTGGGCGGAGCCAAAAAAGTCCCCCAATGAGCAGCTCCGTGGTCTGAAAGGGCAGGGAAACAGCCCAATGAGCATCACTGCAGAGGAGCCAATCAGCTAGATGTTGCTGGGGCCGCTGTGAGCCAATCATCAGCCGGCAGCTGGAAGTTTGCTGGCAGCTGGAAGTTTGCTGGGGCCCCTTCGGCTGTGGCTCTCAACAGCCTAGTATGCACAAGACTCTGGGTTCCATCCCCACCACTGAAAGAAAAATATAAGAAGGGCTGGGGATGTGGCTCAAGCGGTATTGCGCTTGCCTGGCATTCGTGCGGCCCAGGTTCGATCCTCAGCACCACATACAAACAAAGATGTTGTGTCTGCCAAAAACTAATATATATATATATATATATATATATATATATATATATATATATATATATATATATATTTAATTCTCTAAAAAAAGGGGAAAAAAAGAAAAATATAAGAAGATATAAAATGTAAAAGAAAAAAATCTCTGTGGTATCAGGTCCAGAAAAGAAACTGAAGGAGGAAAATCTGGAGGCCACAGAAGTGACCAATGTCCAGGTAGGAGAGGAGAGCCTGAGATGGAATAGGATTTATGGAATCCATTCAAGAAAGATTCAGGTGGTGCACACCTGTAATCCAGAGACTCTGGAGGCTGAGGCAGGAGGATGGTAAATTCAAGGACAGCCTTAGCAATTTAGCAAGACCTGTCTCAAAATAAGAATTTTAAAAAGGGCAGGTTGGGGGTGTAGATCAGTGGTAGAGTGTCCCTGAGTAGTAGGGGGGAAAATGGAGAGAGGGAAAAAAAGGAGAGAGTAAGGGAGAGGAAGAGAGAGAATCAGAATGGAAATAGGCAGGACTTGGTGATAACTAGTCAATTATTTTTAATTGATTCCTAGTTCCACAGTATCTGTTCTGGTTCTACTAGCATCTATATCAGTCTCCATCTACAAGAATACCACAGTGCTCCAAGCCCCCATCACCACTCACCTCAACTAGTGCCCTCTTGGATGATCTCTTTGCATCCACTCATCCCTTTCCAATCTGCTTTCTACATTGTTACAACTGTGATTTTTTACATACTTCAAGTCAGATCATTTAATTTCCCTGCTTTAAAAACTCTTTAAGAATTTTCTTTGGCACTTAAGATAAAGACCAAAATCCTTAAGCCATATGGCCAGCCCTGAGTTTCCTGGCCCCTGTCTACCTCTCTGAACTTTCTACCTCATTTTCTGTTCTCTGCGTATACTGGCCTGCTTTCAAATGCCTCACCATGCTTCCTCCTACCACAGGGTCTTTGCACATGCTGCTCCTCCAACAGAATGTTTCCTTCCCTGCTTCACCTGATGGTACCAACTCTCTGTTTGGTTACCAGCTTAATCATTACTTCCCTAGGGAAACCTTCCTTGATGGCCCAAGGTCCCCCCATTTTATGCTCTCAGAGCTCTTTACACTTCTCCTTCATGGTCTTTAATCACAGTAAAAGTTTTACTTTCATTTATGGTATCATTTCATTACTGTCTATCTCTTTCATAAGATCAACATCTGTAATATTTTTGTTCACCATTATGTGTCTATGCCTAATACAATGTTTGGCACACAGAAGGTTCTGAATTATATTTGTTAAATAAATGAATAAACATCAGGAGCAATTTAAATGCTAATTAAAGCAGCAATGACCTATCATTGTACCCATAGATTGGCAAAGATTAAAAAGACTGAAAATATCCAGCATGGGCAAAGATTGAAGAAAATGAGCACTCTCATATTCCAGGTGGTGGGTGTGTAGATTGATATGTCCTTTGTGGAGGCCAATTGGACCTTCAAATGTTCACACTGTTTGATCCCACAATTCTACCCCTGAGAATTTATTCCAAGAAAATAATCACTCATGTGCATAATGGTATACCCAGGAGGATGTTTATGGAAGCACTATTTGTAATTGGAGAGGGTTAGAAACAACTTAAATGTTCAACAATAAGGTATTATTTAAATAAATCATAGTGCAGTCACACAATAGAACACTGTGTGTCCATTAAAAATGATAATGTAAATTATATTTATTGACATGATAATCCACTCATGATAGAAGCTTGAGTAAAAATAGTTACTAAAAAGTACAGTGGGGGACTGGGGTTGTGGCTCAGTGGTAGAGTGCTTGCCTGACATGTATGAGGTCCTGGGTTTGATCCCCAACACCACACACATAAAAAAGTATGATGATAGGATTCTGGGTTACCTATTTTAATAGTGTATAATATAGCTATCTGAATTCTTAGAAGTATAAGGATAAATACAAAATTCTTTTTGTGGGCTGGGGTTGTGGCTCAGTGGTAGAGCACCTGCCTAGCACGTGTGAGGCACTGGGTTCAATTCTCAGCACTGCATATAAATAAAATAAAGATCCATTGACAATTAAATATGTGTGTGTGTGTGTGTGTGTGTGTATATATATATATATATATATATATATATATATATCCCTCTTCCTGTGAGTTACTTTTGGGTCTTTCACATTTTATTCTATATCATACTATCTGGTATTAAAATACTTCATGAAAAAGTACTCACAGCTGGGCACAGTGGCACATGCCTGTAATCCCAGCATCTTGGAGGCTCAGGCAAGAGGATTCTGAGTTCAAAGCCAGTCTCAGCGACTTAATGAGGCCCTGAGAAACTTAGTTAGACTCTGTCTCAAAATAAAAAATAAAAGGAGCTGGAGATGTGGCTCAGTGGTTAGGTACCTCTGGGTTCAATCCCCAGTACCAAAAAAATACAAATAAATATATAAATAAAAAGGGCTGGGGATATGTCTCAGTACTTAAGCACCCCTGGGTTCAATGTAAACTCATGTATCACTTGATTAATTAAATAAGTCTTAAACCAAACTCAGAAAAATATAGAATACTAAAGGCAAATATGCTTATGATCATATATGTGTGTTGCAGATAAGTATACATATAAAAAGGATCTGAACTAATGTTCTGGGCTGTGGAATTATGAGTAATCTTTATGTCCCTTTTTTGCTTTTCTATAGTTTCTGTAATTAGCATATATTACTTTTCTAATAAGAGAGAATAATCAAATATATTTCATTTTGAAAAAAAGCATTACAATCAGAAAAGATTGAAGAGAGAGAAGGACTCTTATAATTGCTGGCCAGCCAGCCCATCCATGCCCCAGTAGGCCAAATGTGGGTAGCCATGTTTAATCAAGAGGTTGCTTAGTGACCATAGAACCAGAGCAAAGGGCTTAGCTGGATGACTCTAATATCTGAAGACAGCAAAGCAAGAAGAGTGATACATCATCTCCACTGCAGTGATAAACTGTTGGCCTTGAATACAGTCTTTATCTTTATTATTGATTTATTTGCAGTGCTGGGGATTGGACCCAGGACTTTGAGTCTGTTAGGCAGGTGCTCTACCAGTGACCTACAGCCCAGACCAAACACAACATTTGAAAAAGCCCAACTCACTTAGTACCCTAGGAATCTACCCCAATATTGCTAGATGCCATTGCCCTGGACCTCCTTGCTTATATACGATTTACCCTCACCTGACTGTGTCTCTGGCTAACAATAAACTCTCAGATCCATGACCCAGTTATGTACCCATTTATGGTCTGGTGTCTTTTGGGTTTGTGTGTGAGTGTGTATGGTACTGGAGATTGAACCCAGGGGTGCTTTACCACTGAACTACATCCTCAGCCCTTTTTTATTTAGCATTTGCCCTCAGTCTCCTTGAGGCTTAATTTACATCCTTTCCCTGACGCATTTCAGTTTGAACTTGCTCTTGACTCATCTTGCTAAGCCTCTCTAGCTATAGAACTGCTGGTAAGGGTCCGACTTTTCTTTGTTCCACTCCTGGGATGGGAGCAGGATATGAGATTCAGACATATGCCTGGAAAAGGTAATTTCAGACATTTCAAAAAACTGAGGGAGACCCCCAGACTCCACTGCACTGGGTGGGCCATGGCAACCCTTTTTCTCTCAGTTTCCTATATGTCTGGGTCTCATGTTGTGTGGTGCTGGGGATTGAACCCAGGGCCTTGTGCATATGAGGCAAGCACTTTACCAACTGAGCTATATTCCCAGCCTGTATGTTTTTTTCTTTTTGGTACCAAAGATTGAACTCAGGGGCACTCGACCACTGAGCCACATCCCTGGCCCTATGTTGTATTTTTTTTTATTTAGCGACAGGATCTCACTGAGTTGCTTAGTGCCTCACTTTTGCTGAGGCTGGCTTTGAACTCACAAGCCTCCTGCCTCAGCCTCCCACAGCTGGATACATTCTTTCTAGAGCTTATAACTTTCAGTTATGGTATAATTGATTTCTTATTCTTTCTGCTTTGGGCCTGGGAAATATTTTGCTCTTAAAGTATTTTTTAGTGTCTGATCTTATACATCATATGGTAATTGTGTTACTTTGAAAGGATTGCCCTGTCATTCTTCTATAAATATAAAGATGGCAATCAAACCACACCATATTTTTAGTGTCTCATATACCCTTAACATCCAACACAATGCCATGCATGTAGTAAGTGCTCAATAATAACAGAATGAAAGAATAAATTGAATGAATGCAGATGCAAAGGGTACATACATGATAGGGTGGGAACATTGAATAAATCAGTATAAAAGTTTAAGTTTTAAAATATAAATTTGTTACTAACTGCACAAATAATACATGAATCCATTCTTTTGTGTTTGTGTGTGAGTGTGTACGGTACTGGAGATTGAACCCAGGGGTGCTTTACCACTAAACTACATCCTCAGCCCTTTTTTATTTTTATTTTGAGACAGGGTCTTGCTAAATTGCTGAGACTGGCCTCAAACTTGTGATCGTCCTGCCTCAGCCTCTGAGTCACTGGGATTATAGGTATGCACCCAGCTAATGCATGAATAATCCATTTGTTGTATGTCAGGGGTACTGGGGATGAACCCAGAGCCTTGTGTGCTGCAGTCTGGCTGGGCACAATCAGGAGCCACTTGTCAAAAGAAACTAACTTTATTTTTAGAACCACACACGCCAAACAAAACAGCCTCTCAGGAAAAACCCTCAGAGCCCCAACTGCCACCACTGGCTTCCCACAAGCCTCTCTCTCCAACACAAACCTCTCCACCTCCCACAATCCTCCTGCTCTTGAGGCCGATTGGCTGGGTCGCGTGGGCAGAGCCAAAAAAGTCCCCCAATGAGCAGCTCGTGGTCTGAAAGGGCAGGGAAACAGCCCAATGAGCATCACTGAAGAGGAGCCAATCAGCTAGATGTTGCTGGGGCCGCTGTGAGCCAATCATCAGCTGGCAGCTGGAAGTTTGCTGGGGCCCCTTCGGCTGTGGCTCTCAACACTTGTGTATGTTGGCAGTTGCTCTACCACTGAGCTATATCCACAGACCTGAATCCATTCTTATAAAAAGCAGAAAAAAAGCAAAATTTCCCTTTTATTAGCCCCACCTCCAAACTTAATCCTTCCCTAGAGGTAACCCCTACTTGGCATACATACATACATACATCTTTCTAAAGCACTTTCTCTACATGTAAATTTATGTGTACACTGACATGGAGTAAACTCAAATTGCTAAATAAAAAATATTATAAAGGAATATATATATATATATATATATATATGTATATATATATATATATGTATATATATATATATATATATATGTATATATATATATATGTATGTATATATATATATATATATATATATATATATATATATATATGGGGGGCTTGAACTCAGGAGTATTTTATCACTGAGCCACATCCTCAGCCCTTTTTTATTTTTATTTTGAGACAGGGTCTCATTAAATTGCTTAGAGCCTTGCAAATTTGCAGAGGCTGGCCTTAAACTTGCTACCCCCCTGCCTAAGCCTCCTGAGTTGCTGAGATTGTAGTCATGTGCCACCACGCCTGGTTGCAAACCTGTATTTATAGTCTGAAACACATTTTTTTAAAACCTCATTAACTATGGATTCTAGATGTCCCAAATGACATCTTTGAAATTGAGCTTTCCATTCTTGAACATAGTATGTCTCTCCAAAGAGTCAGATCTTCACTTATGGCCCTCAATAACAGTAGAAATGTTCACCATGCTTAACTGTGTCTTGTAAATAATTGTCCTATTACAAAGGGTTGTTGTTCATTATTTGATAAGGATTTACTGGGGAATTGGATATCAAGGAAGACAGGGCCTACCTTATGTAAGAGTATGCCCTATTTAAGTTTTTTTTTTTTTTTTATTCAAGACTTAGGTGTTTCACTTCTAAATTTTCATCCTTAACTCAGTGTCCCACATATACCCACACTCTCTTATCTGCAACCCCCAAGCCTAGGGCAGAAGTGAGAGGATAAATGTGCTAAATAAACACTTGCCAGTAGATTTCAAGTGGCCACGGAGTTCTGGAAAGAGCAGTTTTCTATTGAATCCACTTGAGGACCACTTACTGGGGATGCTATGTCACTAAACTTTATGGGCTTGTTCTGCAAGGAGAGTGATAGCCAGAGACCCTACTCTACAAGGGGCTTGCTGAGCATAATGGTCATTTTTTTGGTGTTTGCCTGTTCTGGAACAATCCCTTTCCTTTGCACATCCACTAGGACGTGATGTGCCCAGCATTAGGTTCCTAGGGCTCCCATAGGAAAGTACTACACACTAGAGACTGAAAACAACAGAAATTTATTGTTAACGGGGGGCTGGGGTTGTGGCTCAGTGGTAGAGTGCTCACCTAGCACGTGCGAGGCCCTGGGTTCAATCCTTAGCACCACATTAAAATAAATAAATAAAATAAAGGTATTGTGTCCAACTTAAAAAAAAAAAGAAAGAGAGAAGAGGAAGGTTTTGCAGGCTACACAATTCTAGTTACAGAGGTACAAGGTGCTGAGCAGTTGTTTTATATCATCGGTTCCTTGCATCATGTTTTTTGTACTGGGGATTCAACCCAGGTGCACTCAACCACTGAGCCACATCCTCAGCCCTATTTTGTATTTTATTTAGAGACAGGGTCTCACTGAGTTGCTTAGCGCCTCGCTAATTTGCTGAGGCTGGCTTTGAACTTGAGATCCTCCTGCCTCAGTCTCCCAAGCTGCTGGGATTATAGGTGTGAGCCACCGCACCCTGTTATCCTTGCATCTTCTTAATATTTATTATCCCCGTGTTAAAGATAAAGAAAGTGAGGGCTGGGGATGTGGCTCAAGCGGTAGCGTGCTCGCCTGGCATGCGTGCGGCCCGGGTTTGATCCTCAGCACCACATACAAACAAAGGTGTTGTGTCCACCGAGAACTAAAAAATAAATATTAAAAAAAAATCTCACTCTCTCTTAAAAAAAAAAAAAAAAGAAAAAGAAAGTGAAAGTGAGCCAGGCATGGTGGCACACGCCTGTAATCCCAGCAGCTCAGGAGACTGAGGCAGGAGGATCACGTGTTCAAAGCCAGCTTCAGGAACAGCAAGGTGCTAAGCAACTCAGTGAGACCCTGTCTCTAAATAAAATACAAAATAGGACTGGGGATGTGGCTCAGTCGTCAAGTGCCCCTGAGTTCAATCCTGCCAAAAAAAAAAAAGGAGGGGGATAAGGAAAGTGAGGCTCAAAAAAGTTATTTATGTTGCTTTTCCACAGTCACCTGGTTATTAAGCAGCAGAGCCAGGTTTCATTCAAATCTGCCTAAATTCACAGTCCTGTAATCCCAGTGATTACTGTCCCTGGCTCTAGTCCCTTCCAGAGACCCACATGCATTCTTGCCTTTGAGTTCATGAGACATTCCTAGAATATTACAATAAAATACACATTCCTAAGTGTATATATCAATGGATTCTACATATTTTACATATACTCATGTATATGTACCCAATTTATGATATCAGACAATTCTAACCTCCAAGGTTTCCTCCTGATGACACCCAGTCAATCTTCCCCAAAGGTAACCATTTGCCTGTTCTCTCTACTGCTATAGATAAATATGTTATTTACGCTAGTTCTTTTTTTTTTTAAAGAATGATTTGTGTGTGTGTGTGTGTGTGTGTGTGTGTGGTGCTGGGGATTGAACCCAGGGCCTTGTGCATGCAAAGGCAAGCACTTTGCCAACTGAGCTATATCCCCAGCCCAAGAATTATTTTTTTTAAGTTGTTGATGGACCTTTATTTTATTTATTTATATGTGGTGCTGAAATTTGAACCCAGGGCCTCACACATGGCAGGCAAGCTGTCTACTGCTGAGCCACAACCCCAGCCCCTTTATGCTAGTTCTTAGGAGATTTTTTTCCCCTAAAATCTAAGAGCATTAATTCAGTGAGTTTAGAACTATAAGTTGCAAGCTAGTTATGGCTTTTGAAATCAAGCATTCTTTTTTAATAAAATAGAATACATCAAATTATATCATATGTAGTAACATGTATTGAGACTTTTGTGATAATGTTATGGGTATGTGTATGAATGGGTGTGTACTGGATCATAATGGAAAATGCATTCCTTGGCGTGGGTCATATTAAAAAATGTTTGTAGGAGCAGGAGTAATCCCAGAGATTCTGGAGGCTGAGACAGAAGGATTGCAATTCAAGGCCAGCCTTGGTAATTTAGCAAAGGCCTGTCTCAAAATAAAAAAGGCTTGGGAATGTACTTCAGTGGTAAAGTGCCCCTGGGTTCAATCCCTGGTGTTAGGTAGAATTTGACATAGGCAACACCATTTTTTGTTGTTGTTGTTTTATACAAAGTACATGTATGAAGACTTGAATTGAGTGTCAACATAGTTTATATACAAACAGAGATACAAAAATTGTGGTATATATGTGTATTAAGAATTGTAATGCAAAACAAAACAAAGTACATGTATAAAGGCAAAAAAAAAAGGATAGCATTACCTTAGATTAGGTAGAGGGAAGTAAAATGGGGGGAAGGCAGAGGAAGTGGGGATAAGAAAGACAGTAGAATGAAACAGCCATTATTATTTTATGTATATATGTGACTGCATGACCAATATGATTCTACAATGTGTACACTCAGAAAAATGAGAAATTATATCCCATCTATGTATATCAAAGTATATAAGTGCATTCTACTGTCATGTATAACTAATTAAAACAAATAAAAAAATCTAAAGAAATAGGCAACACCATTTTGAAACATATCCTCCATCTTAGAAAGAGAGTCACCTCACAGTCACTTTGACTCAGCCTGACATAAACCCCAGACAATACTCCATTATCATGCAAAGAAAGGAAATTGTTATCTGGGACCAGAATCCTGAAAACACCTGGTTCCACAAGGAACAGTGACCACCTCAAAGAATGGAGGTGACAACCAAAAGGCTCCCTCCCTGACAACCCCCTAGCAATAGCCTAACCACAAAAATCGCTCCTCCGCATATCTACCCCAGGCTATAAGCAGAAGACAGGTCTCAGTCTCTACTGGATCACCATCTGCAGGTTTGTCCCAAATAAACCTGTGTAATCCTTGAGCCACCGCTCCTCTCTCTTTCTTTCATTTCCTTCTTTCCTTACACCCCGTACCATGAAAAAAAAAGTTTCTAGGGTCTGGGGGTATGTCTCAATGGTAGAGCCCTTGCCTAGCATGTGTGATGCCCTCGGTTCCATGGCCAGCATCTCCCTTTTCCAAGAAGTTTCAAAACACTGCACTAATTACCACAGGGGACTGAGGAGAATTGCAGCCTCTTCTCAGTCCCAGGTCTGATAAACATCCATTTCAGCCATTGAGGTCTCTGGAGGACACATGACACCTCCCTGACGCCACCCCCACCTCTCTGTAAGGAAACCGTGGCTCAACTACCATCTGGGCTGATTATATTTTTTAAACCCCAAGGAGGTACTTGAGTCAATCAAGTAAGAGGCCAACTCAAGCTAAGCCATGCAGTTGATATTTAGCATACTGGCCCTGAACTAGTACCACCTGTGAGACCCCTGTTGCTCTCCAGATCACTCCAGACAGGCTTTTGTTGTTGTGGGTGTGGTACTGGAGATTGAACCCAGGGTGCTCTATCACTGAGCTACATTTCCAGCCCTTTTTACTGACTCCTCAGTTCCATGGTGACTGAGAGAAAGGCAGCCTGGCATGCTCAGAAAAGGCTAGTGGTGCCCTCAAGAAACTGAGCCAGGCCACATGCGGTGGTGCACACCCATAATCTCAGAGGCTCCTGTGAGACAGGATGACCACAAATTCACAGCCAGCCTCAGCAACTTAGCAAGATCCTAAGCAACTTAGCAAGACCCTCTCTCTAAATAAAATATTGTCTTAAAAAAGAGCTGGGGAGCCAGACGCAGTGGTACACACCTGTAATCCCAGTGGCTCAGGAGGCTGAGGCAGGAGGATTGTAAGTTCAAAGCCAGCCTCAGCAACAGTGAGGTGCTAAATAACTCAGTGAGACCCTGTCTCTAAATAAAATACAAAATAGGGCTGAGGATATGGTTCAGTGGTCGAGTTCCCTCGAGTTCAATCCCCAGTACCCTCCAAAAAATAAAATAAAACAAGGGCTGGGGAAAGGGACTTAAAATCAGCATACCACAGTGATGTAGCCACATCAGTGCTTATAGCAGCTCAATTCACAATTGCTAAACTATGGAACCAATCTAGATACCCTTCAATAGATGAATGGATTAAAAAATGTGGTACATATACACAATGGAGTATTACTCAGCCTTAAAGAAGAAATTATGGCATTTACAGGTAAATGGATAGAACCAGAGAATATTATACTAAGTGAAATAAACCAATCCCCAAAAAAACCAAAAGCTGAATATGTTCTTTGATAAGCAGATGCTGATCCATAGGGATTTGGTGGGGGCGGGGGATAGGAAAGAATAAAGGAACTTTGGTTGAGTAGAGGGGAGTGAGGGGAGGGGTAGGGTTGTGGAGATGGTAAGGACAGTAGAAATAGACATTATTGCCCTATATATATGTATGATTACACTATTGGAGTGACTCTGAATTATGTGCAGCCAGAGGAATGAGAAGTTCTGCTCCATTTGTGTACAATGTGTCAAAATGCATCCTGCTGTAAAATTAATTAATTAAAAAGTTGTAAAATTTTAAAAAATAAAGATAACAATACTAGCTGTCATTTAAAAAGAATGGGGCTGGGATGTAACAGTAGTTAAGCACCCCCTATGTTCAATCCCCAGTACCTCCCCCGATTAAAAAAAAAAAGAGAGAGAGACTGAGGCAGGTATGGTGGCACATGCCTGTAATCTCAGCTCTGGGAGAATCACGGGATCAAGGCCAGCCTCAGAATATTAGTAAGACTCTTAAAAATGAAAAAAAAAAAAAGAGAGAAAGAAAGAGAGAGATAGAACAAGAGACTGTAAATCAGAGTTTGATGGGAATTCTTTGTTCAAATCTTACAGGTTTTCTGTTAACTTGAAGTTATTTCAAAATAAAAAGTTAAAAAAAAATAAAACAAATAATTACCTTTTGGCAAATTCTTTCCAATTTGTGGGCATTCCTGTCCAGGAAGGGGAAGGGCAGTCCTGTAACAGATGGGTAGGGGTTCTCCTTGGGAGCACATGAGGGCTGAGTTTTCTTATTGTTGCTGAGTTATCTCCACTACACACTTGAGCTTTTAGATAAATCCAGCATTAACCCACTGAATCAATATAAACCTTATGCCAGGTGCAGTGGCGCACACCTGTAATCCCAGCAGCTCGGGAGGCCAAGGCAAGAGGATCTAGAGTTCAAAGCCAGCCTCAGCAATTTAGCAAGGCCCTAAGCAACTCAGTGAGACCCTGTCTCTAAACAAAATACAAAAAAAAGGGCTGGGGATGTGGCTCAGCAGTTAAGCACCCTTGGGTTCAATCCCAGGTACCAAAAAAAAAAAAAAAAAAGGAGATATATATATATATATATATATATATATATATATATATATATATATATATATATATATTTCAAATATGTGACAGTTGTTTATTTCCAGAAAAAAACATCTCACAGATATATAACTGCTCCCCAGAAGTTTACCCTCTGAATTGTCCCTATTCCCAGTGTCTGGGTTCAGGAGCATGTCCCCTCCATCCCCCAGCCGAGTGAGGGACACGCCCCCCCTCCTCGGCACTCCCACAGCACCAAATCCTTACAATTCTCACAACACTTATCAAGTTGCCCTGTAATTTCCTGCTTATCTGCCTTCTCACTCAAAGGCAAAGGCCATGCCAGTCCTAATTATCACTGTCTCCACAGCTCATAGCACAGTGGCTGTCGGACAGCGTGTCCTTAATAAACACAGTCTGTCCACTGCATCTGTGGGTTCCACATCTGCAGATTCAATCAGCTACAGATCAAAAATATTAGAAAAAAAATGTTCCTCTGTATTGAACATATACAGCCTTTCACCCCTAAACAATGCAGCATAGTAATTATTTATATAACATTTGCATTGTTTCTGGAATTACTAATTAGATTACTTATATCTAGAGATGGTTTAGATTATATGGGAAGATGTGTGATATGAAAGCACCATGCCATTTTATTTTAGAAACTTGAATATCTGTGGATTTTGATGTTCTCAAAGGTCCTGGAACCAATCCCCCATAGATTCTGAGGGACAACTGGATTCAGTAAATGGACTTTATTACCCCAGCCACTCATTGGCAATATAAGTTTGACTCTTCTTTCAGTCATTAGTCTTCACTTAAGTCTGGCCTCTTCTCCAGTTAAGGTTGGACTGGGGACTTGGGGTTTGATTTGAGTAACACCTGAAAGAGTCCCCATTTCCAAGTTAGTTCCCATTTACTAACATAGCTAAAGTCTGACTGTTTCCACTTCTCTAATGCAAACATTCCTGGGAGACATAACACATTTAACTGGGATTTAGTCCTTGACCCCATATATGATTCCATTTACCAACCCTACTTTTCCTCCTCATGGAAATAGGCCAAAGTAGCTGGTTTATCAGATTTGAGGTGGCAGATGCAATGGCAGAAGTTCAAGAAAAAGCAAAGAATGTCTTTTCATTTCTTCATTCCACAAATATTACTGAGATACTGCTATGTCCCAAGCACTATGCTAGGAACTGGGGATATAGTTGTGACAAGGACTGACACCATTCTAGGCCTTATGGAGTTTTCAGCCTAGTGGAGGTCAATAATCAAGAATGGTATAAAGATAAGTAAATTCACAACTGTAATCAGGGCTAGGGTGCAGAGAAAAGGGAACACTTACACACTGCTGGTGGTAATGTAAATTAGTACAGTCATTATGGGTAATAGTATAGAGGTTCCTCAAAAATTTAAAAATAGGGTTGAGGGTGTAACTCAGTGGCAGAGTGCTTGCCCAGCATGCACAAGGCACTGAGTTCAATCGCCAGTACCAAAAAAAAAAAAAAAAAAAAAGACCAATTTAAAAATAGAACTACCACATGATCCAGCGATCTCACTACTGGGTATATATCCAAAGGAAATGAAATCAGTATTTGAAGAGACATCTGCATTCCCACGTTCATTGCAGTGCTATTCACAATAAACAAGAAATCAAGAAATGGAAACAACGTAAATGTTCATCAACTTGGGCATGTCATTTAACCTCTTATCTGTCACTTGATCACTTTAATGATTCAAAATGTGTGGCACAAGGCTGGGATTGTGGCTCAGTGGTAGAGTGCTCAACTTGCACGGGTGGGACCTGCGTTCGATCCTCACCACCACATAAAAATAAAGGCATTGTGTTGTGTCCATGTACACCTAAAAAATAAATTTAAAAAAGTGTGTGGAGGGCTGGGGATGTGGCTCAAGCGGTAGCATGCTCGCCTGGCATGCGTGGGGCCCGGGTTCAATCCTCAGCACCACATACTAGATACTAGGTATTCAGTAACAGTTCCCTTAGGGTTTGGTTTTGGTTTGTTTGTTTTTTAAAATACTTATTTTTTAGTCATAGTTGGACACAATACCTTTACTTTATTTATTTTTTTATGTGGTGCTGAGGATCAAACCCAGGACCTCACACATGCTAGGTGAGCACTCTACCACCGAGCCACAACCCCAGCCCCTGTTTGGTTGGTTTTTATTTTGGGGATTGAACCCAAGGGCACTTCACCATTGAGCTACATCCCCCCTGCCCATATCTATCTATTTATTTATTTATTAAATAATTTTTAGTTGAAAATGGATCTTTTATTTATTTGTTTGTTCATTTGTATGTGGTGCTGAGGATCAAACCCAGGGCCCCACACATGCTAGGCAAGTGCTCTACCACTGAGCCACAACTCCAGCCCTTATTTATTTTATTTTGAGACAGGGTCTTGTTGAATTGAACTTGGGATCCTCCTGCCTCAGTCTTCCAAGTTACTGAGATTACAGGCATGCACAACCCCGCCCTGCACCTTCATTCTTTTATTTTTTTAATGTTTTTTTTTAATTATAGATGGACACAATGCCTTTATTTTATTTATTTATTTTTACGTGGTGCTTAGGATGAAACCCAGTGCCTCATATGTGCTAGGCAAGCGCTCTCCCACTAAGCTACAACCCCAGTCCCTCTTCATTATTTATATAGTAATAATACTATTTATATGAACACTTATTACTTTAATCATCCCAGTTAATTATCAAGACCACTGTCTGAGGAAGGTGTAATACTAGGAAGCAGTACTAGGTGTAATACTAGGAAGCTTGTTTATTGATGAGATAATTAAGGGTCAAATAAATTGCAGCTGGACCAAGGACATATACTAAATGGTTGATCTGTCATTAGAACTTCTCTTTTTCCAAGTATTGACACTGGAATGGGTGAATGATGGCTAGTTGTTCATAAATCCAGCGGTTGGGCCTTTTTTACTATGTGGCTTAAGACTGGGTCTTGATGTTAGCTGGTGATGAAAGTCTTCCTAATTTTCCCCTGAATTGGAGCACTTTGCTGCCCCCTTGTGACTCACCAAGTTCCTACCTCTGGGTTCTGGTTCACAAGAAAAAATTAACTCCCTTTTCTGCTACAACTATTTCCCTCCAGGAAAGGAGTTACCCTAAGAGAAACAAAGGAGCCCAGCGCCACCATGGTGTAAGCTTGTAATCCCAGCAATTTGGGAGGCTGAGACAGGAAGGATTGATTGTAAGTTCAAAGCTAGCCTCAGCAATTTAGCCAGGCCCTAAACAACTTAGTAAGACCTTGTTTCTAAATAAAACATAAAAAGGGCTGGGGGTGTGGCTCAATGGTTGAGTGCTCCTGGGTTTAATTAGTGAGGAAAACAAGGGGTGGGGAGGAAGCAAAGGAAATAGATGATTGAGGTTTACTTCTGTTACTGGTTTTGGTTGTCTAGTTTTTTGGGTTTTTGTTTGTTTTCGTTTTTGTTTTGTTTTGTTTTGTTTTGGTACGAGGGATTGAACTCAGGGACACTCAATCACTGAGCCACATCCCCAGCCCTATTTTGCCTTTTATTTAGAGACAGGGTCTCACTGAGTTGCTGAGTGCCTCACTGTTGCTGAGGCTGGCTTTGAACTCACGATCCTCCTGTCTCAGCCTCCCAAGTCATGGAATTACAGGCATGCTCCACCACACCTGGCAATAGTGTTTGGTTTTGTTTTTGTTTTTAATATAGAGCAAAAAATATAGGTGTCTCTTACAGTAACTAGGGGCTTCACAAGTTGTGCCTTTTTGTTTTGTTTTTTGTTCTGGGGACTGAACCCAGGGGGTGCTTAACCACTGAGCCACATCCCCAGCTCTTTTTATTTATTTATTTTTTAATTTAGAGACAGGGTTTCATTAAGTTGCTGAGGCTGGCTTTGAACTCATGATTCTCCTGCCTTAGCCTCCTGAGTCGCTGGAATTATAGGTATGTACCACCATAGCTGGTGGGTCAGGTCTTAAGGGATAAGCAAGAGCTTCCCAGGCAAACTAGCAGGTGGAGGGGCATCCTGAACAGAGGGAACAGCATGATCAAAGGCAGAAAGATATGATGGAGCATTGCAAGATTTTAAGCTGGGAGAGCAACATGATCAGGTGGATTAGTTATTTGATTCAATATGTGTATGGCACCTGCTGTGCTAGGTAGTGGTGAATGCAGCAGTGAAAGAAAAAAGTCCCTAAACTCATGGAGCTTACATTCCAGCTGGGAAGATAGACATGGAGTCAATGAATATATAGTATGTCTTTGGATGAAAATAAAGTAGGGGATGGGAACAGAAAGGAAACTGTGCTGTTTTAGACAGGGTGGTCAGGGAGGCCTTCCTGCTCAGGTGGCATTTGAGCAGGACTGAACAAAGTAAGCTCCCGTAGGCTTCACAGATGAATGGGGAAAGGCAGAAGCAACTGCAAGGTGCAAAGACCCTGAGGTGAGAGCATGCTTGGAGTGATCAAAGAATAAGAGGTAGGGTCAGGGAGGACTGGAGCAGCATGATCGAGGATAGGGTTGGGCAAAGCTGATATAACGTGGGGAGTGAGGTAGCAAAGGACTCGGTCATGTTTTCTTGTAGGGCCTGTGGGCCAAGGCAAAAAGTTGCGATCTCATTTTAAGAGAGATGGGAAATGTTTGTTGACACTGTTGTTGGGATGTAACAGGAAAAGGAGGAATTAGGATGATTTGAAGATTTTCTCCAAGCAACTAGAAGGACTCAGAGTAGTCATGCTAAGTTTGAGGAGTCTGTTAGACCTCCAAGGGGAGCTGTTGATCAGGCAGCTGAGTGGCAGGTATCTGCAGAGGGAACAGGGATCTGTTAAAGATCTGAGACCCATTAGACCTTAAGACCTGCAAGGAAGTGAGTGCATGAGAGAAGCAATAAGAAGACAGAGCCCAGTGGATCTCCAAACTCTAGATGCTAGATGGAGAAAGCAGGAGCAAGAGAAGGTATTGAGGACTGATGGGTGGGGTGGGGATATCAAAGGAAAACTAGGAGCTGGGTCTCCCATAGCCAAGAGAAGCAAATGTTGCAAGGAGGATGGAGTCTTGAATCATGTCAAATGCTAACGAGGCTCAGAAAGATGAGGGTTCAGAATTCCCCATTGGATTTGACAGCATGAAGTAAGGCCATGGATGGCCTTACCACACCCTAGCTTCCTGGGTATGCCACCTATGCAGTCAGACAGGTCCCTACTCTCAGCAAGGTCCTGCAATTGATCTAATGCTCATCTATCTGTGAGGTCTTGAAATTCTTTTTTTCTTTTCTTTTTTTTTTTTTTTTTTTTTTTTGGTGCTAGGGATTGGACACAGGGCCTTATGCATGAGATGCGAGCACTACTACCAACTGAGCTATATCCCCAGCCCTGAGGTTTTGGAATTCTTTAATCTTATTTTATTTGGTGGGATTCTTTTTGGGGGGGGTCTTTTTTTGGAACTGGGGGGTCGAACCCAGGGCTTTGTGAATGCAAGACAGACACTTTGCCACTGAGCTACATCCCAGCCCCAGGTCTTGGAACTCCTTTTTTTTTTAATATTTATTTTTTAGTTGTAGTTGGACACAATACTTTTATTTTATTTATCTTTATGAGGTGCTGAGAATCAAACCCAGGGCCTCACACATGCTAGGTGAGCACTCTACAACTGAGCCACAACCCGAGCCCTAGAATTCTTAATAAATTTTGCTGTGAGTTAAATATGGACAAAAGTTCTGACCAATGAGAGCCAGGCATACTGGCATACACCTATAATCCCAGCAACTCAGGAGGCTAAGGCAGGAGGATTGCAATTCCAAAGCCAGCCTCAGCAATTTAGCAAGGCCTTAAGCAACTTAGTGAGACCCTGTCTCAGAATAAAAAATAAAAAGGGCTGGGGATGTGGCCTGGGTTCAATTCCTGGTACCAAAAGAGGAGGGCAATCGGAGGTAAGGATATAGAGACTTCTAGAAAAGAAAACTTGAATTCCAAGTGTGAGAAATAGAAAATCTGTTGGTCCATTTTCAAAATATTATTCAGCCTTAATTGCATGAGAAGTAGCCCTTTCCCTTTTGCCCACCCCAATTCTAAAATTAGCCAATCACGCAGATTATACCCCCAAGTCCTCCAATCAGGGTGAAGGGCAGTGCCGCCTTAGGTATATCAACCAGGAACTGGGGGCTGGAGTTGTGGCTCGGTGGTAGCGCACTGGCCTGGCATGTACAAGGCATTGGGTTCGATCCTCAGAATGAAAATATTGTGTCCATCTAAAACTAAAAAAATAAGTATTTGAAAAAAATAATAAACTCAGGAGCACTTGCTAGCCACTTTCTATCAGAAGTAAAGTTTTTTTTTTTTTTTTTTTTTATCTTTACAATTTTATTTTGTATACACATTTGCTCTAAATCAGTGAATTTCTAGGCCTGGTTCAGGTAACTGAAGGACCTTTATAAGTACTTTATATTGTCTAGACCCAAGGTATGCTGCAAACATAGTCTGAAGTAAAATGGGAAATAACATCTTTCTGGAGATAGGCTTAGAAATTTTAATCCAGTAAGTTAAGGTGTTTCCTTTCTCTGGTAGCAGGGCTGATTGATACCTGGCTGCTAGGCCACCATTTATAGGTATAGCCAAGAAAACAGGGTACAGACCTCCTAAAACTAAACCAACAAGTCCACCCCGTGTCACAGTACAGGTTTCACAATTCAAATCACCTGTACTCAAAGGTAAACTTACAAAACCTTTGAAAGATGCATTTGCTGTCAAAAATGGGAGCACTGCCATTGGTAAGCTAGCAGCTATTCGGGCCTTTGTTACATGCAAGACACGCCGAAAAAGACTGTTTGCTATTAGGCCACAGAGAGCAGCATTAAGTCCAATATATGTGGATCCATGTTCAAGTAGATTCCTTTCTGCTTCTGGTAGTAGTTCAATTTTTCTGGCTATGATATCAAAAATTGACTTTTCCTTGATAGTATCATGTGGTTTATGATTTTCCATCTTGACCCTGCTGCTCTCCTCCCAACAGCCGGTGCCTCCCCAGTTCTAACACGCCAGGGCTTAAGATACAACCTTTACTCCGTTCCTCCCAGCGCAGCCATCTTCTGAGAAGTAAAGTTTTGCCTTGCCCACCCACTTTGATTTCTTGCAGCACTTCGGTATTTCTAACACAGGGAGTGTAGCTGCAAAGGAGGACACAGCAATGAGATGGTGGGTAGATGGGGATAGGACGTCCAGAAGGCTGAGGTTTGTGAAGAGAGGAAACATTGCAATGTGTTTGAATATGGATCCCACGGCTGTGGGGGCTGGAAAAAGTGTGGGATGGATAATGCCAGAATGGGATGGGGGGGGGCACTTGTTCAGGCTAAGTCCTTGAGTACTTCAGAGGAGAATCAAGAGCAAATGGTATCTGTTCCCACAAAAATACATCAGCCTTTTGTGTCTTAGTTGAAATGGCTGCGCTCATGCCACACAGCAGCAGCAACCCTGTGTTCACCAACACTGTTCATCATGGTCTTGTGTGATCTTCACAGAAAGCTTATGAGGTAACAAACTCATTCTTTTCATGTCCATTTTCCAGATGGGAAAAAGGAGGCTCGGAGAGATAAAGTGAGTGCCTTTGGTCACCTAGGCAGTGACTGTCGCGACCCCTTGCCCGCAAGGAAGACGCAACACTCAGGAATCTTCTCTCAGCAGTTTATTCAGGTCCCTTGATATTTCTTATTCTTTCTTCTTCCTTTCTTCTTCCCTTTCCCGGATGCCCTCCCAGCCTTAATAAAGCATCCCAAGCCCCAATGCAAAGCTGCCGCGTGGAGCTTTCTCACAGGGTGGTGAAAAATCATGTGCCAACTCTCTCAGATAAGGAGTTGTTTGTCACATACCACAGCGGAGCCAGCGCCATCTCATAATGGCGACCATAGTCTGCAGAAACGGCAGAAGCGGCTCACCACAGTTCCCCCTTTTTGTTTTATTAAAACAATACAGGCGAGAGTAGAGGTCCTATCCCACTGTGCAGAAGTGGCTGCATAGTATGGCTCAGTCCTAAGGAGGGCCCTTCCCCAGATCTGAGGCCATATCAGCCGACGCCTTTTTTCGTGGGGCGGGGCGTGAACGCGTCTAACCCGCATGCAATAGGACGTGCTCTCCTTGAGGTCCACGTCAAGGATCACTCAAGTGCAGTGCCTTGCCTCGCATCCTGTATCGTGACGATGGTGGACGAAGGGGGATAGCTGAGGCTGAACTGTGGCTGTTTATAATGACAAACAAGTTGACAGCACCCTGAAAGAAAGGCACGGACTTTAAAGCGATAGAAAAGCACTAGTGTGGAAACCCATCTGCGTGCAATGGCAGCAAGACCGGCAGAGTGCAAGGGCTTTCCAACACTAAGAGAATAACAAGGAAAGTCATGTCGATCCCAGTGCAATGTTATAATAACTTGGGGTGCAACGACCATGACAAAGGTTTACTGTTTAAGATGCGCAAGCCAGACTTGAGGTGAGTTGCCATTTTCTAAGGCTGCAAGAGCTTGTATGATCATAGCCTTTTCTTGTGCATGGCGAGTTTTAAGGCGACAGAGAAACCACAAACAAAGTATAACACTGAAGCAACACATTGCACCAAAAATGCCTACTCCCACCCACTCTTTGAAGAAGGAAAAAGCAGAAGATATCCAATCGGTGAATTGACCCAAAGTCACTGGTTCAACACGGGTACTATTCAAAACAGTAATTTGAGTTAGTTGAGACTGGATCAAGTTTTCTGCTGCCATGGACCAATTTCCGGCCAAATATTCGCCAATGATGCGGGAGGCATTTCTGGAATCATTAAATCTGACAGAGGTTATACATAAATGTGCACGTTGGTCAACACAACCCAAAAGCACCAAGTCAGCCAATTTTTCTACCTGAGCTTGGAGTAAATCTATCCTTTGGTTGGCAGCTAAAATCCCTGACAAAATATGTTGATTAATTGAATTTTGGGATTCAAGTATAGTGGAAGTTTGTTGAACAACTTGATTAATAGTGGCAGCAGTTTGTACTTGACTGGCCATGGCTACTCCAGCTGTAACTGCTGCAGCAGCAGACACTGCCACAGCTGTCACTATAGCTGCCGTAATTCCAAAATCTCTGCAGACTCTAAGTAGCTCAACAATGGGGAATTTATCTGGGTCCGCAGTGACTGGGATTGGGACAAAAGTTGGAATTTTCATAACCACTGCTACAGTCCAAGAACCATTCCAACACTCAGATAAGAGACAGGTAACACTAGAACAATCCAGCATCCCCGACGAGGTATTATTAGCCAAAAGGAGCAAGAACGGGGATTGGACGCAGACCATTGCAGGAGGCAATGTGGCATTATATAGCAAAGAGTTGAGCGAAACAGATGTGAGCCTATTACCTCGTTCACTTTTCCTAACAGTGCCAGAAACATTAGCCAGCCAGCTTTTGGCTCCCAGCAGTTGAGCCAATGCAGAAATATCAGCTGAAGCCCCCTTCTCATTGGAAATCAGCCATTGAAACCAGGACCAACCTACTCCTGTAGAGGAGTTGGCACTATGGTTAAAATTATAAACATACCTCTTAAGAGAGGGGGAAAAGGAGAAACCCTTAGCAACTTGAAGTTTCTCCCAAGAATGATCCTGACAAGGCGTAAATGTTGGGGGGAAATCAAGATTAGGGGTACAGTAAGGAGAGGCCTTGAAATGAGTGGCATTGTAAGTACTATTAGAAGAAGGAGGCACTGGGATTAGTACCTTGGAGATCATAGCCAAGGTAGTTATGTTTAAAGCAGAGCTATTTACAGGGGTCCCTGAACCTGATTGCTTCCCCGAAACTACTTGGCTCAGTACAGCATTAATAATACTCCCTGAGACCTGATTGGACCGCAATGGGTCCTCCCAATTAGTCAAATTTTTGGTCTTAAGGCTAATGCAATTAGCATTTCCAAGGCTGAAACAAAAAACTCCTGTGAGATTAACCTGAGATTGATTAAAAATGCTCTCCACGTCCCCTCTAGGAGAGGCACAGGGAGCAGACATCTCACATGAGGTAGAGAAAAGAGTGGGGAGGACACTAGAACTACCATGAACCGGCATCGGCATTGGCCAAGCCCGTGCCACTGCCCACCACTGCATTGGTGTTGTCTGTGCCATCGGCACCAGCATCAGAACCAGAGCACGTAGCAGAGTGAAGATCCTCATCACAGGGTTGCTGTGGTATCTCTTGTTGCTGGTCGGTTGATGTCAAGACTCTTCTTGTCAGACGTTCAGGGACCCACAACGGCTCCGTGCGATCCTGGGGAAAAACACATACAGATCCTCGTGCCCATGTCAGCACGGGGTCGGGGCCGTTCCATTGGCCTGTAAGAACATCCTTCCACTTAACATAACCAATCACAGAGGGCTGAGGGGACACATGTCTATCAGCCCCAGAGCGACCATGAATATCCAAATTTAAAAAAGTAATGGTAAAGAGAGCTAAGGACAGGCGTTCTTTAGGAGTGTGTTCAGCTCCTATTCCCCCTTTTTGTTTTTGTAAAGTTTTTTTTAAGGTGCGATGAGCACGCTCAACAATGTCTTGTCCTTGAGGATTGTAAGGCAGACCATGAGTAAGTTGCACTCCCATGGTAGAACAAAAGGATGTAAATTGTCTGCCAGTATAAGCAGGTCCATTATCAGTCTTAAGGGATGCAGGAGCACCCCATGCTGCCCATGCTTCTAGGCAATGAGTGATAACATTACGTGCCTTCTCTCCCGATAAAGCAGAGGCATGAATAACTCCAGAGCACGTATCAACAGAAACATGTACATACTTGAGGTTACCAAAGTCAGGTATGTGCGTCACATCCATTTGCCAGACAACCAATGGTTTTAATCCCCGTGGGTTCACTCCATAAGTAGGGGGATGAAGAAATGTGACACAATGGGGACATTGTAATACTATCTGACGAGCATCCGCTCTTGAAATGGAAAAACGCCTGCGCAGCGTTAAAGCATTAACATGGAAATTTTGGTGAAATAATTTAGCCCCCTCTAAGGAGGAAGCCAAGCATATCAACTGGCCTCTAGTGGCTGAGTCCGCACAGGCATTACCCTGTGATAACGGACCAGGAAGAGAAGTGTGAGCCCGTATGTGCATTGGATAAAAGGGAGCAGTGCGGCTACAGATAAGTTGTTGAAGCTGATTAAAGTAAGCAGATACATTATGGGCATTACTAATAGCTCCCACGGCCTCCAGGACTTTGAGTGCTTGTACCACATAAATGGAGTCCGAGATAAGATTAAAAGGAAAAGAACACTGTTTAAAAACCTCAATAACAATTTGCAGTTCAACCCATTGTGGATTACCAGGAGCAAATTGATGCTGAACAGGGGGAGAATCATTAATTACATAAGCTTCCATTCCAGACTTGGAACCATCAGTGAAAATATTAACAGCCCCCGGAATTGGATTGGGTGAAGTTACCTTAGGGAAAATGATGGGATGTTCTTTAACAAAATGGAGTAATGGATGGGAAGGGTAATGATTATCAATATCCCCTTGAAAAGAGCAACATAGAATAGCCCAGTTGTCTAGAGTAGCACACAAAACATTAAGTTGAGCCTTAGTATAGGGTATAATAAGAGAAGAAGGTGATTGTCCGAAAAATTGAATGCTTTGGTGAATCCCTTTAAGTGCTAATGCTGCAACAGCATCAGGATAGTATTCTAAAGATTTTCCTGGGGATATATGTGGGTGAATCCATAGTAAAGGCCCATCTTGCCACAGTACTCCAGTAGGCTGCCGCATAGTGGCAAGCACACATAACTGGAAAGATTTATCACTTTGGAGCCTGTATAGAGTAGCATGTTGTATAGCTTCTTCTACTGTTATAAGGGCCGCCCTAGCCTCTTTGGTGAGGCTACGAGGAGAAGCAAGATCTGGATCACCCTTAAGGGTAGCATACAAAGGCTGGAGCACACCATTAGGAATATGTAAATATCCCCTTATCCAATTAATATCTCCCAGCAGTTTTTGAAAATCATTCAGAGTTTGGAGATCTTGAGTTCTTATGGTGATTTTTTGTGGTTTTAGTTTATCATACCCAATTATTGCTCCCAAATACTCAATAGAATTCCCCGTTTGAACTTTTTCAGGTGCAATATGTAGCCCATATTGAGCTAACAGCTTTACTAAGTCTTTATAGGCCTCATTAACTATCTGTTCTAATTTAGCGGCCAATAACACATCATCCATATAATGAATAATCTTGATGGAGGAATACTTATGTCTGAGAGGTGCGAGTGCCTTCCCCACATACATCTGGCACATCGTGGGACTATTAGCCATTCCCTGCGGCAACACTACCCACCCAAACCTAAGATCTGGCTCCTCGTGGTTACACGAGGGAAGGGTGAAAGCAAAACGTTGTGAGTCTTTAGGATGCAAAGGAATAGAAAAGAAACAGTCTTTAATGTCAATAGCAATAATATGCCAGCCCTGAGGAATAGAGGAGAGCAGAGGTAGCCCTCTTTGAATGGGCCCCATAAGTTGCATTTGAGCATTAACTGTTCGTAAATCATGCAGTAGGCGCCACTTTCCTGATTTTTTCCTAATAACAAATATGGGAGTATTTCATGGAGAAGTAGAAGGTTGGATGTGACCCAAGTTTAGTTGTTCTTTGATTAAATTATGGGCCGCTGCCAATTTAACCGAGGGAAGAGGCCACTGAGGCACCCAAACAGGCTCCTCGGTGAGCCATGTTATGGGTATTTGAGCCCCAGTGGCCCCTAGGAAAAACCCAGACCAAATCTGTTAAGCTTTTGATGACCTTGTACAGGATGCCTACACCCCTGTAGGTGTTTTCCTAGTCCTAGACCTGGCCTATACCCCATATTTTGCATAATCTGTTGAGACACCGGAGAATAGTCATTACTAAGAGTGAACCCCATGTCTTTCATCAGATCACGACCCCATAAAGAGATAGGTAAATCAAGTACATAAGGCTGAAAGGTGCCATTGTGTCCTTCTGGGTCCTTCCAAGATAGATGTCTACAGCTGATTTGAGGGGCTTGGGCATATCCCAAACCTCTTAGTGATTGATCTGAGAGCTGCACCGGCCACCCCTTTGACCAGTCCTTTTGTGCTATTATACTACGATCTGCTCCAGTATCTAGCAACCCCAAAATTGATTTGTCTTCTATGGTTAAGTTTAAAGTAGGACGGTCATTCATATCTAAGGACAAATAAACAGAATTCCCTCCAGCGACTCCAATCTCATCACTTGTCCTTGAAAAGGAATCAGTAGGAAAGCGGGAATGCAGACTGGGTAGAATTAGCAATTGGGCAATCTGGTCTCCTGGGGAAATAGACACAATACCCCTTGGAGCTTCCACCATAACCTTTACTGATCCTACAGTATCAGGACTAATGACTCCAGGAAAGACATGAAGACCTTGTAATATAGAGGATGCACGTCCAATTAGCAAACCTACAGTGCCAGGTGGTAAAGGCCCTTTGAATTCAGTTTCCACCAATTGGACTCCCATCTTAGGTGTTAATACGAGTCTGGAGGTGGAACAGAGGTCCAATCCCGCGGCACCTGTAGTGGCTCTCCGCGTCTCATGGGATGGCGTAGAGATGGCCATGTCTCGGGTTTGGGTGTGACATTCTCCATTGCCCCATATATTTGTGGGCCCTGGGGTCGGGGGCCCCTTCGGCCGTTTTTTGGCCCAGCTGAAACAGGCTGTCCATAGATGTCCCTCACTGATCTACACTCTTTTGCCCAATGCTTCCCCTTTTTACATTTTGGACACAGCCCCGGTTGACGAAGGCCATTGGAAGGGCCACCGCGAGGGGGTCCAGTAAAATTATCTTTTTTAGGACATTCACGTCTGAAATGACCGGGTTGACCACAATGGAAGCATGTTCCGGCACCAGGACTGCCCCCTTTTGCCATCCGAAGGACAGCAGCTGCAAGACCTGCATTAGTTAAAGGTCCTCCAATCTCTCTACACACTTTCATCCATGCTTCTATGCCCTTATTTTTATAAGGAGTGATTGTTGCTTTACATTCCTTGGTGCACTGCTCAAAGACCAATTGCTTGATAAGGGGCATGGCTCTATCAGGATCCCCAAAAATCTTTCCAGCGGCATCCACCATCCTTGCTACAAAATCTGAAAAGGGTTCTGTAGGGCCTTGTAGAATCTTGGTCAAATTACCAGACACCTCTCCTCTATTTGGAAGCGACTTCCATGCCCGAATGCAAATGTTGTTAATTTGATCATATGCCTCAAGAGGAAATCCTGTCTGTTGATTTGCAAATCTACCCTGCCCTAAGAGCATATCCTTGTCCCAATGGGGATGTCTCGCCGCATGGTTTTGGGCGGCCTGCTCTATTGCGCCCTCTAGCACGAATGCTCTCCAGTCCAGATATTTACCCGGGGAAACGCAAGCCCGAACAAGGTTAGCCCAATCAGAGGGAGTCATACAGTATCTAGATAGATTCTCCACCTGAGTCAGCGTGAAGGCGGCATCCACCCCATAAGTGCATACAGACTCCGCCAGGGTCTTTACAATTTTAAAATCTAAGGGTTCATGGACTCTTCCCCTGTTGTCATCCTGAAAAACTGGATAAGCAAGACCCATCTCAGCGTGAACAGCCCTCCATGTTTGGGCATGGAAAGCTCTCCCCGAAGTGCCCCCACCATACGGCGGTGGATCCTGGGGATCGTTCTTACTGAGCTCTTGTTTTTTTTTGTTCCCTTCTCCTATAGCTAAACTCCCTAGCTGACAAGACAGCCTACCGAGCTCTTCCTCCTCATCCTCCTCCTCCTCTGACCCACTTTCGCATGGGGGTGTACGCAGCGTACTGAGATCTGGATACAACCGTCTCCTCCCCCGTGTCATGCTCCGCACACTCCCATCCTCCCGAGTCACTTCGCTTTCTGCCGTCTCCGACTTTTCCTCATGTAATCGCTCTAAAACCTCCTGTCCTTTAGCAAGTGCTTCCTGACATCTGCCATCCGTAAGGCAACCACGGACCATTTTCCAAAGGGGTATCACCCCACCCTCTAACATGCCCTGCTCAGAAGCAAAGTCAAGATCTTTGCCTAGTTTATCCCAACTAGGTACAGTAAGGCTGCCCGAAAATGCAAACCACGGTGCAGCGATATCTACCTTCTGTAAAAATCTCTGTAAAGTACTATGTTTCACTTCCAGGCCCTTGGAACGTAACAGGCCATCTAGGGCCAGGAGAAGCGGACTTGAAGATGTGGCACCCATGACACAACGACAAAAAAAGTACAGACAGCAGAAACACACTGACACAGCGAAAGAAACACAGAAAACGAAAGCAAAAGTAGAAGCAAAAGTACACGGTGCAGCTGCAATAAAATGCAAGGCTTCCTCTTTCATTACAGAGGAACTGCCCCGCTTTAGTCGCGGATCCCACTTACTAGGGACTAACCCCGCTTTGATCGCGGATCCCACTTACCTGGGACTAACCCCGCTTTGATCGCGGATCCCACTTATCTGGGACTAACCGGTGCACCACCCCTGACTACTGAGAGTTCTGGTTCCCGGGTTTCGGCACCACTTGTCGCGACCCCTTGCCCGCAAGGAAGACGCAACACTCAGGAATCTTCTCTCAGCAGTTTATTCAGGTCCCTTGATATTTCTTATTCTTTCTTCTTCCCTTTCCCGGATGCCCTCCCAGCCTTAATAAAGCATCCCAAGCCCCAATGCAAAGCTGCCACGTGGAGCTTTCTCACAGGGTGGTGAAAAATCATGTGCCAACTCTCTCAGATAAGGAGTTGTTTGTCACATACCACAGCGGAGCCAGCGCCATCTCGTAATGGCGACCATAGTCTGCAGAAACGGCAGAAGCGGCTCACTGCTGGGAGCCATTAGCCAAGTAGGTATGACAATTTCCTTGCCAGCGTACCCCATGTTGCTGACATGTTGCAGCGACATTGAATGTAGGTGACCTTGCTCAAGGACCAAGACAGATTAGGGTGTTCCCGGTTTTAAGATAATCCTGTTTAGGGTGTTCCCAGTTTAGGTTCCAGGTTTAAGGTTTAAGATTATTCCTGCTGGGAATAGGGCGTATCCTGCTGCCTGAGTTCCCCTTGAGTTCTCAGGGGATTCAGACAGTAGATTTTGGAGATAGAAGCCCAGAGAAGGTGGATTTTGGCAGAGAACGTGAATTTGGGCAGAGAACGTGGATTTCCCCAGAACGTGATTGTAGACGACTGGTGTGAGTTCGGGAATAAAGAGTTGCTGTTTGAATCTACAAGCTGTGTGGTGGCTCGTGATTGTGTGCCCAGCCAGACTGCGGCATTTGTGCCCAGTCAGACTGCAGCATTTGGTGGCCCCTACGGGGAACTTCTGAAGCTTGGAGGTAAGTGAAATTGCTCGCCCCTGAGGAAGAGCAAAAGAATGGGTGACCAACTCAAAAAACAATGTGTTATTGTTTTGATTTATCTTGTTTTTGTTTCAAGCTGCCTATCCCTAGAAATTTCTCAGGCAAACTGGAAAAAATGGTTGACTAAAGGTTTGAAGTTTGTCGGCCCTGAGGAAGAGAAAATTGATACAATGATTTTTTATTCCGTTTTTGTTTCATTCAATTTCGGCTTTGTTTTGTGCTATCTTATTGGGTTGCGTTATCTTTATAGTAGATTAGAAATAAGTAAAAAACAAACCGAAAAGATGTTAAGTAAATTGTTAGAGGTTCAGACCATGGAGAAAGACATTTTAGATCAAACAAAAGAGAAGGTCTCTCGAGCTAGTCAGACAGAGGAAGAAAATTTAAAGGAAAAGGGGTTGTTAGGAAAAAGGCCACAACAGGAGGCTGTTACTAACTCCGTTTTATCACAAGAGGGCGTAATTCAACCAACAGCCCCACCGATGGAGACAGCTGAGTGGCCCTCAAACCCCGTAGTTGATAAATGGGATCCTGAGACAGGACCTCAAAGATTAGCATGCCCTGTACTTGAACAGGCAGGAGGGCAGCGAATTCACCGTGCATTAGATTTTAAAACAGTGAAGCAGTTAAAGGAGGCTGTAACAACCTATGGTCCCCAAGCTCCCTTCACAGTAAGCATGGTTGAGTCCATTACTAACTTGGACATGACGCCAGCAGATTGGGCTAGCATGTGTAAATCTGTACTAAATGGAGGACAATATTTGTTATGGAAGGTTGCCAATGAGGAATTTTGCACGGAGACAGCTAGGCGAAATGCAGCAGCCGGTTACCCTCAAAGAAATCTAGATATGTTGTTAGGAAAAGGACCTTATGAGGGTCAACGGCAACAAATTGAATATGATCCTGCTATATATGCACAAATTGCTGCAGACGCAGTTAGGGCATGGAAGACTTTACAAGGACATGGAGATTTACAAGGTCAGCTATCTAAGGTAATACAGAGAGCTAATGAACCTTACGCTGACTTTGTAGATAGGCTAATTCAAACGGCTGCCAAAATTTTTGGGGATACAGAACAAGCAATGCCATTAATAAAACAACTGGATTATGACCAAGCAAATCGTTGCTGCAGAGAGGTTATTAGACCATGGAGACATGAAGATTTAAACACATATATTAAATTATGTAGAGATATTAATGAACAAGGGCAAGTCTTGGCAGCTGCAGTACAACAGGCTTTAGATGCCAGGCCAAAAACATGCTATGATTGTGAACAAACAGGACATTTTAAAAGGAATTGCCCCATAGGAGGAGGGTTTAACAAAAGTAGGTATCAAAGGAATAGAATACCGGGTATTTGCCCACGATGCCGTAGAGGGAGACATTGGGCTAATGAATGCCGTTCTCAAACCACCATAGAAGGTACTCCCTTATCAAAAAACGGACAAAGACCAGGTATTTATCCAAGATATCGTGGAGAAAGGCATCAGGCTCCATTGCCAAAAAACGGACAGGGGGGCCCAATGCTCCGGGGCCCACAACCACAAATATACGGGGCAGTGGAGGATCCCAGCAACACCATCAGGGTAGTGCCCAGGACACATTGTCCATTAAATCCCTCATCAGACAAACCCAAGGGAGCGCAGGGTTGGACATCTGCGCCTCTGCCAGAGCAGTATTAACTCCAGAGATGGGAGTTCAAATCATTCCCACAGGAGTAAAAGGACCTCTTCCCCAAGGAACAGTAGGCTTATTACTGGGACGTAGTTCATCTACATTAAAAGGACTTATGATAAGTCCTGGGGTAATTGATCCCGATTATGTAGGTGAAATAAAAATTATAGCTAGTTCTCCAAGAGGTATATCAGTAATTTCACCTGGAGATAGAATAGCACAGTTGTTAATAATACCCAGCCTACATAATAAATTTCCTAGTCATAGTGTAGAAAGAGGTTCCAGGGGATTAGGCTCCACAGGTGTAGATTGGGCTATGTTGTCTTTAAATTTAGATTCTCGCCCAATGCTAAAACTAAATATTCAAGGTCATGAGTTTAATGGGCTACTGGACACAGGAGCTGACCTTAGCATCATATCTCGTCAACAATGGCCAAAACATTGGCCATTACAACAAGCCACTCAAACGCTTCGAGGCCTAGGAGTGGCGACTAATCCCCATAGAAGTTCTATGATATTAGATTGGAAGGATCCTGAAGGATGTGAAGGAACTATACAGCCATATGTATTGGATCATCTTCCTATAAATTTATGGGGACGAGATGTCCTAGATCAATTAGGTTTGACGTTAACAAATAACATCAATCCTAATGTGCCCACTACTAGGGCTAGACAAGGCTTTAGGAAAGAAAAAAGATTAGGAAAACAAGGGCAAGGTATAGCAGCACCAGTACAAATAGATCAAGGAACAGACAGACATGGGTTGGATTTTCAGAAAGGGCCACTGAGACAATCAAAATTACTTGGAAATCAGAAAGACCAGTGTGGGTTCCTCAGTGGCCCCTGACTAAAGAAAAGACACAAGTAGCCCATGATCTGGTCAAACAACAATTAGCGGAAGGACATATACAACCTTCCATATCTCCCCATAATACTCCCATTTTTGTCATCAAAAAGAAATCTGGTAAATGGAGATTATTGCAAGATTTAAGAGCCATTAATAATGAGATGGTTATTATGGGACCTGCTCAATCAGGGATTCCTCAATTGTCTGCTTTGCCAAAAACCTGGCATGTTTTAGCTATAGATATTAAAGATTGTTTTTTTTCAATTCCAATTCATCCCAAGGATAGTCCACGTTTTGCATTTACTATCCCTGCATTAAATCATGAAGGTCCTGATCAGAGATATGAATGGAAAGTACTCCCTCAAGGGATGGCTAACAGTCCAACTATGTGCCAAATATATGTTAACAAAGCAATCCAGCCACTTAGAAATCAAAATCCTGAACTACAAATATTTCACTATATGGATGATGTATTATTGGCACATAAAGATAAAAACATATTGCTGGAATGTTATGCCACACTTACAAACTTATTAAAAAATTATAATCTAGAGATAGCAATAGATAAAGTACAATTAAATTTTCCAATTAATTATTTAGGAGTTCTATTATCCTCAACCATGGTCCGTCCACCAAAAATTCAAATACGAGTAGATCAACTCAAATCACTTAACGACTTTCAAAAGTTATTGGGAGACATAAATTGGATAAGGCCTTATCTAGGTATACCAACAGGAGAGTTGGGACCTTTATTTGATATTCTAAAAGGTCCATCAGATCCAAATTCACCCCGCATGTTAACTCCTAAAGCAAGAAAGGCATTAAAAATTATTGAAACATATATGGAAAATATGCATTTGGATAGAATTGATATAAGTTTGCCTTTATTATTTATTGTACTACCAACAAAAAATATCCCTACAGGAGTATTTTGGCAAGAAGGTCCATTATTGTGGATACATTTATCTTATTCTCCTAACACTATTCTTACTAGGTATCCTGAGGCTGTAGGACAATTAATACTCAAAGGAATAAAAGCAGCGAAGGGAGTGTTTGGAATTTCTCCCAATAAAATTATTACTCCATATACTATGGATCAAATTGATGAGTTAGCTAATGAGTTAAATACTTGGGCAATAATCATGTGTAAATCTAATGTTTCATTTGATAATCATTTACCATCTAATCCTTTGTTGTCTTTTTGGTCTAAGCATCCTGTAGTTTTTCCTAAAATGACAAGAAAAACACCTATCATGAATGCTCCAAATATTTTCACTGATGGGTCAAATAATGGTACAGCAGCAGTAGTTACCCCTGATCAAACTTTTACATTTTTAGTACCCAAACAATCAGCTCAAAAGGTAGAGCTTAATGCAGTTTTACAAGCTTTTTTGATGTTTAAAGATTCTGTATTTAATTTATTTTCTGATAGTCAGTATGTAGTTAATGCTATAGTATCTCTTGAAGATGCTGGTAGGATTTCCCCTTCTTCTACTGTTTTCTCTTTGTTTTCCACTATACAAAGTCTAATCTGGGACAGAAAAGATCCATTCTTCATAGGACATATTAGGGCACATACAGGATTGCCTGGAGCCCTTAGTTTAGGCAATGATTTAGCAGATAAAACTACACATGACATACATATTTTCTCTACATTTGAAGAAGCTACAAATTTTCATAAAAGGTTTCATGTTAATGCTAATACTTTACAAAAGCGTTTTAAAATAACTAAGGAACAAGCCAGACATATAATAAAACAATGTCAAAATTGTGTGACATTTTTACCACAAGTTAATCTTGGAGTCAATCCTAGAGGACTGATACCTAACCATATTTGGCAGATGGACGTCACACACTTGCCAGAATTTGGAAAATTAAAATATTTACATGTTACAGTTGATACTTCTTCTGGATTTTTGATGGGCTCCCTTCATGCCGGAGAAAAAACTAAAGATGTTATAGCTCATTGCTTACAAAATTTTGCCACTGTGGGCGTTCCTAAACAGTTAAAAACTGATAACGGTCCTGGCTATACCTCTACCTCTTTTAAACAATTTTGCTCATCATTTGGTATTACTCATATAACAGGAATCCCATACAATCCACAGGGACAAGGCATAGTTGAAAGAGCTCATCAAACTATTAAAACATACTTATTAAAGCAAAAAGAGGGAATTGGAAAGGGGTATATATCCCCCAAAGATAAACTTAAAATAACGCTTTTTACTCTAAACTTTTTAAATTTGGATTCATAAGGACTTAGTGCTGCGGAAAGGCATATGTATCCAAAAAATGTACATAAGCCTAAAGTACTTTGGAAAGATATTCTAACAGGACAATGGAAAGGTCCTGACCCAGTGATTGTCTGGAGTCGGGGCTCTGTTTGTGTGTTTCCACAGGGAGAACAGCACCCGATTTGGATTCCAGAGAGATTAACTAAAACAATTTCTACAGATCGAAAAGAAGATGATTTGACTCAAATCCATAACAGCTGATATCCAGAGCTCCAGCTTGGCCATTCTTACATCTGCGACAGTGATTAACCAGTGATGTAATTTTTATTTCCTTGCCAGTGCACCCCATGTTAATTGTGGTAATGCTGGCATATCTTTGCTGATGGTGTCACCAGTGATGCAAATTTTTCCCAAGGAGCCGTCAATTGGCTTGGTGTCGTGGCATTTCTGTATCCTCCTCCCTTCTGCTGGTGATGGTCTAAAATTTGGGGGCCAATGGCTTATGCTGGACCGGTAGTCAGTGACGGGTATGATCCAATTGCAGTGGTATCAACCTAAGACAGGAGGCTGACGCCTAAAGGTCAGTTTTCCGATGACGGGTAAGAACCATATGTTGAATTGGACAACCTACCAGGCACGGTCCTTAAGCCACATTGCTTGTTGTTTAATTAATCAGAAGGGGGGAGATGCTGGGAGCCATTAGCCAAGTAGGTATGACAATTTCCTTGCCAGCGTACCCCATGTTGCTGACATGTTGCAGCGACATTGAATGTAGGTGACCTTGCTCAAGGACCAAGACAGATTAGGGTGTTCCCGGTTTTAAGATAATCCTGTTTAGGGCGTTCCCAGTTTAGGTTCCAGGTTTAAGGTTTAAGATTATTCCTGCTGGGAATAGGGCGTATCCTGCTGCCTGAGTTCCCCTTGAGTTCTCAGGGGATTCAGACAGTAGATTTTGGAGATAGAAGCCCAGAGAAGGTGGATTTTGGCAGAGAACGTGAATTTGGGCAGAGAACGTGGATTTCCCCAGAACGTGATTGTAGACGACTGGTGTGAGTTCGGGAATAAAGAGTTGCTGTTTGAATCTACAAGCTGTGTGGTGGCTCGTGATTGTGTGCCCAGCCAGACTGCGGCATTTGTGCCCAGTCAGACTGCGGCAGCTCACCACAAGTGACCAGCAGACCCAGGACTTCAATCACACTAAGGTCTTTCCCACTGTCCTTGGCAGTCTCTTTTAGTCAGCTTTCAACACTCAAAGGGAGGAGTAGTAAATCCCTGAGGCATGTCCACTCACAAGTGTGGAGATCAATATCTCTGTGGTGGGGGTGAGTATTCCTCTGGCAACAGTGATCCAGAACAAGTTCTTGGCTGAACTCCCTCCTCAGAGTTGGCCAGCTGGCAGCCAGCCAGATTCACAGAGTGAACCCATTTGGAGCCAAGAGCCTTGCAAAGAGAACTGCAGGGCATGGGGTCCAACAAGCTCAGACTGTGTGCTTCTGTCCCAGAGAAGAAAACCATGTGGACATAAGATAGAAGCATAGTCAAGGGCTGCCCCAAGAAGCACTGGAATCCTCAGCTGGGCACAATGGCGCACACCAGTAACCCCAGCTGCTCAGGAGGCTAAGTCAGGAGGATCATGAGTTCCAAGCCAGCCTCAGCAGCACCTTGATTGAGTTCAAGGCTAGCCTGGGTAACTTAGTGAGACCCTGTACAATAAAATTTTAGCAAAGGGCTGGGGGAGTCACTCAGTGGGAGAGTACTTGCCTAGAATGCATAAGGCCCTGAGTTTGATCCCCAGTACTGCAGAAAAGAGAAGCACTAGAATCCTTGGCCTTGCTGCTGGACAGGATAGACAAAGGGAGCATGTGGAAGAGTGCCCAGGGGCAGCAGCTATCTTGTTCAGACTACATCTGGGTGACAGTTTGAATCGCTGTTGAAGGAGGGAAGTGACAAGCTGGGCTGAGTAAAAGGAATGGATAGGAGGGCGGCCCAAGCTCTGGAGAAAATAACACATGAACCTATCTTTTGTGACAGTGAACTGAGCTGAGAAATGTCACTTTCAGGCCTGGAAATGGTCAGGGAAGCATAATTATGATTCCTGCCATGGTCCCTTCTTCATCTGATACTGCAACATAAGGTGGCCAGACTTGTGCCAAATAATTTGGGAACAAATAGCCTTGATACCAAAACTATTTGGTGGGGTTTAGCCACCAAAGTCAAGAGTAAGAGTCCAAATTCTCCTGTGAAGAGGAGCTGAGGTGCCCAGATGCTAGACAGGGGGTAAAGGAAGGGAAGATCCAGCAATTGCCCTATGGGGCACCTGTCACACAGTCCATCAGGCAGCAGAGAAGAGAAGCCAGGGGGCTAAGTGGCCCCATGTACAGGAGAGGAGGGCTGGAGACTGCTCTCTGAATGGCAACTAAAGAAAGTAAGCTCCAGGGAGAGTGGCAGATGTACCCATGGCCAGCCAGAGAGGTCACAATCAAATTAGAATTAAAACAAACAAAAACCTAGCTTCCATTAAATGAGGTTTGGCAAATCTGGAGCACTGTTGCTTTGTGCTGTCTTAGGAGGAACTGCTTTCATTCCCAGGACAATCCTAGCATCAGGTGTAATTATTATGCATCCTCTGTAGAGATGAAGAAGCCAGAACCAGAGAGAAATGAGGGGTTACATAGATAAGCCTGACTTCAAAGCCCATTCCATTAATTCTCCCCTGCAAGGTTGTCACAGCCATTAAATGAGACAATATAAATGATAATAAAAACAATAGCCTCTTTGTATTGAGCGGCCTACTATGTGCCAGACATTGCTCTAAAAGCTTTTAACACAACTAAGTCATTTAACCATCCTTACAACCCTGCTGAAGTAGGTATTATCTTTCTCTACCAAATGAGGAATTTCATTCATGTAGAATGAGGCTGAGGGCAATGCTTTTGCAAATTGCCCAAGGTCATTCATCTGGTAAAGTTGAAACCTGAACCCACACAGGTGTCTCCAGGTGTCTCTTAACCACTAGGCCCCACCCTGCAGAGAGACTGGCCCTCTGAGGATTCTTTTGATGTAGCAGGAAATGAGGAGCCACAAGCGTGGGACAAAAGTTTCCCCAGACAGAGTGTGATACAAGGGGGCTGTACCTCTAAACCAGCTCTGTTATTTAGAGGCCTGTTCCCAACTGTTGGGGCAACTCTGCCTTAAGCTTTGGGACCATGGAAGGAGTCTGTGCAGTCAGCAGGAGGACCCAGGCACATGAGCAAGGCCCAGGTTAAGGATCATGCAGGCTGGTGGGAGAGAGAACCAGGATACAACTCTCTGTCATTACTTTGCTAAGGGCCTTCCATAGACCCCATCAAAGAGCACTGCCCAAGGTGAGAGTTTGAGGCATTGGCTTGAAAGAGAGGGTGACAAGAGTTGGGGAGGGCTGTCCAGGCCTTGGAGAAAATGGGGCATACACTTGTCCCTTGGGACAATAAACTGAACAGAGAAATGTCACTTCTAAGCCTTTAGTAGTAGAGTGAGTTGGAGAGAAGGCAGGGGCAGTTCATGGGCAGCTTTGGCCCCACTGATGAGAAGAGAACTCAAGAAATGAAGCACAAGCCAGAGGCAGGAAGATCCATCCTCTGGGATCTGTTGTCCTTACACTGACAGAATAAAAAAAGGAGGGGCCCGGGAGTATAGCTCAGTGGTTAAACACCCCTGAGTTCAATCTCCAGTACCAAAAAAAAAAAAAAAAAAAAGACTGCCAGAAGGTTCAAGATATGTTAACTCTGATCCATTGTATTCCATCCCCCATCCTAATCAAGTGAGAAAGTGATTCATTCCAGCCCCTAGCAGGGAGGATTCCCAGGACAAGTCTATATGGCCTGAGGCAGCCTGAGCCTGACTGTCACCCTCATAATCACTATTCTTTCAGCTGCAAAATCCAGACTTTAAATCACAAAGAGTTCAGCTTCCCCCAACACAAAGTCTACTCCATGAGAAAAACCCTTTTTGTTCCTGTAGTTTACTGCTAGGTCTCCAGTTCTTCCCAGGGTGCCTATGCTGTGTAAGCATCCTGTGGGATGTGCTGGCCCCAGCTCTAAGGATGGCTTTTGGCACTTACTGAGTCCCTCAAACTTGTTTTATTCACTTCCCAGAAATTGTTAAAACATGTAATTTTTTTTTCTTTTGGTACCAGGGTTGGAACCCAGGGGTTCTTAACCACTGAGTCACATCCTCAGCCCTTTTTGTATTTTATTTAGAGATGGGGTCTCACTAAGTTGCTTAGGGCCTGGCTAAGTTGCTGAGACTGGCTTTAAACTTGTGATCCTCCTGTCTCAGCCACCTGAGCCACTCGGATTACAGATGTGTGCCACCATGCCCAGCAGCATATAATTTTTATTCATTCATTCATTCATTTTTGGTACCAGGGATTGAACTCAGGGGTGTTTTACCACTTCCCCAACCCCTTTTTATATTTTAGAGAAAGGGTCTTGCTGAGTTAAATAGGGCCTCACTAAATTGCAGAGGCTAGCCTTGAACTTTCAATCCTTCTGCCTCAGCCTCCTGAGCCACTGGAATCACAGGCTGCACTGCTGCATTACCGCACCAGGTTAGAATATAAAATTTTTAATTGATTCACTTTTATTTCTTTTAAATTCCACAAAAGTAATATGAGAATACATTTTTCCTGGGGGGGGGGGAAATGAAAACGTGATGGTGTGACTAAATTCTCCTTTGACACCCCTGCCCCATTCCTAAGCCCCTTGGGAAAGCCCTAGTAGCTATAACCCCAGACCCTTTTCCATGCATTTACATCCCCTCTGCATGTCTAGATACATATACAAGGGTGGTTTGTGGATTCTTTAACATAAAATTAGGTCACAGTATTCTTTAAAAAAAAAAAAAACGATTCTTTTACCTTTATTTTATTTATTTATTTTTTTATGTGGTGCTGGGGATTGAACCCAGTGCCTCACACATGCTAGGCAAACAACCTACATTTGAAGAAAGCAAAGAAATATGGAAGCTTTTTTTAATGACTAGCATCTTAGTTTTTATTCACATCTGCATTTTATGTGATTGTGCAAAATCAATGTACTTCCTGGGAACAAGTGGTGCATGCCTTTACTCCCAGCAGCTCAGGAGGCTGAAGCAGGTTGATCACAAATTCAAAGTCAGCCTCAGCCACTTAGTGAGTCCCTAAGCAACTCACTGAGACCCTGTCTCAAAGTAAAAAATATAAAGGGCTGAGGATGAGGCTCAAGGTTTAAGTGCCCCTGGGTTTAATCCCTGGTACCCCTACCCCCCCAAAAAGTAAAAGTGTTGGGGGAGTACCATTAAAATAGAAGAGAGGAAAGTAGAGTAGAGGAAAGGGATTGAGGGAGAGAGAGAGAGAGAGAGTAGAGAAACAGGAAAAGGGAAGAATGGTTGAATGAATCTGACCAAACTATCCTGTGTACATATGTGAATATACCACAGTGAATTAAGAAAAGGAATTTCATGATTTTATTAAAAATGTGGTACTACTTCTTATTAACTTAAAAAAAATACTTGGATCATATCACTTTTATGTATATCTGCAAGGATTAAGCGCTCTACAACTGAGCCATAATCCCAGCCCTAGGTC